>NW_026591130.1:0-29515 GCF_907164565.1 Psammomys obesus | reverse complement strand
GAAGAAGAAGAAGAAGAAGAAGAAGAAGAAGAAGAAGAAGAAGAAGAAGAAGAAGAAGAAGAAGAAAGGAGAGACATGATATGAATCCTTGTGGGAGAGAAATACCAAGACCAGAATGCAAGGAGCTAGGGTCAGAAGATATTTCCCATCTCCTCCTAGTGGAAGGACTACATAACAACCCTCTATCTTTGGTACCAAGGCTGTGCTTCCTACTTTTCTGACCTTCACGTTTTCCTTTATTACTATTATTGCTGTGTGTGTGAGGACGAAGTCTGTGCATTCTGGTACCACAGCACATGGAGGTCAGCAGACGACTCTGTGGAGTCAGTTCTCTCCGTCCACCTTACCTAGCTTCTGGAGATCAAACTCTGGTCAAGCCTTAATGGCAATCACCTTTCCTCACTGAGCCATGTGACAGGCCCAATTTTTCTTCTTCAGATTCAGTCCTTGGAGTATTTCCTTCTCTTAAATCATCCCTGGTTTATATGCTTTAGTCCGCCACCCAGGGGACTAGGCCTGAGAGTCTTGTAGCACATGGGGCGGGGAGGGGGAAGCAGTGTAAAGAAAAGACTTTAGAAAGTGTTTAGAAAAGCTTTACAAAGTGTTCTGTAGGCAAAGTGTCCCATGGTTTAAGTGATACCGAGCAGCTTAGAACTGGAGTTGTATTCATGCAGAATTCCAACAGACCATAGTCACAAAGATGAAACCAATTCTTCTGTAAAACAACCTGGGATGCACCTGACCATCTGAGTGCTGTGTACCACGTTGGGGTGGCCTGTGGCACTGTGGGAGAAGTGCTTGTCTGGCATTCCTGGGCTCCACCCTCAACACTGAAAGCGAAAGCAAAACCAAGACCCCTCCCCAAACATGCTGGGTTATTATTTAGGAGAACATATATTTTTTTTAATTGAGCAAATTATAAAAACACATAATAGGTATTTTAGGGATCATCTCAAAAGTCCCCAGTTCCTTCTCTAGAACTTCATTTCTCTGAGGCTTAATCATACAGAGTATCAAGAATTGCATTTTAGCATTTTAGTTAGGGATTAAGTTTCCAATGTTTGCACTTTGGGGTACATATTCAAGTCAAAGCAGAAGGCTGGCTGGATGCCTCAGAGCATTCTTTCTGCTACCGTAACCTGCATAAAAAGATTTCACAAAGCTAAGCAGAGCTCATTAAATGTTAAGTGTCTGAACCTTTTGTTTTGTTTTAAAAAATCTGGGCAGTAAAACCTATGGCTAGAGAAAATGAACTCTTTAAGAAAAGAAAATGCCAAGTCTGGTCCCTGGAGTTCAAGTCCTGTGTAAGACAAGGCAAGGCAAAAGACAGAGTGGGCAATCTTTTCAGAACTGTCTAGCTCAAAAAAGGGTGAAGAGAGAAAATCACACAGCCAATGGTAAACCTGAGAGGGCTGAACTTTTTAGAAATAATACACCAAGGGCTGCTGATATGCCTCAGCAGGGAACGGATCAAGCTTGAGGGCCTGAGCTCCATCCCTGAGATCTACGTGGGAGAAGGAAAGAACCAGCTCCTTCAAGTTGTTCTCTAACACAAACATAAATCAATGTAATAAAAAAAAAAGGAATAATTCAATAAACATCAGCCCTCTGCTAAGCACTCCGAAGGCGCAGAGCTCGTCTTCCAGAAACTTTGTGATAAGTCCATGTGCCCCCTTCCTGTCAGTCAGGGTTACTGGAATTCTGGACTTGAAACAAAAGAACGTGGTGCCTCGGACATTTATCAGATGAGCAGTTGGACAGGAAGGAAGCCCCTCCTTCACCCTCCATTTAGCTGAGATTATTATTTAAACAAAGAGTACGCCTCTGAAACCTATCAACACCATAAGCGCCAGGAGCTTTCTGGACTTTTCCTAAGGCCTGATTTTTGTTTGTTTGTTTTGTTTCGGTCTCTCCCATGTTTCAGTCCTAAGCTGTTGATGGAAGTGTTCAAGTGGCTGTGAAGTCTGGAGCCCAGGCTGTCTAACAGGACGGGAGCTAGGGGGTAAAGATCAAAGACCGGAGCGGCTCTGCAGCAGGTCTTAGCCATTCCTGATGGGTATTTTAATAGACAGAGGGACATACCGCAGAGAATGAAAGCATGTCAACACATTCTTCCTTTGTGAGGGTGAGGCAGGCAGAAGGTTGGGGCCTTCAGACCCCAGACATGGTGGGCTGGCAAAGACTCTCTGCAGTATTGTGTTTCCAAGTTGACTGCCTCTTCCAAGAAGTGTTTGGGGATTAGCAGGGTACCCCTTTGTCCCCTGAAAGAAGATATGCTAGCTAACAGGTCTGGCAGGAACTTCGTTGCCCCTTGGCCACAACACCCCACCCTCCATAGGGACTATTAGTATTTTTGGATCTAGAAAAAAAACGAACATAAATACATAAACCAAACAAAAAACCAAGGCTGTGTTTTATGATCTGTTAACATTGTTTTGAAGCTTTTGGATCTGGCACCTCCCTTCTACCCAAATGAATAATCAATATATCTTTAGTGACGTAGGTATTTTGTTTTTGTGGGGTTTTCATTGCTGTTGTTTTGTGTGTGTGTGTGTGTGTGTGTGTGTGTGTGTGTGTGTGTGTGTTTCAAGACAGGGCTTCTCTGTGTGGCCCTGGCTGTCCTGGAACTCTCTCTATAAACCAGGCTGGCCCAGGTCTCACAGAGATACACTCCTTTCTCTGCCTCCTGAGTGCTAATCAAAGTCATGCACCACCACTACTGGCTGATTTCAGGTATTTACCTCTAAGCACTGAGTCTTGCACTGCCTCAAAATAGGTTGTCTGTTTTCACACTCATATACTGTTCTTCCCCTCAGTGGTTAAGGCACCCTGTTTTAGGGCATACCTCCCCACGCCCCTTTCCCTTTCCTTTTTTCTCTCAACATCCTTTCAAACAAATGTCTTAGGCTTTTTTTTTTCCCTGTAGTTCCCATCAACCAGCCACCTTCTCTTCCCATCTGTCTCCACGCCTATTTTTAAGCACGGCTCAGGCCTACCCCTCCGCCTTCAAGAAAAACTGTTTATATATCCTAAGAACGGCTGGAAGAGGTTTAGCTTCTAATTTGATCTTTTCTGGCAGTTGGTGGTTGGAACTGAAGTTCTGTGAAGAAGTCACACGTGTGGTGAAGGTCTGTCGGATGGACTGACTTGACTCCAGCTGTCTGATCATCAAGAGGTGGAATGTTGCAAGATTATCTTGTACTCCCTAGGCTTCTCACCAGCCACCTACTACCAACCTCCCATCTTTGTGACCACTGGGTAAATCTTTGGGAATGCACTGATAACCTTCGCAAATGGCTAGCCTCCAGCATCTCTACCGCTAAGACCGTTACAACTGTAAGAGCCAAAGTTAACCTGTAGGCCCCATTTGCCTAAGGACAAGGTAACTTCCTGGAATGCTGGGAGTTGTAGTTCTTGGGAAATAACAAGCCACATGTTTTCACTGTGCTAAACAGTATGTTTGATCCATTTCCACCAGGTAGGTGGGATCATGGGTGGGCAGAAAAATATGCCAGGATGTATGTTTGCTCCTGATTGGACCTAATGGGAAACACAATGATTTATGGGGTTTGCCTTTTTAAGCCTCTGCAAAATGTGACTCATTGCCATTCCCTGGAAACCTGGGGTAGACCTGGCCTGTATTTAGTTAAAGCTTGCTTTGAATTTGGCTCAGAATTGTGGAACTGGTTTCCCACTCTCTAGAACCTGAGGACTGACAATAACATTTGAATCTTTCAGGAGAGGTTTTCCTGCCCTGCTATAAACTGCCTGACTGATGTTTCTACCCATATATGTGGCAAATGCATTGACTTATAACTTTTGTTCTCTGACTATAAATGTCATATGATCACTTCCACAACAGAAGCTATCACCCAGAGTAACACAAATCCATGCTCCCACACTGTAGCTATTCAGATTTAGCTTACAACAAACTCTGAGCAAAAGTGATTGATCTAGTTTCACTTCTGTTGTGATAAAATACCCCGCCAAAAAGCAACTTTGGGGAAGGAGGAGAGTCGAGGTGGCTTGCAATCCTAGGTTACAAGTCCATCACTGAGGGCAAGTCAAAGTAGACACTTAAACAGCTAGTCACGTCACATTGACAGCCAGGAGCAGAGAGAAACAAATGCACACCATTAACACCTTGTGGCTCTTGTTCTCAGCTAGCTTTCTTCTCTTCTATACTGTTCTATACCCAATCCTGGGGGATGGTGTTGCCCACAGTGGGCTGATTTTTAGCACATCAACTAACAATCAAGACAATATCCCACAGACATGCCACCTGATGTAGGCAATTCCACAGTCAATATTCTCTTGGTGATTCTAAGTTGTGGCAAGATGACATTTAAAAGCACTAAGTGGGCTGGAGAGATGGCTCCACTGTTAAAGGCTGGGCTCAAAACAAAAACCAATTAGCCAGTGGTATTCTGCATCCATATTATAATAGTAATGATATTAGAAAGTCTCTGGAAATAGAGGCTTCAAGCTTAGTGCTCTGTTAAGTTTTTCTTGTCATTTGAAGAGAGAACTCCTGTTAAAGAATTACCTAGATTAGATTGGCCTGTGGCCATGTCTTTGGGAGACTGTCTGGAGGAGGAAGGGCTCAACCCTTTGTGAGTGGCACCATCTCTGGGAGCATGGTCCTAGGCTGTATGAAAAAGCCACATGAGCCGGAGGGCAAGCCAGTACGCAGCATTTCTTCAAGGTGTCTGCTTCATTTCTTGACCAGGCTTTTCTCAGCGATGCACTGTGACCTGGAGGTGGAAACTGAAAATAAATTCTTTCCTCTTCAAGGTTGCTTTTGGACATAGTGTTTTCCACAGCAACAGAAACCAAATTAGAACACATAGAACTCATAGTGCCACTGGCAAACCCCAGGGGAACAGTGAGAGCCCACTGGACATCTCTTAGAGATAATACAGCCAAAGTTGGTTCCACCCAAGGAACTAGAAAGGCATTTGCCATTACTATGGAGGGATACTGATGAGAATAAAATCAACCCAGTCAAGAATTTAATTTGGGGCTAATCAGGCTTGCAACTGAAAGCAGAATTCAGATTCAGTCCTGAAAGCGGGATCTGAGACTTTCCATACTGGTGGCTATATTGATAGCTTTGCTGCCAGGGCAGCTGGAAATCATATTTGTTTGTTTGAAATTATGATTGATGTTGGAAAAAGTCAAGCTGCCTTGTAGAAAAGGTTTTGTGTGTTAGTGTGTGTGCAGTTCGGTGGAAGGGGTCTGTTGGACTGGCCAGCCCAAGTTAAGCACGGTTCAGGTAACTGTTGCTCAGTTCAAAGGGTTGCTTTCAGGTGGCTAAGATCTGACGAACCGTGGCCTCCCAACACCATGTTAAGTGACCAAACCAATGCTCCTCCGTTTTGATTTTTTCATTGACATTATTTTGTGAGTTTTGCCTGCATGTATATATGTGTACCACATGTGTGAAATGGCCACGGAGGTCAGAGGACAGCACAAAATTCCCTGGAACTAGAGTTGCAGGCAGCTATGGGTGCTGGGAACTGAACTCATATGCTTTGCAGAAGCAGCAAATGCTCTTAACTACTAAGCCATTTCTCCAGCCCCCAGTCATTTCTTTTTCTTGTCTGTGTGCAAATAGGTACTTCAAAACGGAAACCTTACTTTTGTGTGTGAGTGTGCGTGCGTGCCCACGTGTGGGAAGGCCAGGAGGTTCAGCACTGTTCCTCAGGTGCTGTCCACCTTAGTTTCTGAGGCGGGATCTCTTACTGGCCTAGAGCTCACCAAGCTGGGCTGGCTGGCTTGCAAGCTCCCGGGATCTGTCTCCGCATGTCATGCTAGGAGTACAAGCCTTTGCCACAATGTCTGGCATTTTTTTTTTTTTCTTTTTTAATGGTTTCTGGAGTTCAAATTCAGGTCCTCAGGCCTGTGTGACAAGCACTTTACCAACTGAACTCTCTCTCCAGACCACAGGGGCCTTCTAAGTTGCTGTCTCAATTTGGCCATTACAGGCTTAGTACTGCATGTTGGTGAGCCTGGTTCCTTGTGAAGCACTGAGTTTCCGTGCTCTAGAACACGTTGCCTGCCGCACTCACAGTTGCTCCCTGCTGTATGTGCAACATAATAACAAAGTGTGTGTAGGTTATTCTGCTGAATTTCCACTCAAATTCAGCCAGTCATTCTAATGAGATTCAGAGAGAAGTCTATTTAAATCACAAGAAGACAAGCACACAAAGGCTTTGGTTCACTGGATGAGCGTTTATTTTCAGCATCCATCCATGTTCAAGTACGTGACAGAAGGCTGCCTAACCTGACTTAGGTTTCTTGCTGACACATGCTTCTCATAAGGAAGATTATCCCATGTAGACCTGGGCTAAAACTTGACAGTAGACATACAAATGTTTTCCAAAACAATAATTCTTACTTTGAAACAAAAACCCTGTTACCTAAAAAACAAAAACATTAGAAGGTGCTCCTTTAGTTTCGTAATTGCTAACCGTAAAAACGCCTCAGTCACACAACATTCTCCCAGGCTGGTCACATCAGTCATCACCTAGAGAAAAGTTTCTCAACCTGCGGGCCCCAACCCCCCACAGTGGGCACCTAAGACCATCTGCGTATCAGATATTTACATTATGATTCATAACAGCAGCAAAGTTACAGTTAGGAAGTACTGACAGAAATTATCTTATGGTGGGGGGGTCAGCGCAACACAAGGAACTGTATGAAAGGGCCACAGCACTAGGAGGGCTGAGAACCACTGACCTAGAGGGGAACTCAACACTGGAGAAGATGAAGCACTGAAATAAATGAGTAATTTACATGAAGGTAGTTTTGCTGCATTGCACATTATCACACAGGAGTAGAAAGCAGAAACGTGTCCTTTGGAAAGCTTGGCAAACACATTTGCTCTTTTTTGGTTTCTTGCTGACACATGCTCTCTCTCATAAGGAACACCATCCCACGTAGACTTGGATGAAAAGGAGTATCTGTTCAAGGTTGGCTACTCTGCAGTGTGCAGGGGTGGGGAACAGTGACCAGTGACCTACCTTAGGGAGGTCAGGCTGGGACCTATGATACCAGCCTTAAGCCATCATTGCCTATGCCTGAGGCAGAAGCACAGCTAGAGCTGGAGGTTTAAGGATGAGCAAAGCCTGGAGGATGCAGATCTGTGTTTGCCTTTTTCTATGAAGTTCCTAAATCTGAGAAGAAGCCAAGTGGTTTAAAATACAGCCACTGATATAAGCTGCATAAGTGTGCATTTACTGCTGGGCCTTTGAGCCAGGAGTCCATGCAGAATGTGTTCATTTGACAAAGCTTCCTAGCAACTTCCCAGGCCAGTGTCTTTCTACTTCGGACGTGCAGTTCGTGGGCTTCCGGGCCAGCTACTAGGTGACAGGAATCCTTATCCCAAAGCAGCTTTGTCCTTGGCTGTCCCTCACTCACGACTCAGCACAGTATGACCTTCTGCATGGTATTAAGCACCGTGAGGAGCTGCAGGCCACCTCTGAGCAGGGATTTCTCAGACTCAGAACCCCCTCAGTGCCACGTGGGCTTTCTAAAGAGATTTTTTTTGTGGTTCTTAAATTGGGGAAGCATAGGTTTCCTGATATGGAAAACAAACAAACAAAACGAACCTTGGAAGTAATCTACTGTAAAGACGTATCTAAGCAGATGTTTTAAGACCAACATGCGGTCACTTCCCATCTGGAGACTGGACAGTACACTTGCTGAGTTACAGTGCTGTGGTTTCCCTTGAGGAGCAGCTCATTCTCACAGGCTGAGTGCTGGTCTGAACCTGCAATATCCCCGGGGGCTTCTGTGTTAGAGGCTAGACCCCTGACTTGGTGTTAGGGGAGGCAGAGGAACTTTTAAGACAGGGCTTAAACAGGATGTTCTCAGATCACGAGTGATGTGTCCTTGAGGCAAGTGTGGGGCCTGGGCCCCCCCACCCCGACTCTTGACTAAGAAGCAGGTGGTTCTTTTCTAGTCCTTGCTCTTACCACAGTGTGCTGTCTCAACACTGGCCCAAAACAGGGCCAATGACCACAGGGAGACCTCTGAAGCCATGAGGGAAAATGTTTCTCTTTGTAAGTTGATTGTCTCAGGAATTAGTTATAGCAACAGAAAGCCAACATAGCAATAGTTAACAAAATTGTCTATACAGGGACATCTGTAACTATTTTAGATCAAACAAAACCATGCAGTCTCGGTTTTGGGTTTTTTTTTTTTTTTTTTTTTTTTTTTTTTTTTTTTTTTTTGGTGGTGGTGGTGGTTATGGGATCTGTGAAGCCCAGGCTGCCCTGAAATCTTTATCCTTCTGCCTCAGCATCCCCATGCTGGGATTACAAGTGTGACCCACTTTGCCCCCACCCCCCTACATAAAAAGACAATCCTTTTCTTTTTTGAGCTAGTGCTGGCCTGGAACTTCCTATGTAGTCCAGGCTGGCCTTGAACTCACAGACCTGCCTGTCCCTGCCTCCTAAGGGATTAACAGTGTGCACCATCAAGTCCAGCTAAAGCAATCCTTTCGAATGTTGAAAATAACGTTCTTAGCTTAAAAGCCTTCTAGATTTGCCATGGCGACTAGGTCTTGCTCCAGGAGCTATCGGAGAAACACAGGTAGCGTGGCCCTGGGAACCCTAGCTGGGGGGTAACTTTGGAAAGTAATGCTGGTCCTTGCAGGGATCCTGTTACAGGCTGAAAGGAGACCGACTGTTTCCACTCTGTCCCCAAGCTGCAAGAGCGTGGCCAGACCAGCACCCTCCGGTTAAAGCAGGGCAGGAGTCTTAGGGAAGTCAGGTTTCAGGAAATTCTTAAACTGGCTTTTCCTTGCTTTGATTTTAAAGGCAAATGCCCCCAAATCGAGGCATTTACAGATTTTAATTGCACAGATTATGAGGCCTCAGGGGTCTTACCACCTGGCAGTGGGAGAGGGGTACTGACTAAACTCTAGTAGACACTTCCTGTTTATCACCAAGCCCAGCTTGTTTACAGGGCAAACCCTTGCAGGAATTCAAGGGAAAGATGGCAGCATGGCGGCTGCTAGGATTCCAATGACTGGCTTACCTGCGGCAGCTGGTGGCCAAGGCTTCCGAAACCAACCCTCTTTACGGAGAGATTTACGGAATGTTTATCCCAGTGTACGTCCTCTGGAGCATGAGCCACACATGGGCTGCTCAGCACCATGCCCTTAACTCTCCACTAGTGTTTTTCATCTGGAATGGTCACTTCGAGGAGATGAGAAATTCGCATTCCTCTCATGAACGCCACATCTTTTCTCTAAAGGTAGAATCACCACTCTCATCTCTGAGTTGTGAATAAGCAGCTGAAGGTTCTCCAAGTACCCATTTGCTACCAACTACTTTCACTCAAGTGTTGCGGAGCTAGGAAATATGTGTACCACCACCACCACCACACCAAAACAAAGCCTTCTAAAAACACCCCCCGTGAACAGAAATCCTCAAATTTCTAAACTACATGAACACCATAAAAAACAAACAAAGGGACAAACAAATCTCCCACCAGTCCCACATGTCCTCCAGGTGTCCTTTTCAAGTTTCTGCTTCAAATGTCAAATTTGTTTTCAACATGTGCATTTATTTCTTATTCTAAATTCAGGCTCTTTCATGGTGTGGGCTTACAGTGGCATTGCCAACAACACCTGCAACCCCAGAGGTGACAACAAGAACTGTCAAGCAGTGTGTAGGGTGTTCTGAAGGAAAACACTGAAGAGATCTGAACAGCGTGGTGCCAACCGGAAGTGGACGGGACTGGAGCAGTCCAACAGCACAGCTCTATTCCCCAGAGGTGCTGGGGCGCCTGCGGGGGACACACCAGTCCTCAGACCATGAACCAGTGAACTCTGAAAACTTTCTGGCTTAAAAGCAAACAAAACAAATAAACACACAAAAACCCTAACGTTGCTGCAAGAGGGCAACGGAGCTTCTGAACACAGAAACAAGAATAGCTAATTTACAGGTCTGTGCTTCAGCTGTAGCAAGACAAGGCTCTCCTCAGTAGTTCTTAACACTCACGACTCTTCAGTATTACCTCCCTTGCCAACATTTTGTCAATTTTTGCTATGAATGACTAAATTCTCAAATCTTCAAAGAAAGCATAGATGGTGACAGACCCGAGCAGTAAACAAAATCAAACACCTCCTTCTAGGCTGGAGGTTTTTGGAGAGGAGAGAGAAGATCTAACTCACTTCTTGGTTCTAACCCAGGACCACTGGCCCCACCTACATTGATGGGAACTTGGCCTTTGTCCCTTGACACCCGTCCCCCACTATCCAAGTGCATATGCTGAAAATGCAGCATGTCCTAAAGAAAACCAAAAACCTTACTAATTTGCGGCAGATGCTACGCAGCACAAATTGAGTGAATTCCCTTTTTCCACTCTCCCATTTAAAGCTGTTTTCAAAATGGCAATACCTCTAGACAGTAGGGTTTACAATCAGTGGGTTTTGTCATAACAGAAAGGAAGGAGACAAACAAAACCATCCAAGCATACGAGAAACCCTGAGGCAAAAATGGCTTTTCCTGTAGCGTCTTCCTCAAGCCAATAGACACAGTTGTCACAAGGGCCCAGGGCCCTTCTGGGGGGAGGGCAGGCCTTCCTCCATCCACAGAGAGCCAGTGCGGGGCGCCCTGCGGTGGATGCGCCGCAGCCTCAGCAGGTAGAGAAGGATGGACAGAAGGACGACAAAGAAGCAGCCAGAGAACAGATAGTGGTTGTAGACAAAGGACACACCCCGCCAGTGTGCATGGCCAGCTCGGAACACCTCCTGCCGGATGTCTCTGCAGGCATGGAAACAAACAAACAGTGAGAAGACAGGCAGGGCCTGCTGTCCCTGGCTTTCCTACCTCTAAAACGGGGGGTGGTAGGCCCAAAGTGAGTTCCCTGCTGATGCTAATGCTGTTAAGACTAAGGCAATGGCATGTGAAATTATATCCGGAAGACCCTAGCGTTACAATTTCAGCAACAAAAATCTAATAAACATAAGGGCCAGGGTTTTGCTCTAACAAGGAAGTTAATGGCACAAACTCATTCAAGTGGAACTATGTATAATCAGTAACAGCTACTACATAGAATTTCTGGAGCTGACAAACTTAAAATATTAGATAAATATAGTTTTTAATGTGGGTCAGCTGAGCTAGGTCTGAGACCTTGAATGGAGAAGGCTCTATGTCTTTATGTGACCATCTGTGGCCTGGAATTTAGTATCTCCTTGGGACATGAATCTACATAGACAATGTCACAGTCTTAAATAACACCTCAATGTTAAGAACAATGATTGATGTTTTGCGACCCTTATGATAGCCAGTGCCTCAGCTGTCAGTCATCATCAAACTGAAGGAACAGACATGATGGTTCCGCTACCAGACATTACAAGTCAGTGTGCCTGTGTACTCCTATATCATAGATATGTGTACTACAACAGTGTCATAAATGCATTTCAGTACAGTGGTTTCTTCTGCAATCCTCGACACTGTACTATCCACTGACAGGGCCCAATGCCATAAGGGTCACCACTAAGCAGACTCTTGTGCAGGGGCTAGGGAGCACCAGACTGCTGTATTCTGAGGGACTGGCAGCTTGGGGGAAAAGGAAGCACTGGAGGAGGGAGGTGGTGAAGGCCCAAGTGCAGTCTGGCTGGCCCCACAGCTCTGACAACACGCCCACAAGTACGGTCACCAGGAGGCAGTGCAGGAAGCATCATTCGTGATTCTCCCAAGTTCATGGCCTACCTCAAGGGCAGAAAGCGGGTCCTGTAGAGGATGGCCCCCAGCGTCCACTGCACTTCCTTGTCATACACCTGCAAGGCTGTCTTCAGGTTTTTGTACGTGACAGGAAAGGAGAAGCCTCTGTGGAACACCTCGTACATCCAGGCTGATTTGAAACACTGATACCTACAACGCCGAGCACAGGTACAAGTCAGACAGGCGCCCTGTCAGGGCGCCCCGGCAGGGACTGCGCCCAGCCTGCAGCAGGCAGGCTCGGAGCAGGCAGTGCGTATGTGCTGCTAAGTGATTTATCTGGCCCGGGTCTTTGGCCCACACATAGAACAGTTCACCTGTCAAAACTGATCAGCCTGAAACAGTGTCACTTCATCGTTACTGTGCGACGCCACCTCCATATGCCGTCAGTACATCGTTTACTGAACAAACAGTGCCAAGTCCCAGCTCCTTTAGACCCCAGCCTCTTTGTGACAAAGTGAGAAGGCAGAAGGATCCTTTTTTAGCTGATCCTAAATGTTTATTAGGCTTTTTTTTTTTTTTTTTTTACAAAGTACTAGACTAAGTAAGTGATAAAAACAGCAATAAATAATAAGACCCAGCCATTATACTTGAGTGACTTAAACAAAAAGGAATTTTATAAACCAAATCAGAACAGCTTCAATTCACCAGAGGAGCAGCATCAGTGTTGGGGGGGGGGGGGGCAGGAGGGCCTGAGGGGACAGGAAGCCTGAAAGGGACAGCATCCCACACAACTCTGATGTTTGGCAGGACGTGAGCAAACAGATGAAATGGGAATTTCTGCAGCAAAGAACTTCAGAACTGAGCAGAAAACCAGCAATAAAAACTTGTCACATTTGAAGGAGACCAAGGATAGTAAAGGAGGACAGTAAATAAGGAGGGTCACCTGGCAGGTTAGGACTTGACTGTCCACTACTCACTTAAGTCGATGGAGGTCAGCGTGAGAGGCATACAGTCCTTGGTCAAAGCGCTCCCGCAAGATCGACCACTTTGTTGCACAGTAATCCTAAAAACAGTTTCACCCTAAATCAATCATCCCTTATTAAAGTTTACTAAAACCTCTTTCCTCCACTTACAATTGGTTTAGCAAGTTCATATTCGTAACAAGCAGAGAAAACATACAGCACAGCAAGTGTCTGTGCAGTCAACATGAGACCCAGGACTTGGTGAGTCCCTGGCAATCAGCAGACTCTGCTCTTTATCCGGAAATCCTGCCCACCAGCTGCCTCTTCAAACCTGTTTAGCTCTTCTCTGATGTCATGGCACCAGAATAAACTTTGGCAAAGTGAAACAGTATTTGACCTGTTCAAACTGAGTCCTTGTGTCTGGGGCAGACTAAGGACTGGGTGAGGATGGTGATGGAAATGTCATTCAGAGTCATGTTAACTGAGCGCTGTGACCTTCCAAAGGGCACCTGGCCTACCAACATGGCTCCTCTCCTCACCTCTCTACAAGATGAAAAGGCTGAGGTTTAGAGAACTGGTGTGACAGGGAGCACAAAGGAACGTGCTTGGCCTGCGGCAAGAGGAAGGGAAAACAGAATGAAGAAGCACATGAGAGAAGGCACACACACGGCCACGCTGCTTGCCATGCTGAGAGGACACTGAGCTGGTGGGAAGAAGGAGGGGCAGGCTAAGATCAGTGGAATTCAGCCTGTGAAACTGCTGAAGGTTTTAAACAGTACAGCAAGGCGACTGCATGAGATCTTCAGACAGAATACCCCTGGGACAGCATGCACAATGGACACCAGAGAGCCCAAACACAGAGGACAATGGCAATAAAACAGGAAGCAGGGATAGGCTTGAGAAATACTCATGAGAGAAACTGTCACTGATTACAGGGGGCCAGGGAAGGCAGCTGAAAGAGGGACAAAGAGAAGCAAAGGGTTGGGATTCGGCTCCATGAGACATCAGTTGCCTAGCATGTACAAGGCCAGGGATTCTCTAAACCCCAGCACTACAAACAAAATAATACAAGAGCCATGCCTGGAGGAAGGGGACTGGATGTTGGCGATGCTACCAACTAAGATGGCACAAGAGACACAGAAAGAGGGAAAACTGTGGATTTGTTTGGAATTATGAGGACTGGAGAGATGGTTCAGTGGTTAAGAGCACTGTCTGCTCTTCCAGAGGCCCTGAGTTCAATTCCTAACAACCACATGGTGGCTCACAACCATTTATACTGGGGTCTGATGCCTTCTTCTGGTATGAAGGTGTATGTACATGCAGTCAGAGTACTCGTATACATAAAATAAATAAATCTTACAAAAAAATAAAGAAAAGGAAAAAGGAATTATGAAACTCAGTGAGCTAAGATCAGAAACAGCATCAGCAGCCAGTGAACTGTGGCATGGGTAGGACAATCTGTGAATCCATGAGCTCGAAGGGGAATGGGCTGTGGCTGAAAGACAAGGGCCATCAAGGCTGATGACACATGACAGGGCAAACTTCTGACAAAGAGAAAGCAGAGGGAATGAGATCATAGGCATATCCTGGCTGCTATGGGGATGGGAGGCTGCTGAAAGGATTTTGAGATGTGACAATCAAAAGTCAAATACAATATACAAAAGATTGATTTGTATATTTCTGGTGACCAATGTGGCTATCAGAGCTTAGATTTTTTCCTATGACTACTTTCTACCCCGTGACAGAAGGGAAAGAACATGGCAATGGCATACTACAACCATCTTTCCCTCCAAGAATGATGGAGGCAGGACCTGTAGCCCATACTCTCTCCAAAACATGAATTTCCTTGGCATATTACCTTGGCAGCCTACCTTGGCAGCTTTAGTAAATTTAGCAGCATTGTAGTCTCCTCCCATTCTCAAGACATCCTCGGTGCAATAGTAGAATTCGGAGAATCCATAGAATTCACTGTTCTGGAAGTGGATTGCGGGCTGGTAGACTCCATTAAGGGAAGTCTGTGTCTCATTGGTTTTGTTCATGAAAGGCTGGAGGGTCTCTCGACACAGGTCGAAGTCTCCCGTTCCCCGAAGGTACAGGGTCTGCCCATTCTGCTGGATCTCGTCTTTAATGTCCAGAGGTAAGCAGGGGTCCAGGAATGGAGCATCGGGAGTCAGACCAGTCTGTTTACCCAGGAGCCTGTGACACAAAGAACCATTTACCATGAGACTTATGCTATACTGTGCTTTGGACAAGTGGCTGCAAGCCAGTGTTCTCCTAACACGGGTTCCACAGAACTGTGTGTAGGAACACAAAGGGTTCCAAACAAAATTAGGAAAACAGTCCTCCAACCCCTTGCAGAGCTCCGCAATCACATACACAGGCATGCTGAGTCCAGGGAAACAAGGAGAGGCAGGCCCGACTCTTCATTTGTTTCTCGAGTGTGTGCACGTGTATGTACCACAGCATGTGTTGTGCAGATCAGGGAACAACTTGCAGAAGGCGGTTGTCTCCTTCTACATGTGGGGCTCCAGGATTGAGGCCCCTTAAGTCGTCAGGCTTGAGCAGCAAGTGCCTTAAGCTATGGAGCCATCTCAAGGCCTGACCTGATGCTTTGATTACCATCAGTACATCAACTTGGTCTTTCTTTTAGGCCTTCATGGATGTGTTGAGGTTAAATTGGTCAGGGTTGGAGAGATGGTCCAGGGGTTAAGAGCATGGGTTACTCTTCCAGAAGACCTAAGTTTGAGTCCCAGCACTCACGTGGAGGCTTACAAACATCTGTAACACCAGTCCCAGGGGATCCAGTGCCCTCTTCTGGCCTTTACAGACATTGCTCGCATATGATGTACAGACATACTTGCAGGCAAAAACACACACAAAAATAACTAATAAAGTGTATGAAAAAGACTAAAGTGGCCAAGGGAATATACTATTACTTAGCTCTAAAATTAGCATTTCTCCTTAAAAACATTCTATCAGAACAAACAGAGCAGATGCAGGAAGAACAAGGTATCTTACATGCCCAAATTCCACTCTGATAATTCCAGACCATTTATCTGTTCTGATGGGCACATTTTAAGTAAGTAATTAGTATATAGTTAAACTTACTATTTTTTTTTAAAGACAGGGTACTCCTGTGTGGCCTGAAACCACATAGACCAGGCTGGCCTCAACATCACCCGGAGATCCACCTGCCTCTACCTCCCAAGTGGCAGGGTCAAAGGTGTGCACTGCCACATCCGGCTAAGCTTAAAAATTCAATACGACAGGAGTGATGTCCTTCTTTCACATGGTTTTCTAGCCCAGAATGTCACAGAAACTCATTTTTTAAGTTTTACTCATAAAAATATGGGGTTTTTTGGTTTTGTTTAGATTTGCTTTTTGAGATAGGGTCTTAATATGTAGGCCTCAAACTAATAATATAATGATTTATAGGCATAGACCATGATACCCAGTTTAAAAATATTTTAAAACCCTAAAATGATTTAAGATCTTTCCTTACACTTAACCTTTTTTAGTATGGTTCTCCTCTATCTGTGTCCAGTATCTCTAGAATATTCCTTCTTTGAGACTCTGAGATCAGGGCACCGGCTGGTGTGGTGCCAAAAGTGCTGTCATGGTCTGAGCTTTCCTCGGCCTTTGCAATCAGCCCCAGTGTCACCCAGAAACAACTGTAGTCAGAGTAAAGGTTTCCACTTTATTAGATGAAGTGAGAGAGAGAGAATGTGAGCATACACAATGGTGGGACAGGCAGCTGGTGCCAGGACCCTGAGGGCCGCTCCGCCCGTCCAGCACAGTGGCGGCCTGGATCTAGTTTTGATGAGGAGCAAGCTATGCCTTCAAGTACCTGTTTTTCTGTACCGTGCTGGCAAACAGTCTGTCTTCATATCTCTGTCGAGCAGCATTACCACCAAACCCAAGGAACGTGGCCACGTAGACTCGGTACACATGCTCAGTCTGGTGGACATCACAGCCCAGGTTGAATTCAGCTAACAGGTTTTTAGCTACTTCCTCCTGTAAGCACAAGGGTAACACATTTCAGTATTTTACAGCAATTTTAGCTCCAGTTAAAAAAGAAGGGTTCCAGAGCAGCAGATTCTGTCTCTCCACCTCCCAAGGATGCTCTGAGCCTCTTTCATAATTCAGTTATGCTGATTTTGACTAGGGGAACTGCAGCTGCACACGGGTAGTAGGACTTTCTGAAAAGGAGGTCAGTACTATAGTTCCTCCCCCTCTAACCCACAAATCTATTTATGGTTAACCCCTACTGTGGAAATAGACCCAAACATAGGTATGTCCTAATAAATAAAGACATCTTTATTAAAAACAAAACCAAAAAGAAATGGCAGCTGAGTACTCAACATTAAAGGAGGGTTAAAATAACGGCTGTAGAAGAATTTACCGAGGAACACACTGTGCACTGTAAATAAAAGGCACACAATCATACAAAAGGCAAAAACACAAAAGCCGCACTTTTGAAATGATAACAGTAATAAAAATAACGGAAAAAGAATTCATCAAAACACTAGCAAGGCTTTTTTTTTTTTTTTTTTTTTTATGATGGTGAGTCCAGGGGGAATTTTTAGTCTTCTGTTTGCCTTAAGCTTTCTCTGTAAGCATTTGTTACTTTACAGTGAAGAGAGAAAGCATGTGTGCCAGTCTCTAGAGGCATATTTGCAATGGGAAGTGGTTAACACAGGCTCAAATACTTGAATTTCCAAAGCACTTTTCCAAGGAGCTTAATAAAGACAGTGTAAGACCTCCTGAGCACACACTGGGGGCCTGAGTATTAAGCAGGCAGCAACCATTCAATGGCCCCATGCTGGAGGGGCTTTTGTTTGCAATTTCAGAAGAAACTGGCTCACAGAAGAGATAGGACTAGCATGAGGTCACACAGCTAGGAGGGACAGGGTGATGCTGCTAGCTAGGCTTGCTCTGCTCCATGTCCTAACTCTGAGTCACCACCTGGTACATGATCCCTACTTTGTGGGACAGCATGCTTTGGTGTCAATTTATATCTGGACAGAAACTTTAATGAGAGACATGGTAATTCTGGGACACGTGGAAATATTTCTGGTGTCCTCTTGGCAAGACACAGCCTGCTGAGGACCACAGACCCTGACTGACAGCACTGAAGTCATGGACAAAAGATGGAGTGAACCAGATGTGAAGTACTGAGACCAACCTCAATGTTTTCTGGAAAAGTTCAAAATTATAAAAAGACAAAAGTGATTCTCCTGATCATAACTTTAACACCTAATGCTATAAGCATTTTAAAAAAGCAACTAATGAGAAAATGTGAACAAAAGCTCAAGCATGCAACTGACATATACACCAGAGAAAAACTCCAAGAAGACAACTTCAGAAGACAAACCAGCTAGGCTCAATGTACAACCGTGACCGGCTTGGCTGAGGCCTGCCTCATTCTCCGGCCTCTTTCCTCCTGGGATGAGAAGGTGGAACCTCAGCAAGCAGAGTAAGGATGTGTTCAGACTCAGGAAACAAAACAAAAATGGATGGAGACATGTTAAATGAAAACTGAACCAAACAGAAGGCAATTTGTACAGATAATAACCTGCTGTGAGGAGGCAAAGCTTACAGTTTTGGGGACTTCGTACGCTATCTGAGTAGACACGCCTCCCATGTCAAGAATACCAGCTGTTCTTTTCCGAACGATGGCCTCACTGCTCTCACTACCAGGAATGTTGACTTCCACAACCGCTTCATCATCTGGAGAAAGAAGTGTGCACTCAGCAGATGCCTTATGAGGCATCTCTGCTTTGAAAAGCACCCCATCCACTCCTCCCGATGAACCCCACTGTAGTTTAGACAGCAGCTCTGCTTGCCCAAACCCGCATACTCAGCTATCTCAGAACACTTAGCTCCTTCTCTGCCCTTGGGATGAACATAAATTCTGGTTGTAACTCCCAAGTAGAATGCTAGTAGGAATGTGGCACTTACCCTCTTCAATATGCTCAAACCGCCCGAGGACAAAATTAATGCCGATCCAAGCAAATACACCTAGACATTTCAGAGCAAAATTAGGAAAAATCAAGTCTGACTCTGATCAATTTGGTCTCTGTAAGCTTTTCACTTGTTTTAACTCCTGACAGCCTGAGACAGAATCACCAAATAACACATTTCTTCTGATGTTTTGTCTTCTCCCAGTGGTTTTACAAGAACTCTCAATTTTAAAGCTTATACTTTATATCAGGTGTGTTGAAAATGTAAACTCTGCAGGGATTCCATACTAACTTTCTCTCATCTTTCCTGTATCTTTGTCACCCAGACAGCTGCCAGGTCTCAGTCTATACCTGTCAGCATTCTCTATGGCTCATTCTTACCCATCTCCACTGCCACCTTGATTTGTGTCATTATGTGGTGGAGGTGACAAGCTCCTCAATCTCCCATGGCAACCTCCTCTGAACTATTCTGCTAGGCTGGTCCATAAAACAAAGTTCAAAGAAACAGGCTGCTAAGTCAAGATGTATCCAGCTTTCAACATCACCACCACTTTTCCACAGGGCCATGATCGGCCGAGTAAAAACCTATGTTGGTCCACTGTGTCATCCCTTCCCACCTGCAGTAACAGTGATCATTTCTTCTGCTTGGACCATGCTTCCTCCACCTACAAAGAACTGCCCTTACTCTCTTCTCAAAGGTTCCACTTAGAACCAGTCCTAGCTGGACAGAGGAAGGGAGAGAGGCCTTTCTCTTTCACAGTTTCAGGGTATTTTTTCTGTATCTTCCTTCGGGCACCAAAAGTGACCTCTTATAATTCTGAGAGCCATATTTGTCTATAAGGATTTCCTGGCTGATCTGCCCATCTCTGCATTTCCCAGTGTCTTTCCATAGGGAACAGCTGGTGCCTTTCCATAGGAACACCTGCTGGAGTGGTGAGTGACGTCGGAATAGATACTGCATGTCTAGGTCTCTGCTACCGTACTTGTGGGTCTCTGCTTCTAGCAAATCATTTCACTGACTATTAAATAATTTCAAGTGAAATAATTTCTCTGAAACAGAACTTATATTTTCTCAGTTCACCAAAGGCAAGAATTCTTCCTTGCTAGAAGTCAGTCAGAGGTTCATGGCCCAGAAAGCTCTATCAGGTAGGCAAGAAACACAGACTTCCTCCATCAGTCTCTTCAAAATACATCCCCTACATGTGGTAATCACAGATTAGTTATGTTTAACAGTTAGGGTTGTAAAATAAAGACTTGCCATATAAAAAAACTAATTTAGTATTTTAAGAGTATCTCAAGGCTACGGTTTCCAGTGATTGTATATAATGCATGGTGGGGAAGGAGCCTCTGAAGGAGCAGCTTCAGACACTTGAAACTGAAGGTCTAATACCAACCTTCTTGTTTTCCTGAGATGACTTCAGCATGGGAGTCAGAAAACAGGAAGTCAAAGTGCACAGGGATATCAGTCAGGAGGTCCTCCAGAATTGCTTTCTGCTGGCTTTAATGCAATCCAAAATTTAGTCAAAATCATAGCCTCGATTTTTTTTTTTTGTTTTGAAAACAAAAACAAAAAAAAACCCTGGTTCATTATGTCCTACATGAAATAGTTAACTGCAAAACAAAAGCAAGTCATTGAAAAGATTGCTTATCTCAGGAATGTTCTTTCCAGATGAAAAAGTTATGATCACGTGATTTCTGGCTCAGTGGGAGGAATGCTTGTCCATCCAGCAGGGACCAAGCCCTGAGCTCCATCCATGGCACTGTATAAACTGGGTGTGGGAGTGTAAGTCCACAGTCCCAGCACTAAGAAGGCGGGAGGCAGAGGGATCAGAAACCTAAGGTCAAGCTCAGCTACATATTTATAGTTGGAGGCCAACTTGGGATATAAGACTCTTCACTGGGCCCCTAGCAAAGTTAACCTTATACTTTATAGTCACAAATAAGTAGATTAAAAGCTTTTTGGTGAGGTCTGTCTAGAAGAATGGCTCTGGGACTAGTTCAAACTCAAGAAAGGATTTTCAGTGCTGTGATGATGATAGTGACAATGAGCAGGAAGCCACCCCTCCCAAGCACCACGCTTTAGGCTGTGGAAGATCACCTTTCAGGAAGGACCCTCATTCCAGCTGTGCAGAGAATGTAAAGAGGAGTCTCTTTGTGTTTTGCCCGTGGCACGTGTTCTGCAGCAAAGCTCAAAAGCGGAGAAATGTAATCACTGACTTTTTCTGGAGAGGTAGCAAACTCTGAGATGCCTGCAGAAACAGACAGTGAGTTAGTAGGGACACAGTGGAGCGAAGAGGAAATGTCTTTAGTGTGCCGAATCTGGGAGAAATTCAGGCTTCACGCTGTACTCTCCTAGTTCTGCCTATTCCTCTGCTCCTACACACTCTGCTGTGGCATGAAGGGCTCCGTTCCATGCCTTCCTCTCTGTCATCAGGGTATTGATCCAATTGAGTATCTACCGTGTCCCACACAGGAGCACATTCTTGCCCTTGAGAAACGTGCCCCTCTCTTCTCAGGCCTTCAGATCGTAGTGCTCTTTCCCAACCTTCAGATTAGTTCAAGGTGACTGTCTAATGCACATCGTCACCGCCTGTCCTCACGGACACCCCCAACATGACATGCATTCTACAACTGGCACTACAGATCTGTTTTTGCTGCTTGTTCCCTACCCCAGTGCCCAGGCTGGCATCCTGGGTAAAGTCCCTCACATGCACAGTGCAGAGTGCCTTCTGCCTTCACTGACCACTTCTCTTCTTGTTTCTTTGAACACCACCATCTGCTGCTGGCCTACTGTAACTCACTACCTTCCAGTCTCTACCAGTTCCTTCATCCTTTACCCCAAGGATGGTATTTTCTTAGTTTTAAACCCTTCTATGGCTCCTCTAACCAAGCCAGACAAACTCAGCTCAGAGATACACAGCTACTCACACAATGGCCCATCTTTATCTCCCCTCACCTTAAAGCACTGAACTAGCTACTTCTGCAGTGCTTCCTGCTCTGGCCTACGAAATTCTGAGTCTCCTGCAGGAGCCTTCTCTTCCCTACCTCCTTTACCCAGTCAACTTCTGCATGCCCAGTCAGCTCCATTTTCCACAGAAATCTCCCCAGCTGAGCCCTAAGGGGGCCTAGCTCTCCTTACAGCCTGTGCCCACCCCACTGCTGGCTATCTGTTCATCACACCACACTGTTTACTTATTTGTCTCACTACAACTGGTCAAGGGCACATATATGTCCCGTTCAGTTCATGTCCCAGCACTTAACAGTGCCTGGCAAGTAGAGGTACTCAGAAACATCTGTTCAATATTTATTATTAGAAGTGAATGGGACAGCTCAGCAGTTAAGGCACTGGCTGCTCTTGCAGAGGACACAGGTTTGGTTCCCAGCACTTCACGTGGCTCTCAGCCACAGTTCTAGGAGCTCCAATGCCCTCTTCTGATCTCCCTAAGCACTCACATACATATGGTGCACATACACACACTCAGGCACACACACAATAAATAAATACATCTTTTTAAACAGTAAATGAATATTTACAGCTGTCATTGTGGAATACAGCCTACAATATTGTGGAGGCTGAGACCCAGAAAGTATGTGAAAGGAAAGAGCAGAAAATGGAGTTAAAGGCAAAACTCTTGACTATGCATACAAAGCTATTTCAGTGGAAAACCAAATCCCAGGCTAACCAGAATCTATTTTTAATATGCTTAGAACCTTGCTTATATTAACACTGGGAGACTAAGAGTCACGACAGAAAACTGCTATAAAAAGGGACACTGATTTCCATCTGGGTAAGAACAGCACTAAGCCAAATCTAACTGAGATTCTAGTGTCCACCTCAGTGAGGCTGCTTCACTCAGCTGAGAATGTCGAAGCCAGCTGTGACTTGGATCCTGGCATACATCTCTGTCGGAGGTTGGTCTGATGCATGTTAATGACCCTCAAGATCTGGTTACACCTATCCTTGTTTTGTAACCCTGCCTAAGACATACTTGATTGGTTGATTAAATGGCCTATACCTGGGCAGGGCAGAATGGGGTAGGTGTGGCTAAGGTTGGGGGGGTGGCTGAATTCAGAGAGAATCACGGGAATCATACAGACCAGACAGACAGGAAGAGAGGAAGGAGGACACTATGATGGGTTAGGTGGAGAAGGAACCACATGGGCGAGAATGAAGGACTCTGAGGATGGCATGGATGGAGAATGCAAGAAAGTATAAGATTATGGACAGAAGATAGTTCAGATGAGGATGATCAAGGCAGATGACATTGGATGGGGGCTGACAGGTGAATGGTAAGGTAGAAATATCTGCCTGGCCCAAGGTAAATAAGGCAATTAATTATAAATCTAACAGGTGCCTGTATCTTATTATTTGCGATAGCGGGTTAAACAATACCGCCATGATAATCTTAGGGCTAATGATAAACATTATATAACCCAACACTCTTTTTTTTTTTTAATTTACTACAACACACTCCATAAGGACTTGCGTTCACCCCACTCCATGGAGGTGTCCAGCAAGTGCTGGAAGCTGTCACATGAGGCTGTGGAAAGGCAAAGTGTTTTAGTGAGCCTTAGTTCTGAGGCTCCTGTTACAGCTTTATATGAGTAACATTATGTTAATCTTGAAGCTACTTCTAGATTTAGTGTACATACAATTTTAAGAGACAGAAGAATGGAAAATGAAAAGTTACTACTAAATATTAAAATCTTTGTTTATGGAAATCCACCGATGTTATTTACACTTCTCAGAAAGAGGTTATTCCTTATCAATATTCCATTTTAAACTTTTTATGTCACATTATAATTTATCTGTATTTTGGGGGTATAACATGATGGTCGACACATGAACAAAATGTAAAACAATCAAAGGGAGCAACTAGCATGCCCATCTCTTTGAACACTTGCCATTTCTCTGTGTCTCTCTAACATTTGAAGGGATAAACTCACTGGAGAGTAATATTTTAGCACTCCCGTACTTGTGAGAGAGAAGATAAAAGTTCAGTATTTCTGTTATGCTCTGTAGCCTACTGTCTTAAATCAGAGCTTATTGAGAATTAGGCACGGCAAGCTCATTTTGAAATTCCCCATTCCCAATGCTTCTGAGAGGGTAGCAACCACAGACAAGAGACAGAGTTCCTGAGAAGGTGCGAGCCTGCTGCTTAAGCTACTTAATGAGGAAGCCAAGGCTTGATTTCACACTTCACACTCGCTTAGAAGTGAAACGGCCCTGTCTTTAGAAACTGAGGGCATGGTTTTTTGAGGCAGGGTTTCTCTGTGTAGCCCTGGCTGTCCTGGAACTCACTCTGTAGACCAGGCTGGCTGCGAACTTAGAGATCCACCTGAGTGCTGGGATTAAAGGTGTGCGCCACTACCTCGCTGTTACATTCACTCTTTTCAAGTCCCAAGGCTGCCCTTATAAATAATAAAAAACAAATCTGGGCAAGTGGAGTCTAGTGACCTGAGGCAGAAGAATTATACGATGAAGGTCAACCTGGGTGTCTTAGTAAAATACTGTCTCAAAAACAAAGAGTGCTGGGGATACAACTTGGTGGTAGAGCATTGTCTAACAAATGTGACTCCTAGGGTCAGTACTAGCACCACAAAAGAGAAAAGGGCACGGGAGAGAGGGAAGGATAGAGACAGGAAAGAGAAGGAAAAGAGAGGAAGATAGGTATCTGGGCAGTGATTTTGTAAAAAACTAATATACATCAATATTTAAACAAATAATACGTTAATATTTAAAGTACAGATTTTCAAGTTATCTGAAAATGTCTGTCTTTAAGGAAGAGCTACCAAATAAGAAAACAAAACAAAATCGTCATGGCAGTGTTAAATAGCATGTAAGCAGACATCATGGGGCTACCATCATGATGGCCACAGGTGACCAAAAAAATAGGCTGTGGGTGTTTGATCAAGATGTTGGTCACATATACAAAACAGAGAAAGAAGGAAACGGAAAGTGAAATGAAGTCAGCTGTTAGGCCCTGCCTTGAACTGGGAAGCAGGGTTAGGTAGTGCTGAGTGAGAGGAAGTGAGAGGTATCATACAATACTGGAGCCCAGAACATGGTTCCAGTCCTCAGCCTTCTTATCTCATACCGGGTTTAATTTTCATCACCACTGGCTTTCGGTTCTTGTCTCTCATCTGTCTGATGTCCAGCAGGTCATGAGGATTGCCGTTGTGCCGAGGCCAGCAATAGACAAATATCCGAGACCCACTACTGCCGCAGTCCACCACAATGCCATAGTTCACATTGGGGTTGTTGGTGTCCGTAGCCTCAACGTCTGTGACTCGGGCCAAGTACCTTGTTTAGAAACACATGGGTTATTTAAACACAGCACCATTGTGCTCTAACAGGAAAGGCTCACCACAGATGCACTGTATCAGTGACCTCCATGATGTGTGATGATCTCTCTCTGGCTTTCCCTCCATGGCCACATGATGAGTCAAAAGAAGGCCAAACAAATGCTGCCCAGAGGGAACCTCTAACTCTGGTACCTGCTCATTTCTCCTGAACATACCCCACAAAGAGAAAACAGTATCCAAGTTCATTCTCAGAACCTAGCTTAAAACAGACAGAAGGGGCTCCTGATTGTGTGACTATGCCAGGGCCTCTGACGACACAGGACCAGGCACTTCTACAGTCTAATTTATTAGTCAGCACAGGGTCTGGTTTCTACAGCCTCATGTTCCTCATGTGCCATTTCAGAGTTGACTGTTCCTCCCCTCTGAGGCTCATCTGCTGTGAGTCTCACCATGTGGGCAGTACCGCCCTCTGGGGAGTGATCAGGTCTGGAGAAAGGAGACACAGAGCTGCCCTACCCTTCCCATGTGAGAACAGGACACAGCCCTCCAGATACAAACTTTGCTGTACTTGCTCTTGGGCTTCCCAGCCTCTAGACCAGTTGTTCTCAACTTCTCTAAAGTTGGGACCCTTTAATATAGCTCCTCATGTGGTGGTGAGCATAAAGTTATTTCATTGCTACTCATAACTGGAATTTTGCCACGGTTATCAATCATAATGTAAATATCTGTGTTTTCCACTGGTCTGAGGCAACCCCAGTGAAAAGGTCACAAAGGGATTGTGACCCACAGGTTGAGAACTGCTGCTCTAGAGCTGTGAGAAATACAACTCTATGAGCCTATGGAAGCCACATAGTGTTCTGTTACAGCAGCTGGAACACAGTCAGCCAGAGGTATGACACAAAGTCTGTGTCTCTTACCTTTGAAATTTCTTGTCCCTCGACAGCCACCCATACTTGCTGCGGATTATGACAACAGAAAAGTATAAAAGGGAGACAGCTGCAGCCAGGATGCTAATGACAATGATTTGTCGTAAGTTGGTGTTCAGAATTCGAGGACAGCCCACTGGAGAGATGCTAAAATGCCAAGAAGCAGGAAAGAGACAGGAAATGCCAATCCTGAAATTCCAAAGAAGCAGATTTTAAGGCAACATGGTTGGAGGAGACCTGGTCTCACCTGAACAGATGTTCAGCATGGGCTCCCCTGCTTCCTGTCTGCTCTGCCTGCACTTAGTATGCTCCAGGTTGATGCTTGGCTATGGAGCACATTATTATAAAATGCCATAAGGAGAAAGACTCCCTGCTAGTTATAATATTCCTCCATTTCCCCCCTTTCTTGGGAGTATTACAAAAACATCCTGCCTTTTTTCAAATCCCAGTTCATAAGTTTAGTCAGATAAACACATAAATCTATAATGAAATCCAGTTAAAGGATGATGACACCAAAGGGAGACTGAGGATACAGAAAAGGCATGCTGTAAGCTACTCCATAAATGCCAGCAGCCTAATGGACTAAACACTGTGCATTAATGAGTCAGGCTTAGGACGAGTGAGATTTTCTTAACATGCAATTCTAAAGTAAATTTCTCCCCGATGACTTAGTAATGGGAAAAACAGTATTTACATAATGAAGTCAATAAGGGAACTCTGATAAGTCCCATGATTTTAGAAAGATTCCTTTGAGATATGTTTTACAAACAGAAAGGGTTTCAATTTATGCCACGAAAGAGAAGCAAACTGTAGAGCAGGCACGACCTTTAGGGTAAATTTTTTATTATTTCATAGTTTCTGTCTTTTTTCTTTTGAAGATTTCTTCATGGACTAAAACCCCTCACTGAAGGCTATCCTGTCAACTCGCTGGAAACTTCCACTCAGTTTCCCTTCATAGAGTTCTGAGGACACTCCATGGCATGTGTCTTCTGCTTCGGAACTCCAGAGGCCCTCGACAGCCATCCTGTACTAATGTTAATCTAAAGATGCAGGCCTAAACTACAACTCACACCGACCTCTGTAGAGCTCACCTGTCTACTTTCTTTTTGTGCAAAGTGCCCCTCTAGGCTCTGTAGAAACAATGGTTTTAGTCTACTATAACATAACTTCGAATACTTCTCTCTTGGGATTTAGATTTTCTCTCTTAAGACCCGTTTCTTCAGCATCAGAACCTCAGGACTTACAGGCTAGTGATGAAGCCCACCACTCACCTCCCCATACTGAAAGGCCAAGGTCCAGGCAATGTTGTGGAAGTCAGTTCTTGTCATCCACGATGACAGAATCAGAGCTGGGATCTTCATGGAGTCAGAGCCCCTCTGGTTCAGGGTGAGAAAAATCAGGAACAGTGCAATCAAATAAAATGTCTATAGTTCTACCAAGTACATGCTTAAACTCGGCCATACAATCTGACTGCAATCCCTATGTGGAGATTACTAGGTTACCGCCAGCATGCTTGCACATCAATTTCATGCTGCTAGAAATCCAGGCCTCAGTCAAGAGATGATAAGAGCCTGGCACAATTATTAGAAGCACTACTGTAACCTCAACATTTCAGGGCATGAAATTATTATAGCACTGAGATGTTAAAGATCTGGGGTGGGGGGAGTTAAGCAGGATTAACTCAATGGGAATCAGAAGCATGTGTTCATTTGCTTTAATGGACAAAATGGACGAAGTACCATGCAAAGCGTCCTGTCCTCAGATGGTGCTCCATTCCTGTCACCATTCTCACTTTTCCTTCAGGCCCCAGCCCTCCTATCACAAAGCCAGGGACTCCTTCCAAGCTGCTGGAGCCCGACAGATACAATCCCTCACACCCTCAATAATCTCACAGCCTGGTCAGCTTCACAACTCTGCAGTCCTGCTGGGGATCCTCGGCTCTGCAGGACCAAACTTGGTAGGACTAAAGCTGTCTGTGCTCGAGTCCCCCAAAATTCTGCCTAGACTCCATTCTCTCCACAATTTAATTGCTCCTGCTCTGACTCCACTCCCTCTTAATGCTTCTAGCTCAGCCTCATAGCTACAGCACTTATCAAATAACTTGTCTCTTCAACGCAACTCCTCTGAGTCATGCAACGTCTAGTCTACCCTCAATCCCTATATCTCCATCTGGATGCTGTGAGCTACTGTGAGCCACATTTTTAAAGGCACTCCCCATGCTATTTAATCCCAACCACTCCTCTACTTTGTCCTGATTCTCATTCCAAGCTACTCAAATTCCCTGTCTTGTCATCTTTCCTATCCAACTTCTTAGAATCCTTCCCTGAACTCCTGCTTACCTAAAACCTGTCCCTTTCACTTACCACTGTTCCAGGATCTGCTCGGCTCTTAACCTCTTATCTGCACTGCCTTCTCCCTGAAGCTCCACCCGAGGACTCCCTAGTGCTTTCCCAACACCACAGGCACAGATTCTTTCCCTGAGGCTGACACACCCAGAACTCAGATCACATCAAGTCAGGACTCAAAATCTCCCAGTTTGCCCATGCTCTTCAAACAAATACTGAAGTCTTCCGGCGATCTCCAGCTTTGCAGGCTCTGGCCAACTGCTTTGTTCTGACCTCACAGGCTGCTCTTTCTCCAGCACTCCAGCTGTGCTGGCAATCCCTACCAGGTTTCAGAAGTCAGTCACTCTGTTCTGTGGCCTCACTACTCCCTCTGCTTTGGAGCAACATTTACAGTTTATCACCTGATCTCCCTCAGGTCTTTACTCAATGTCACCTTTTCAGGGATCAGTAAGTACACATATTACTTTCCATCCAGCTCTAATCCTTAATGCTTTCTCCTTTTACTTCTTTTTTATTTGTTTGTTTATTTGTTTTGAGAAAGGGTCTCTGTTATATTGTGCAGGCAATTCAACTGGTCTGTCCTCAGGGGCCTTGAGGGTTCTGACTGCATTCTGTCACCACCTGTGTCCTATGTCATCACCAGGTGCTTCAGATATAACCCATCTGCCATTCCCACCCTTCCTCTCCCTCCCCCTTCCTCTCTCTCTCTCTCTGCTTCAGCCTCTCTGATTTTTCTCTCTGGGAGGAGGGGGCACATGCTCCTCTTTCTCCTCTCCCTTTCCCTCCGCCAAATCAATCTCCTTCTGTTGACAGCATGGCATTTTAAAATCTATCCTAACAGTCTCTCTACATAGCCCTGGTCATCCTGGAATTCACTATGTAGATCAGACTGCCCTTGGACTCAGAGATCCACCTACCTCTGGGATTAAGGGTGTGTGCCAGCACACCTGGCTTAGCAGTTACCTTTTTATTAAACACACACAGGGGTGCTTACAGCGCTTGGGCTGCACTCTAAATGCTCACTCTAAATGGTCTTCCTTTCTCCCAGATCCCCTGTGGGCTGGGAATGCTACTGTGATGTTTTACGGGGAGGCAGAGAGGCGGGACTGGCATTCACGTGCATGGCTCACACAGTCACCCCATCTTCTAACACACTGTGCAGGTGGTGTCTTCATTTCTTGTCTCTAGAATGTATGCTACATGGGACCCTTAGCTGACTACTGCATTCAAACCACCCTGGAAAAGGTCCTGACAAGGTGGCAAGGGTCAGAGTTTGGGGAAGGGAAAAAAACCTAAGAACCTCTACATTAGATTTATCTTTTCAAATCACAC
>NW_026591129.1:0-30183 GCF_907164565.1 Psammomys obesus | reverse complement strand
CACACACACACACACACACACACACACACACACACACACACACACACTGCTTTTGGTGGTGGTGGGGGTGGCTCCAGACAGGGTTTCTCTGTTTTACAGAGCCCTGACTGTCCTGGAACTCACTCTGTAGACCAGGCTGGCCTCCAACGAACACAGAGATCCACCTGCCTCTGCCTCACGAGTGTTGAGATTAAAGGGGTGCACTACCACACCCGGCTCACAAACAGCTTTTTATTTGGATACTATAATACAGACATCATGTCTAACTGCTCTTTTCTGTAGTTATTATTTATTAGCCTGGTAATCTTGATGGTGAACTGGAGTGGACTGAGAGCTACCTAAGAATTTAGCAAAGAGCATTTCTGCGTTGAAATGCTGTTGAGGCTGGTTGGCCAGCGAAGACCAAGAATCCATCCATCTCCGTACCTAGTACTGGGTTTTCAGACATACACGGCTACGTGGGGTGTCCATAAGCTCGGGAGAAGGGTGAATGATGTCAGCCAGGAGGACGGCCCCTGGATGAAGTACAGGAAGTAACACAGCACAGGCACTGTCTGTGCTTCCGGCGGCCATGTGTGATATTCTCTGCCACACCCTCCTCTGATGAGCCAGCCGCCACCTCTAAAACCATGAGCCGACAAAAATCTTTCCCCTTGAAGATGTTTTTCTCTACTGTTTTGCCATAGTGAAACAAAATCACACTTACAGAGTATTCAGTCACTCGGGTGGACTGTAATCCTGCTTCCGAATCTCTTTGCCATTGTATACATTGTTGAAATGGAAGTCCCTATTGTTTAATGTTGTACAGTCCTGGGATGCATTCCTAAAAATAAACTAGCTAGGCAAAAAAAAAAAAAAAAAAAAAGGCAACATTTCTGTAAACGATACTAACTGCCTGGCACGGTCAAGTCCCACTGCGGTCAGCAGCCAGGGAGGTTTTCCCACACTGATATGCAAACATGATATTTTTGCTTTAATTAGCATCGCTTTGGCTACCCAGACTCTTTCCATGGAGGTTGTGTCTTTGTGCCTTTCCCCGACTAATTTCTCGATGCATCCAACTAACCCACAAGAGAGAAAAGTTCCAGGCCTCTCAGAGGACCAGACACCCAAAGTAGTGGGGTTGTGTGGACTCCCCGGCTCTGGGCTTCTCCTTACTCAGGAGTAGTAGTCCTTTCCCTTCTTTTCCAACACCTGAACATAAACCAGCATGGTAAATTCCCCATCTGCTTCTCCAGACACACGGCTCCATCTGGAAGGATGGAGGCACCTCTGTCTTCCGCAGACCCGCTCCAGCAGCTTCTGCCACAAGAGGTCAGGAAAAGGGCTGCAGAGGTGACTGAGCAGTGAAGAGTACTTGTTGCTCTTGCAGAAGACCCAAGTTCAGTCCCTAGCACTCACATCAGGTGGTTCATAACTATGTGCAACCCCAGTTCCCAGGGACTCAACACCCTCTTCTGGTGCACACATACACACAGAGAGAGAGACAGACAGACACTTAAATAGATAAAATAATTAAAAGAAAAAGGGGGGGCTAGAGAGATGGCTCAGTGGTTAAGAGTGCTGACCGCTCTCCCAGGGGACCTGACTTCAACTCCCAGCACCCACATGGCAGCTCACAACTGTCTGTAACTCCCGGTGCAGAGGATCTGATACACACACACACACACACACACACACACACACACACACACACACATGCAAAACACCAATGTATATAAACTATAAATAAATAAATACTTTAAAGACGAAAAGCGTTATGGAGATGGTACAGTGGCTAAAGGTGCTTGCTGTGAAAGCAAGAGGACTTGAGTTCAAATCCAGATCAGCCTCATAGAAGCTAGGCATGTCCACGTATGCAAGCCAAGTACTGGATTTGGAGACAGGCGGCTCCTTGGTACTCACTGGCCAACCAGCCTAGACACAGGATTTCAAGTTCATCCAGAGACTCTTTCTCAAAAAAGGAAAGCAACAGAGGGAGACACCCAATGTCTTCTCCTGGGCTCAGTATACATGTGTATGGGCACTGTGTACCACGACATACACCACTGGGGCAAGGGAGGTGGGAGAAATTGGGGGGGAGGGGAGAGAGAGAAATATAGCCAAAATCCTGGATGAAACCTCATCTTTCCACCCCTTTTGCGTGGTCAGACAAGAAGCTGTGCCCCACTGCCCCTCTGAACACCCCTAAAGAGTCTCTTCACAGCCACAGTCTCAAAAACACCCCACAGCAGGGAAGTTACATCACGGAAATGATGGAAATTCTGGAAACCTTGGTCTATGAGCAGAGGGTGTCAGACAACTGGGTCAGTAAGGACCCCCCCCACACACACACACACACACACACAGCTCAGCTCAGTAGACACGTACTGAGACTACGGGGTCTGTTCCACAAGACCTTCCTTGAGGAACATCCTACTGAAAATCACTGGAGTGCGACCTGGGAAGCTTGCAGCCAATGGTCATGATTGCTCATATGGTGGAGCCCAGGAAAAGGTCAACCTCAAAAGACTTCAGGCAACATGACCATGGGCTGAAATATCTGAGTGCTAGAAGGGGGTGCTTGCTACTGCCGCTTTTCAGAAAGTGATACATTTTGTCCCCAGTATTTTCTCATTGACTTGTGATTAAGCGGTTGCGGATATTCTTACATTCAGTTCAATCCATTTGAGGATATAACATCAACTCAGCCTTCCTGACAGGGATGTCAGAGAGGTATGTGGAAAGAATTCACTCACACAGTGGGACGCAGAGTCCTAGGACTTCTTCAGAAACATCAGCTCCCCAAGGCCTTGTATGTGGCTCTTGCCCAGATGTCACTGACCACTCTGGCTATCCCCACACTACCTCCACACACAACAGGACAGATCACTGCTGTGTTCTCACTGACAGCAACTGGTTCAAATTCCATGTCCACTGCCCATGAGCTCAGGAACGCCAGGTATACTTGGGTTTGCTAGTCTAAATAAGCCTGTAGACTTGAAAGGATACATACTTTAAAATAATCTTTACAAGTCAGATGTGCATGCGTTCAATCCCAGCACTAAGGAGGGAGAGGCAGGTGGATCTCTGTGAGTTCAAGCCCAGCCTGGTCTACAAAGTGAGTCCAGGACAGCTAGGGCTCTGTTACACAGAGAAACCTTGTCTCCAAAAACCACACAAAAACAAAACAAACAAGCAAACAAAACAACCAACCAACCAACCAAAGAAACAGAGAAACCCCACCTAGTCGATGAGACTTTTTGTAAAAAGAATCAAAAAAAAAGTTTCTCAAATCTCTGACCCACAATTAGTGGTCAAATATAAGTAACTGGTATATCTTGGATCACACTGGCACTGTGATCCTGATCCAGTCAAGCTGTTCAATCGCCAGTGACAGTGTGGATTGATGCTCAGCTGTGAACGTCAGAGGGCTGGGTTTAATTTAGAACTTTGATTTCTCCAAGTGTGCATTGGAGCTGGGGAATGAACCAAGGCAGGTCCTTCTTGGATCCAGCTTTTATACAGCATTGTTTAAAAACCAGAAATTCTCATTTACATAGTATACTATATTGTAGAAGCTCAATTGCCTGTAAGTAAGTAGGTGTTCAACTGTGCTAAGGGCATTGGGACACGGATTACATGGTGTTGAAGCAGGACTACATGAGCCAAGATTTGCTGTTCTTGCAGAGTTGAAGAAAGGATAGAGTTAGAGGGTGAAAACAGAGAAGGATGGGATCAGAGGATGAAAGGGGAGAAGGATGGGATCAAAGGGTGAAAGAGGGGAAGGAGGGAGCCAGAGATTGAGAAGGGGTTCTAGATCTTCAACATGTTCCCTTTCTTGGGATGTCTACAAGCAGTGATATTTCAACTGTCCAAACAACAGCAGTCTTATCTTTATCTGTCACCCGAGGAACTTTCCAATACGTCCCAGAGTCCCTGATCTGATTCCAGGACCAACAATGTACAGACAGTAGATTTGAAAATCCTTCACGAGGGGCACTGGCATCTGGGTGAGATGGTACACAGGAGGCTGTGAGAGGCAGTGAAGGGAGGGAGCTGGAACATAGAAAAATGAACTTTATTCCCAAGAGAGAAATAGAGAAAGATCTTCAGAACCCGTGGAGGAAGTGAAACAGAAGGAATTCCGAGAAAGAACAAGAAAAAGACAGCATCATGTGCTATATTTTCATAGTTCCACAGAGGAGTAAAAAGAAATGAAGCTCCTTTCAGAAGTGTTTGGTGCCCGGTATTAAGCCCTCAACAAAAAGATGCCCCAAAAGAAGATTCTGCCCCACCGCAGGGAAAACAAAATAAAAACTAAAGAGATATCCAACCAAGAGATGTGGAGATCACCACCCAGAAATGAGGACGACATGGCTCCTCTAAAAGAACCTAACTCAACTTCTAAACTCAAGGACACTGAAACAGGTAAAATGTCAGAGCAAGATCTGAAAAGTTATCTAGTAAAAGTGGTCAATGATCTGGAAGAGGATACACACAAGCACACAAATTTAACTGAATCCCTAGACAGGTAAGTTGGAAACAGGAGAAAACCAGCAATGTGGACGAAAAAGTCAACACTCCAACCACAAGTGTCTTAGGGGAGGAAGGATTTTATTTAATCTTACAGATTACTGTCTGTCCTTGGGGAAAGTCATGGCAAGAATCCAAGCAGGAACTTGAAGTAGAAATGATTTTCTTATATAGCCCAGGGCCATCTGCCTAGGGAATGGTGTCACCCACAGTGGGCCGGGTCCTCCTACAACAGTTAACAATCAATAAACCCCCACCCCACCTCAACCAGACACGGATCATTCTGATCTGGAGAGTTCCTCATTTGGAGGTCTTTTCTCAGAAGACTCAAGGTTGTATCAAGTTGATGGTTAAAGTGAACTAGAATGGCGTATGGGGGCTTCCTTTTCTCCAAATCCTCACCAACATTTAAAAAAAAAATATCCATTTTCAGGTGAGCAGTTTTCATCTGTATATATTTAGTGAATGAAGAAAGTTGCTGAGCTCCCCACTCCCCCGGGAAAAAAAATTTCTTGGTCATTTATATTTCCTCTTCTGTAAGCATCTATCCCAATTTTCTTTTTTTTTTTTTTTTTTTTGGACTACTTGTTTCAACTTTTCTGAGTTTTCTTTGTATTCTAGAGGACATTAATTGTGAGATGACTAGGAGGCGAAGGTTGCCTCTAGGTTGCCTCTTCACTCTGTGGTTTGCTTGCTGTAATTCTAGCCATCAGTTCCTGCCTGTTTCTTGCGTTGCACTTCGGAATCCTGCCTAGGAAATCTTTGTGCGCTCATGCACTCACCCAGACATGTGTATACAGAAAGCAGAATTCAACTTCCATTATCTTCTGTTGCTTCCACTTTAAATTTTATATTTTTAGGGTATCTCACTGAACTTAGAACTTACTGTTTTGACTCGATAAACTCACAGGCCAGTGAGACCTAGGACCCACCTCTCTCCACTCCCAAACACTGGATTTACAGGCACATGCCACCATACCCTCCCTTATATGGCTCAGGTCCTCAGGCTTATGCAGCAAGCACATTACCCACGGAGCCAGCTCGCCTGAGGTATATTGTTAGCATTCTACCAAGAAGCAGTTGACTAAAAATAAAGTTTCGTTCTGCTGTCTGCATGTCCACTTGTGTGCCAACAACTCACTGCCTTTGTTACTATGGCTCTGGAGTATGTTTTGAAGCCATCTATGCTTAGTTTTGCTCTTTTGCTTAAGTTTCCTTGGCAATTTCAGGCCTTTTGTGCTAATACATTAAGCCCCCGGCCCACACACCCCCTCCCGGAAGCTAAGGAAGCCTTGAGTGAATGTGTAAAGAGTGGATGAAGTCCTAAGCGAATGTGTATTGTCTGACATGACCACTGTCGGGCCAAGGACCCCAGTGCCTCAGACCCATCCGAATGGCAAAGCCTTCCTCCAACTGAGTGTGAAAGTTGAAAGTGTGTGCAAGTACAAATTGTTGACCCAGTGAGTGCAAAAACCGGCAGCTGCAGCTTCTTCCTCCCAGGCGACTACAACCTGAGGCTACTAGGCGCCTCCTACAGATAGATCCCTCCTACTGGTTCTGCCTCTTGCAGTAGTTGATGGTCCACCGTCAGTGTGAGCACAACCCATCTGAATAGTGAAGCACACGAGGAAATAAGCACCTTAAAGCTGTCAGTTACGGAACACAGTTAAAAACCAGATCTCCGTCATTTGAGAAAACTGAAACTATCTTCCAGGATCTACTAGGTTTTATTAAGCTTTTTATAAAACAAGGACTTGTGTGGAAAAATCATGGGACTGGCTGGTACCCCGTGTCTGGAAGGCACTGCCACCTGCCCCCAATTTTGGCATGTGACAAATCCCCCCCCCCCCCCCCCCCCCCAGCAATGGTTGCACTAGGCCATAGCTCCCTTCCCAGAGTGCACTTCTTCCCTCAAAGCCTCCGCAAAACTACTGGTTTTGGCAATAGCAATATTAATTCCCCGCCATGCGCAGATGAGGGGAACACATCACATAAGGATCCTATCCTGCATCTGTAGCATTGTACTTTTTGGCTTTTCAAACTGTTCTTGTGGAACCTGATCTTTGTCTGACCCTCATATCTGTCCCCTCCCCCCAACTCAGGCTTGGGCTTCTCCTAAAAGAGATTTCTGTAGGCCCCCAACATATTTGGCTGTGTGTGACTCTATAGACTGTGTGTGATTCCACATGTCTCTGTGTGACTGGATGTGACTTGCCTTCTGGCCTCCCAGGCCACTGGTCACATTACTCATTCTTCCCAATATATCTTTATTAGTTTGTCTGTCTGCCTGTCTGTCTGTTTTTTTAAATATTTTTCATTTTTTAAAATTTAAAAATTTTTTAAAATTTTATGTGCGTGGGGTGTCTTTCCTGCATGTACAATTGTTCATCATGTGTGTGTCTAGTGCCCATAGAGTTAGTGACAGAAGAGGGCACTAGATCCCCTGGAAGTGGAGTTACAGCCAGCTGTGAGCTGCCATGTGGTTGGGTACTGGGAATTGAACTGGGTGGGACCTTCAGGAAAAGCCACAAGTGCTCTTAATCCCTGAAGCATGAATTTTTTTTTTTTTTTTTTTTAATCCCAGAGACAGGGTTTCTCTGTGAAGCCTTGGCTGTCCTGGGCTCACTTTGTAGACCAGGCTGGCTTTGAACTCACAGAAATCTGCCTGCCTCTGCCTCCCTGAGTGCTGGGATTACAGGCCTGCACCACTGTGCCCAGCTCAGCCTGTATCCTTATGTCTAGGTTCTAAAGCAACCATTCTAACCCTGCTCCAATACAAAGCATGCCCAAGATGAGCATGCAACCTCAGCATTGGAGAGTAGTGAGGTCCAGGTTGCTCTCCTTCAAACAACAGGGCCAGAGCTCAGCAGAACTCTATCATCAGTGAAAACATTCTATTTGACATCTCTAGAGATTTCGATTTGGGATCAGGGCCTGAAGTTAGGGTCGTCTCCTCCACTGGACTGGGAGTCCTTCTGAGACCAAGAGGAGAGGTGAACGATCCTGGCTCAAGGCCAAAGACTGCCTTCCTGAGTGGAGGTCTGGGGCTGCTTCTGGCTAAGCTTTGAGGAGGGAGGCTGTGCTGGGCAGATGAGGTGTCCTCAGAGCATGAAAGCCCTTGTGAACACCCCAGACACAAATGGAGACGTTTAGACACCAGACTGGTCCAGGCCTGATCCATTTTGGCCCTGAATTCCACCTCAGCCCTGTCTATTTCTGGTTACAGAGATGGAATGCTCAGGGCACAGCGAGGTGGTAAGAAGGTAGCCATCCAAAGCTGAATATTTTTCGGCCTTCAAAATGAGGGCTTTGTTGGCACAATTTGTCGTGGCCAATCAGGGTTCCCACAGTCCATCTCTGGCTGGGGTGGAATCTCCCTATGACCAGGCTGTTTCCTGGGGAGGTTGAAGAAACAATTTCAAACACTTTCAGATGTGCTTACTGAAACTCTTAGATCGGATGAAAAGGTAAAAAAAAAAAACAATCAGGGGCCAGGGAGACAGCTCAGTGGGGAAGGTGCTTGTTATGCAAGCACGAGGACCTGAATTCAGATCCTCAATGCTCACTGGGAATCTGGTACTCAGGGGAGAAGCTCAGGGTGCAGTTGGTCAGTGGTGTGTGTGTTTATGTGTGCTTGTGGGTAGGGGTGCATGCATGGGTGAAAGTGCATGTTGAGGCCATACGCCAACCTGTGTGTTGTTTCTCAAGGCTCTGTTCATACTGGCTTTTGAGATAGGGTTTTTCACTGGCCCTGAAGCTGTTCAGGTAGCCTAAGCTGGCCAGTCAATGAGCCACACAGTACATCGCCATGCTCACGTTTTAGTTTGGGTTCTCAAGACTGTATGTGAAATCATGGAGGTCTTCTCACTTATATGGCCTCCTATCAACCATTATTAACATGCCACACGAGAAGCAGGTTTTAACCATCATACACAGACACACAAACACACACACACACACTTTCAGGTACCCAGTACCTTAGAGCTAACAAGTTGGGACTAATTAAATTGGTCTGACGTTCAGTGTCTCTTGGAAGGAGGTGGAATTCACAGAGAGTAGTAGGGAGAGATGAGAATCGAGGCCAGGATGATACACAGATTTGGGAATCAACCCCCCATTCTGAACAAGCCTGGTGTCTCCGGGGATGAAACCGACTGCAGACTTCATGCTACTCCCTCAGAGTGGAGTTCTCAGGGTCAGTCTAGGTAGAAACACATCGTGAAGGGACTCAGACATCTGGGGTGAGCTGAGTGTGTTGAGTGGGAGATGGTGGGGGTCCTCGTGTGAGGAGCACACAAGGCATCTACAGCCCATTCATTGGCTCATTCCCTAAGTGACGTCTTCTCCAGACTCTATCTCAGAGAAGGCCTGGCCGTCCAAGGGAGACTCAGCCTTGGCTTCGTACACGTTGGGCATCTCTAGAAGCTGCTAGGCCAGGTGCTCATCTGAGGGTCTGAGAGGAACAGCTTGGTCCAACAGTCCCCTGTTTCAGCCTTGTGCTCTTTAAGGGCCCAGTGACAGGAATCACAAGCCCAGAGACCAAGGCCACATCTTCAGCTGGAAGCGCCTGACTAGCGCCTGACTATGCTAGAGTAGGAGTGCTGTGCTGAAACTGGTTTAAAGGCCCCAGAGCTAGGTCTAAGCTACCCGTGGCAGCCTTGGCTCCCATGAGAGAGCCCAGAGGCATTAGCAACAGGCACCAAGTGCCACATCAGCGAAGCTGGCTGGGCTTGGCTGCACAAAGCCAGCTGGTACCAAGTCTCCAGTGCTCACTCAAGATAATGGCATCTACAGGGTGGTGGCATGTACCCAGAGGCCTGAAAGTTCCCATTTGTACTGAGTGGGACAGTCTTTCTCAGCTACCACTGTCACCGATCATTAGTGCTTATCTCAAGTCCCCTTCTAAGATGGGTTCTAATATTCTTCCTGCGTCTTAAGTCACAGCCTGGCTCCCAGTGCCAGCTTTAGCAAGCTTCCACAAGACTAACATCACAAAAACTAGCATCAGTTGCTGCCCAGAGCTCTAGCTAAAGGGACTTTCACACATATGTTCCTACCTTCTTTCGAATTCATCTGCCTCTGAGCCTGCTGTTCCCTAGAAGACCACTCATCCTAGAAGACCACTCATCCATTTCACGGACACCACATTCCTGTTTAAGGATGTGCTCACATATGTACATTTTTTTAATGTCCCGAGAATCCAGAACAGCAAGATGGCTCGGCAATAAAAGCACTTGCCAGCAACAAGCATCATGACCTTAGTTTCAGTCCAAAGAGCTCAGATGGTGGAAGAGGACTGACTCCTGAAAATTGTCCTCTGATTTCCACACTAGAAGCTCCTGTGTGTACACACGTACATAAAATATAATGCTTTTTAATTCCTTAGAAACTTACTGAGAAAAAAAAAAAGTTCAGAATCAATGAATAGGTGGATTCATCAAGGTTATAGAATATGAGATCAATATCCAAAATAATGATATTTCTCTATACTTTCTTTAAAATGTTTATTTATTTTTATTTGTAATAGAGGGTATATGTATCTGTATGTGTATGTGAGAAGTCCCTGTAAAGGCCAGAAGGGGACATCAGATCCCCTGGAAGTAGAGTTACAGGTAATTGTGAGCTAGCCTATGGGGATGCTAGGAACCAAACTCTTGTCCTCTACAAGAGCAGTACAGGGTCTTAACTGCTGAGTCTTCTTGCTTTCAGTGAGTAAACTAAAAATGAAATGGAGAAAGTAATTCCCTTCATAAATAATAAACTACTAGAAATACTCTTAACAAAAGAAGCACAAATGTTATTATGGGACTCTTCTGGTAAGGTTGAAGTCTGACATTTCCAGAGAGCCTCTGAGCTCAGTCTATAATGGAGGACTCCCTTTCTCAGTGGGGTTCTCTCTTTGCCTGATCTGGGGAACCCCAGATCATATAAGGAGCACCACATAGCCCTTATGGACGATTACAGGCCCAACCCTTTCCCCAGCAAACACTGGGGATTCTTGGGAATACCCCACCCTATCCTAAGGAGAGCTTAGCTTTCAGCAAATGACCTTCCGTTATACCTGGAGATTTTCCCCCACCCATAGGATAATTAAGTACTATGTTCTCCTTCTTTTGATAGGACCGTGATACTGCATGTAAATAAGGTATGTACCACTGCATGTAAATCAAGTATCCCCAGCACCTGTGGCCCCAGCAAAGCAAATACAATCACCCTTGAAACCTCTCCCACTGCCCAAGGTTTATAAATCACTGATTCACACAAAATAAACATGCTGTGAGATACCATCAGATTTTTACCATGGCTGCCTGAGATTTGTCATTTATTCTGGGGAAATGAGGGCTCTCCTCCTCCTTGGAAATTTGCTGCTGAACTCCGGGGCTTGGCTGCCTGTCCAACTACCACCAACATGAGCTCACTACTGCTGGGAAAGCACCTCACCAGGCTTGTGTTTCAGCTGCATTCGAACCAGGCACAGGCTTTCACCCGCACCCCTGCCATTAATGCAGCAGCTTAGGCAAAGGGCTGTAACACTTCAATACCATCAAGGGCTTTTGGAACTCCTGAGTTTCTACTGCCTGATACCAGCAATCTCGTTTAAAAGAGCTAATTGTAACACCCAGTGGAAGACTCATTTCCACCTCCTCTGGTGAGACCAGAAGCCTAGAGCACAGGCTTCATCAAAGCGCTCTAGTCATTCCTGAGAGAAAAGGAACCTTGGCTCTTGGGGTACCACTGTTCTCATCCGGAAACTGACAGCTGAGCCCCAGGCTACTACCAGATGAAGAACAATATGCCCATAATAGTGAAAATACAAGGCATTGTTGAAAGAAATTAAAGACCACCTTAATAAATGGCAGGGCATCCCATGTTCATCTCCTGGGAGAGTTACTTTCCAAAAAATGAGACTATTCCCCGGGGTGACCTGCATATCCAACACCATCCTGATCTTAGCAGACTTCTTTATGGACACTGACCAGCCAACCAATTCTAAAGTACATATGGAATTGCAGGAGATTCAGAATCGTTGAGGCTACTCTAAAGAGAGCAAAGAAGACACATGCACACTCTGGTTTCAAACACACTAACAACCAAGATGGTATGGCTTAAAGAGACATAGCATCGAATTGAGAATCTGGGAATATACTTGCTCCTCTGTAGTCAGTTGGTTTAGATGAGAGTACTAAGACTATTTGATGCTTTTTTTCAGAAAGTTACGCTGGGGATGGCTTTCTGAAATGTAGAGATGTGACTTAGTGGTAGGGCATTTGTCTAGCATCCACAAGGCCCTGGGTTCAATCCCCTACAAATGTACTACAAAGCATGATAAAACAAACAAACAAAAAAACGTTAAGGTCCTGAGTTCAACACCCAGCATCACACAAACTAGACATCGTAGTGGTGCATGCCTATAATCCCTGTCCTTCAAGGTGCAGATAGGAAGGTCAGAAGTTCAAGGTCATCCACAGCTACTTGTAAAACTTGAGGCCAGTCTAAACTATTTAAAACACTGTCTTGAAGAAAAAGGAAGAAAAAGGGGAGGGAAAAATCACTCTGAAAAGTTGGTCTTCATGCTAGGGACTTCTCTGACACAGGCTTAGGAAATCAGCCACCTACCCAACCAGGTTACTGTCCCTGAGTGTGTACCACACACGAGGGTGGGGCACACCTGCCAGACGACCAGGATAAACAAAGCCGAAGGCTGAGATGTCCACCTCAAGTGCGCAGCCATCACTGCGTCCAGCTCTTCTTCTCAACACAGTCGCTGGTCCAGCAGGCTCTGTGGTCCTGGGCAGTGTAGGCTCCAGCCATTTCATCTGAGTCTTTGGGGTCCAACTACCAGGTGGCCTGACCACAAAGGCTTTTCTCCAGAAGAAACTGACAGTAGTAGCAGCAGCAAACTGTTCTACTAAAGCCAGGTTTGGCCTCTAGAAGCAGAGACTGGTATCTCCTAAGTGTCCCCAAAACTTTACAAGGAAAGAAACAACACCCTTGTAACTGCAGAAGTGGATATAATCTTACCTAGGGAGGCTGCCTCCATGGAGACAGCCTGGTACCTAAAGGAGAAGGGAATTATGGCTGCAGGAGAACTGTGCTTCAAGGCTAACATAGACCTCTTCTGAGATCCTTGAGTTGGTGCGTGAGGTTGGATCCCCCCACTTCTTAGCCTCTGACTGGCTGTATGGAAGGTCCGTCCATTCCCCGTCAGTCTCAGTGCACAACAAGACAGCGGCTAATCTAGTACCGGAAACAAGAAGTTCTTTTTCCTACACTGCCTGCCGAGGAAAGAGGATCCTAACCCATGATCATTAGTAAGCTGTAAAATGACTACTTAACACTTCGTTTAAAAAGCAAATAAACATAAGTGATGAAAATCAGAATAGCAAAACACTCTGGTGTTACCAATGCTTGTCAGACAAAGCCAAAATAAACCAAGATGTCTAGAAACTAGGGACTTAAGCGGGAAGACAGAGTATTCTCCCTCTTTCTGTCATAAGAGTTAGGGAAACCAGCATGAAAGATGCCAGCAGCCAGGTGATGCCCAAAGAGAGATGGCTGTCTTCTCCCAAATTCTCCTCTGTGGCCTCCGTCTTTTTCTAGAACCCAGGTACAATCATTTCCTCCATCCTACTTTTAGACTAAGAAGCTAGAAAAGGACGGCAAGGACTATGCTGCCTGGTTCCAAAAGCCATGTGCCTTGTCCCCAACCTGGGAAAGAGCACTGCTTTCCTATGGCAAACCCAGGCTTCCTGACTTTGTAGCTCATATCTCAGGCTCCAAAAGGGCAAATTAGCAAATGATTGCAAAGGGTCCTCTGACAGAACCGTGATTGGCTCCGGTGCAGCCAGCCAAGGGAAACTGCTTGTGCTCTGAGCTGATATTCTGAGTCCACACTTTTATCCAAGGAATGAAGTCAGCCTGTCAGGTGCTGGGGTTTGCCCAGCAACCAGCTACGCTGTCCGGGGTCGGCATTTTCAAGTTTCCTTAAGAGTAAAATGACTTAAATACTACCCATCTCAGTCTATAGTGGGATTTTGTCAGAAGCAGATAGAAAAGCAACGGGATGCAGATCAACTCCAGAAAGACATTTGGGAGAAACATATAGTATGGACTACGTAATAGATGATAGTAAAAAAAAAAAAAATTAAAAATCTTTGTTCACTTTCTTGAGCTTAACAGTATCATTTAACATTGTCAGAATCGTGCTGATATATGGATATACATATGGATAAAATCATGATGTCAAGATTTGCTTTGAAAAAAAACCTCACTGAGAAAATAAAAAAAGGACATAATGCAAGTGGGGCAGTGTTATGACTAATGAGAACATAACTTCATAATTTTCTCACATTTGAACATTTTCAGCCCGAGACAACTTACATAAACAATTTATAATTTTCTAGGACATTAGTCAGCTTTCTGATGGTCACATCCACGGCCCTGAAAATCTGGTTTCCTCACAAAGCACTTCTCAACCAGTCATCCAGAAGGTCAGAGGGTTAGGAAGCGCCAGGGGAGGCTCCCAGCTGGAAAGGAAATAGATAAATGCAAGTGTCCTCCAAGAATCTTTAGGGAAGCTTCAAAATGCCAGGCTCCAGGGTGGGCTTCGTGCTTAGAGCTGGATTTTATTCCCTGTGCCGCCACTTAATGTGTAAGCAATTTTGCTTTTTAACACAAAGGTCACAGGGAAAAGTCAAAGATAGACAACTGAGACCCAGTCTCCTTAGGGACAGCCCAGAGACCATCAGGCAGCCCTTGGCTTCACAGATGCTCCAAGGAGAACACAGGAGAAGTAGAATAAGAAAAAGGCAAAGACTGGGGAAAAGTTAGAGTTTTCTCCAAGTTAAGGCCAGTCCAGGGAGTTGGGCTATTTTTTTTTTTTTTTTTTTTTTTACATGTGGAGTGACCCAGGAAATGAATGCATCCTCCCTCAACCCAGTCCCTGGCCAAGTAAGTACACAAGACACCGTGCAGTACTGATTCTCCCAAGATGACAAATGGGCTTTGGAGGCTGCAGGCAACACACCCAGTGGTGATGTAAGCAAGGGCTCCGGCTAAGACATATGGGTCAGTCCTCAACACTAAACCAGGGCTTTTAAACTTCAGCCCTGGGACGTGGGGAGGAGGGAGTACCCATGGGGCCGATTTTAGCGTCTCTTCCACCCCAAGGGCTTGGGGGAATAAAATAATTTGGGCGTGTTTCTGACGTCATGCACCTGTCATCTGAACTGGAGGTTTCCCAGCCACATTGGGTAACTCAGTCCCCTCCTCCACGCAGGGGCACCCCTCTACCACGCAGTCTGTTTTGTTGTGATGTCGGTTGGTTGGTGGTTATTTGATTGGGAATTTTTTTTTTTTTTTTTTTTTTAGTAATCTCTGTCACAGTGGGCCAGAGGTTGATGGCGAGAAAGGAATGTTTGTTTCTTCCAGTCATGTCTGTTGGGGGACTAAACAGAGACACTTTGGGCAAGACATAACACCCTACACCTTCAAAATTTAGGGAGGGGCGGGGTGGGCAAGAGCACCAGTAGGGAGCAGAGTCTGAGTAGAACAGCGGGACCAACATGCCTGCATGTTTGTGGTTAGTATCAGGAACCTCAAGTCTAAACACACCAGACTCTAAAAGCACCACCCAGGGATTCACTCGTGCGGGTTCTTAACTACAGCGCAGTCTCCCCTGGATAACGGTGGTGAGAGGTTCCCAGCGCGATTTGGGAATGAATACTTGGCGCCCGGACCTTTCTCCCGCTCTGTTCACTGAGCTCTGACTCTCGGCTGAGCCTTTCCAGCAGGCGGGGTAGAAAACCTAGTTACAGGCTGTGCGCTCTACGGCTGCTGGGCGCTCGACCCCACGATGCCCAAAGTCACAGTCACGGCGGCACTGAAGTGACTTCCTGCGCCCTCCCCACCATGAGCTCCATATCTCAAAAGCCAGAACTCTGGCCACCACCCCAACTTTCCGAAGCACCTTCACTCTGCAGCCAGAGCGCGCCCCAAGGCCCCACGCCTCTGTCCTGGAACGCCCGGGGTCCCCAGGAGGGAAGCGTCCAGCTCCTTGGGAAAACCGACCGCCTCCGAGGACCCAAGGCAAGGTGGGACTGGGCGGGGCTGCTGGCTTAGGGTGGGAGTTAGGGGGACCTGTCAGCCCGCACGTCCTCCTGCATTCCTGGCCCAAGCTGGCTCCAGGGAGGGGGGGGGGAAGGGGCCCGGGGTGGTCCCCCCCCCCCCCCCCCGCCCCGGGACCGCGCGCGAGAGGGGATGACCAGGGTAAGTGCTCTTACTTGGCAGCAGGGATCCAAGGTGGCCAGGCTGGGACTGGGCTCTCGGTGCTGGCCCCTCTCCGCGCTGATCGCCGCCGGGGGCTCGCCCGCCCGCCGAGAAGCAAGGCGAAAAGCAGAGCTGCGCGCGTTACGGTTCTGGGCAGGCTTTCTCCCCTCCGGGCTTTTAAAGAGAAACTTGTGGCAAACCCCTCCCCCGACCCCCTCTGGCCCCGAAGGCGGCCTCCAGTTTAGCCCGGCCTCCACCCTTTGTTGAACTTCCTCAGCTTATCCCAGGATGGGGGTGGAGGGGGAGCGGGGTGGAGTGGAGTGGATCAGCAGAGGTTGGGGCAGGCATCTCCCGAGACCGCGCGCGCGTTCCAGACAGAGCGCTCTTCTCTTCTCTAGAGGATTCTGCACCCTCCACCTCCCGGCCCCGAAGTCAATTCCCCCAGGGTACGATTTACCCGGGGCTAAGGCCGGCGCCGATTCCAGCTCCTTAACCTGAAAACTAAAAGCTGAAGTCAGAAGTTTTCATTCATCTCGCTCAGGCACCGCGTCTTCTCTGGTAGATGGATTCTGAGTAGCAGACCCAAACTGCTCGCCTTTCAGCCCGAGGGTCACATCTGTGCATGGAGGCAAGACAGAAAGGTTGAGAGAAGGTCGGGGAAAAGAAGCCGATCGTTGGAATCTGACTGGAGTTTAAAACTTTATCACAACTGATAAAATTGAAATTGCCTACAGAAACAACGGTGGTCTTCCTAATGACTTCTCCAGCAAAAAGTTAAAAAATAAACTAAAAAGAAAGCAAGCTGGTTTAGGGCTCTTTATCTAAATACCATCTCCCACAAAACCACCTAGCAATCCTGTTTACAAATGAAATTCTTTCGAGATAGGGACTGTATGAAGACCAGTTCATATAGTTTTAATTTGTCAACTTTACTTACACGCTGAATTTCGCTTAATTTTTAAATCTTGTGAATGACATCCTTTGAGCAACGCAGAAAGCCACAGGATGAACCTTGGAGCCAGGGTGAAGGTACCTAAGGTGACTGAGGCCATCTTCTCAACATCCTTGAATCTAAAGTGCATCTGTGCTTGCATGTGTTCGTGTGTGTGTGTGTGTGTGTGTGTGTGTGTGTGTGTTGTGGAGGCCAGAGGTCGACTTCTGGAGCCTTAGTAAATCACCACATTTTTTTTTTTTTGAGAAATTCATTCGCACATACAATGTGTTTTGATCATATTCATTCTCTGCTCTTTCTCCCAGATCCACTCCTCACCTCCCCAGCTTCACTTCCTCTTTGAAAAAAAAATTTTTTTAACTCAGTGAGTCCAATTTGTGCTGCCCATACATGGGTGTGGGACCATCCATTGGACATGGCTGACCTAAAACCTTACCAAAAATTTACTCTCCCCCAAGACTGCATCACTTCGCAATAGCTCCTCAGTTGGCTATCCCTTCCCTGTTCCACGCTGGAGCGTTGACTGCCTTGGTCTTAGGGCCTGTGCAGACAAACACAGCTTCTGCAGGGCTCCATGGTGTCCGGAAGACACTGTTCTGCCCAGCCCTTCCTGACCTCGAACTCTTAAAATCTTTCTGCCCCCTCTTTTTAGCTAGTCCCCGAACTTTGATGAGAAGGGGGCATGATACACATGTCCCATTTAGGGCTGAGCACTCCACAGATGTTTATTCTCTGTACTTTGACCAACTGTGAGTGTCTGGGTTAACTGCTGTCTGCTGCCCAAAGAAGCTCCTCTTTTGAGGTCTGAGCACCTCACTAATCTATGGGTGTAGAGAGATGAATGTAGAGGGCAGTTTGCTATCGCAAAATAATAGTAGTAGGTTCACCTCTGGGACATAAGAGCTCCCCAACTATGGGTTCTTTGCAATATTTATAGTGCCAGATATTTATGTGATTTCTCTGTGGAATGAGCCTTAAATACAACCAGAGAGCAGCTGGTTACTCCTATAACCTTTGTGCCACTATTGTACTCACCCATGGACATCTCTTGCCAGGTTTTTTCATTGTAGCTTTCAGGGTTCCCAGCTGGATAAGACTATTGACTTTTCTCACTGGGCAGCCTGCATAGACCTTCGGGTACTATGAATTCAAGCCATTCGGGAGGAAACTTCCCAGTTAAGACCAGCTTGAGTCCTCCATGTCTCCTGACTAATGTGGTTACCATTTCACTGGGGTTCATGTCCGAGGCTTTTCCTGGAAAGACATGTCGCAGACAGTATTTGGTACCCAACAGGCACCAACAGAGCCAGGAATGAGTTGAGAAAGAGTAGATGCACCCACCCCTACAGTGGGTGCCAAGACATCAACAAAAGCTGTCCCACAGAGCAGAGCACCCCAGGTAAGCAAGGTTGCCTAGTTCCATGTGGCTGAGTGAGTCCACCTGCATCTAGGAACTCAGGCCAGTAGTCTGTCGGACCCTCGGTTGCATACAGCCAGGAAGGCCAGAGCAAAATCAAACAACTTGAGCTGATCCAGCCAAGCCCACTGGCGTGAGGAAACGCACAGAGGCCCCATGGAGATACCCCAGGATGAGGACGCCAGATGACTGATACAAGTGCTGGCCTCTTTTCCTGCTGTATCAGAACTTGATAATATACTTAGAACATACTTATTAGAACTAGGGAACATTTTCTTTCTTTTTTTTTTTTTCTTCCCTTAGCTACCTGATGCCAAGGCCAGTTCACATTCACTTGGAATGGACCTTTATAGAGTGCTGTCCCAAGGTTACTTTTACATTCTCACTGTTTGTCATAGAAAGAATGGCCCGGGTCCTTGCTTTCCTGTCCTGCCTGAGCTCTGTAAAATGGTTTTAATGATGCCATATATAATGCTAACTTCTGAGTGTTTTACAGATTAAAAAAATAAAGGTCTAATGTTCAGGGCATAATTGGCACTTTGCCTTCAACGTTCAGTGTGTGGATGTTGTGTCTCCTCTACTGGTCTCATTTGCAGCTTGTTTCCCTGTTGCTGACGGAGTAGATGCCTGAATGTTGGCTTTTAAAGAACACAAAAGAAGCCTTTTTTGGTGGGGAAGCATCTCAGAGACATACAAGTGCACCTAAAGGAATGAGAGTGGGAATATTTACACAAGGCAGAAGGGTCAGGCATAGTTGCAAAGTTCCCGAGAGCATTATAGTCTGGTAAACCACATACACTGGCAGACCAAGTTACTTTAAGAATTTAAAACAGCTGTGTCTGTCAATGTACAAGAGCTTCAGGCCCATTTGGACTCCTAGGACGTTGCTAGATTTCCATACCCCTCTCTATCCAAGTTGTCTGTCACCTGTATAACTTGACAAAGTTGGGTTCTAGGTGCGATTAGGACAAAAAGTGTCAAGAGGTAGTTCGAGCCGGGGAAGATCCGATGGCACCTGTATCCACATGTGCGTACCACACGCAAACGTTCCAACACACAATTGGAACCAAATAATAACAGGAGGACAATTAGAGAGCTGCATCGAGGAGGCTCCCCTGAACAGGTGGACGTGGCTACTCCAGAGGTTAGAATAAGGTGGTTAGATTAGAAACCGCAGTACCAGAGTTGGGGTACTTCTATACTTGGCCAGGGAGGCCCCTGAGGCCCCCCAAACCATGAAGGGTACATTCACTGCGGTTGGTCACATCCCAGGACTTGACAGAAAGACCCTATTGATGAAGACACTACATTCCTTGGTTAGAGGACATGGGAAAATAAAGCCGGGGTTGCGCTGGCTTTCTTGGTGTCCCATGAAGGTGCTGTGTGGGCTGCTGTGGGAGAATGGCCGGTAACAGTCCTGCTCAGCTATGGATCTTGTATGTGACATAACTGAAACGCCAGGCAAGCTGCACCTGCTCGTACAATAGTGGCCTGACTGTCATGGCTCCGATTGGCTCCGACCGTCGGCTTTTCAACTGGATTTGAGACCCCACGGGAGGGAGTTCACATCTGGGATGAAACCCGACACTGGGGAGATCACAGACTTCTGGGGGCAGCCAGGGATGGGGGTGGGACTGTTATTCATCATACCGTTACTGTTAGCTGCAATCCATCATGGAAGGAGACTTCCTTTTGCCATGGATGGCATTCTACAGACTCATCTCGTCTTGACTGTTAGTTGATGTATGAGGACCCAGCCCACTGGGGGTGACATTCCCTAGGCAGGTAGTGCTGAGCTGTACACGAAAGCTAGCCGAGCATGAGCCTTTGAGCCAGCAAACAGACCTCCCCCACGGGGTCTGCTTCAAGCTCTTGTTGAATTCCTGCCGGGACTTCCCCAGTAATGGACAGTCTCCTAAAACAAGCCCTTCCTTCCGATACTTGCTTTCAGTCGGGGTATTTTGTCAGTGTAACGGGAAGGAAACTGTCACAACTGTCCCGTGGGGAGGCTCATGAGCCTCGGGAAGCAAAGCAACTTCACAAGTCTGGAGACACCGAAGCCTGTAAGATCTGGGAGCCTCTCCCCAGGGTTGTAAAAGCAGAACACAGCAGCCGGAGGAAGAGACTCTGAGCAGCTAAGCCACTATGGCCAAGGAGGAAGATGAGGAGGCAAACTTCAGTTACACCCAAATTCCTGAATGTTGGTGCTTTTCTAGAAGTACTCTTTGGCGGAATCATCCCAAGATGTTTTTCATAACTGGTCAGTCTACTCAGAAAAAAAATTGACAGACTTATCATCACTTTTCTACTTACCCAGCAAACTAATTCTTGTTCCACAGCAGGGGCCACTGGCGGCCTCACCATCGCTTCCGCCATCACTGCTTCCCCCCCCATCCCACCCCACCCCAAGATGTTTGAGCATTTGCTCCTCTTTGCTGTCCTTTCAGAGGACCCAGGTTTGGTTTCTAATGCTAAGTGGCTCACAACCTTCTGGAACTCTAGCTTCAGAGGGAACCACTACCTCTGGCCTCCACAGGAACCTGCACTCCTGCCCACACCCACACAGACCAATACACAGACACATAAGTAAAAATAATTTTGAAATTAAGTTCAAAAACTAAGCAAAAAAAAAAAGAAAGAAAGAAAGAAAAGAAAAGAAAAAAAACAAGCTGGCTTACTCACTTTGATTATTGGAAAGAATTTCCTGGAGCCGGAGAGACGGCTAAGCAGTTAAAGATGCTTGCTGCTCTTACAGAGGACCCAGTTTCAGGTCCTAGCACCCACATGGTGGCTCACAACCATTGGTAATTTTCGTCCAAAAAGGATCTGATGCTCTCTTCTGACCTCCGTGGGCACATAATACATGGATAAAACATTCATGCTCAGAAAGTCAAATAGATAAATCTTTCTAAAAATCTCCTTTGAAATGAAACTGTCAGGTGGTTGCACGAGCTACATTATTTAGATTACGGGTATAAGACTTGCTCGTTCAGTTAGGCTCAACATTGCAAACCCTAAATAAACATGGGTTATTGCTCTTAACACCCTTCTTCTAGATGTCTTTAGGCTATTTTTGCAGGCAGTTTTGATTTTATTAGTTGTGGCAAGGTTTCACACGCCCATACAGATTCTGAGGAGAGGCTTTCCCTGCGCCCTTAATTTTTCCTGTCTTCCTGTGGTGACTCACTGTGACGTGCCCCCAGTGTGAACCTCAGAGCCAGGAATGTTATTATGTCTCTTTGAACAATGTCCATCTTCCACTCGTTGAATCAGCTTGCTAAGGCTGACCCTGACATGAAGCAAAGGACTTCAGAGGTCACAAGATCCGAAGCCTTCGGTTTACAAAGGAGAGCTGGCCTTCCAAAGGAAGGGAGGTTTGTTCCCTCTTTAAACAGCAGCATGTGCCCAGCACAGAGGTCTTGCATTTCCCCTAGTTTCTCTGTCACATCTGTTCAGGCAAAGCCAATCCTGACTCCCCACTGTTGTATGGGAGAGTTTTCCTAGGGAAGCCCCAACACACACACACACACACACACACACACACACACACACACACACACCACCTACTTAACCCTAATACAAATACCCACAACAAAACAAAGTAACAATCACACTAAAGCCCAACAATGAGTTTTACCTGGGGCAGGGCCCAGCCATTTGGGGCAGTGCTGCTGCCCCTGGGCAGATGGTCCTGGACTGTGTAAGAAAGTGGGCCGCATAGGCCCTGAAGAGTGTAAGCACCATTTTCCCATGGTCTCTGCTTCAGCTCCTGACTTCACGTTCCTGCTTTGAGTTCCTGCTCTGACCTCCTTCGATGATGATCTGTGATTTGGAAGTAGAAAGCCAAACAAATCCTCTCCTCCACAAGTTGTTTTCAGTTGCCGTCTTTTATCACAATCACTGAACCAGGGCAGAGGTGCCAACCACTGCTCGCTTCTGTCTGATGCTGCATACTGCTGCTGAAAGCTGAGGGTTCCAGGAGCCTCCAAGTGCTGGGGCCTGTGAGGAGCTCAGGTCAGGCCCCAGGCTGCCACCTGCAGCAGCCAGAGGGGTTCATTCAGGTAAAGATGGGATTCCTGACTTCCCTACAGAAAGAATTTCAAGATGAGCTGGCGTGAGGCAGAGTTGAATTTTATTATGAAGAGATTTGGGGGACCAGAAAGATTGCTCAGCAGGTAAAGATGCTTCACTGTTGAACCTGCTGACCTGAGTCTGAGCCTCACACGGTGGGAGGAGAGAGCTGACTCCCACAAGTCCTCTGACCTCACTAACACAGGCCATTGTACTGCATGCTCACACACAAACAGTGAATGTTAAAGAGAGAGTCTTAAACATAGATGAAAGTTTCATGGCAAGATCAGAGGTAGCAAGCCTAACATGCATGGGCTAAACACTATATATTATAGAAAGTATAATACATAGAAAGATATATATATATATATCCAGGGAAAGTATAACACACTGAAATGTAGAAGTGTGCTGTGGGCTTTTCTGGGGAAAGTTGCACTTAAAGCGGTTTGTTTTGTATTTTTTGAGACAAGATTCCTCTGTGTACCTGTAGCTGTTCTGGACTCACTTTGCAGAGCAGGCTGGTCCCAAACTCACAGAGTTCCACCTGCCTCTGCCTCTCTGAGTGCTGGGATTACAGGCACGTGTACACCATGCTCAGTCTTCTCAAGTTACATCTTGAAGGGTTGCCCAGGAACTTTCTATTGTCTTATTCTTAATAAATACAATTAGAGCTGTCTTGGATAGATCTGCAATCTGATACAATAAAACCATTGATCATAAAGGGCTAGAAAAAAAGGGGGTTAAGACATGTCTTTGCAAATGGGATTCCTTGCGAGATTCCTGGAAATCTTTACACCCTGGAAAGGAGAAAGGCCATACTTCATCATATACACTTGGGCCTGGAAGCATAGGCTCATTGCTACTTCAGCATTCATATTTGGAACATCTCTATACAAAAGGAATGCCATCTCTATGTAGGCAGCTTTCACAGAAATGTTACTCATGCTGGACTCCCAGCTGGCCAGAGGCTTGGAGAAGACTCTAAAGCAACATATCTCATATGGATGATATCATATATATAATATACAACCCCCAAAGGGGTCAAGATCCACAGGTTGAGAACCATGGCTCAAGGGTGAAGTGTAACTTTTTTTTTTGCCCTTTCCATTTGCCTTCTCTCTTTGTCCTGACATGGGGTCCTGAAGCTGAAATTTGGAGTGAAAAAGTTCTCAGTCTGTGTGTCCATAGCCAGGAATCTCTGGCATCTAAAGCCTGAACCAGTAGGACCTTGGCTTTCAGGGCTTAGGGCTGTCTGCCTGTGGGTTCACCAGTTGAGCCACTAGATTTTGGGCACTCAAAGGGGTCCTAATGCCCCTCTTTCTTACCTTCCTACTAGCCTTGCAGCCACCCTGGCACCCAGCAGTATTCTTTGCAACTCACACAAACAGTGTTTGTGAGGTGCACCCGATCAAACCCAAAACATAAACCTCTAACATGTGGCTGAAGTTGAAATGGCGACAGTTGGTATTATTGATTCTCCAACTTCTGACGATGAAGGAAGAAGCTGAAACTCATACAACCGAAGATCTTCGTGTGGTCTAGTTGTTAATATAAAAGGAGATCAAGCAAGCAGCTATGCAAACATTGGTCCATCTGTTTGAGGAAGAGACTTGAAAACGTCTAACAGGGACGGGTATCTGCCTCATCTGGCCTTGGGGAGGGGATCATATTCCATTTTGGGCAGACATCTGACCAGTCCTGTTATCTGGCGTCCGTGTTTCTGGTGACCACAAATCTGAGACTCTTATCACAGTGCCTTTTAGTTCAATGGGTACTGTTGAGAATGAATGTAGCTACCTCTGAGGAGGCTGCGCCCTCTAGTGGCTGGATCCTTGCTCAACCACGAGCAATTGCTCTCCTACAGTATGAAATAGAAAAAGTATCAAGAAAATTGTTCTTAAAGTTATTCTGCTCTTGATAACATTTGTAAAAGAGAACTGGCTTACAGAATAAGATTTAATGTTTTGTTAATATAATTTCTTGTGTTTTCTGCTGCTTTTGTCAATCTTTGACAACTCAGGAAGCCAAGACTTAAGGGCAAAGTTCATTTAATTGCTTGTGTACATTAAGGCCTTCTAATGTCCACATTAGAAAAAACTATTACTTTAAGCTGACCCTGGTACTTAATGCCCTATTGTTTCACATGCATTTCTAGGGGAGCACGCTTTGGGCAACCTCACCACCCTCACAGTCATTTCTTTACAGCAATTCAGTTAGTCTGTCACTGTACAGCTTTGTGACTGCTGTCTGTTGGCTTTCTGCAGAAGCACAACTCTAACAAAACAACATAAGCAGCCTGTTTGGGGGAGGCTAAGACATCATCCGAAGAACAGAATTAACTCATTGATCAGGACTATATGGGGATAGCTGGGTCTGTGGTACTGATAACAGAGCTGTTGACATGCCCTCATAGGTGGGAAAGAAGAGGTGCTACAGTACCCTGCCTGACCTGAGAGTCCAGCTATGACTTCTTCCTACTACCCACCCTAGCTGCAAGAGATCCTGGGAGGTGCTGGAATACATCGACGGGAAGGAGACTCCATGATGCGGCTTCCATGAGGTCATCATCCATGATGGAGTGAGACTTTGCAGTGATGGAGCTGGAGGGGTGGTCGCCACGCTCCTATACGTAACTCCTTGCCAGTCCTCTGTAAGTGAGGCATGGACTGGTTCACCGAGTTGGACTTGGTGTGGCGCTGTCTGCCATTAGTTTCCTATCTAGGTGAAGAGATGTTTGCTTGCGTCTCTCTGGGAAAGTGGATGCAGCAATCTGGTGCACCCGTGTGGGGCATAAAAAAAGCAAAGATGAGTGTGGGAGGAGAGACCACGTTGCCCTTGCTGTGGGCAGTAAGGCGTGTGACTGCGACTGAACCATCCGAGGGTGTGGCGTTTGCAGGGGCAGTCGTGACATGGCTGTGTGTGGCACAGGTGGCGTGCTTTCCTAGTAAGACAAGCAACTGAGCCACGTGGAGGTGGAGTGACCAAAGCAAGAGTCCCAGGGTGGCTGTTTTCTTCTTTGTGGTATGAATCGGGGTGCCCTCTTGGTGAGCGGGTCTATTGTGTGAAGGCAGGGATGCCCTGAAACGGGTTGAAGGACTAGAGGATACATTGCAGTCCTTGTTGTGACAGCTGCATGGTTATTGCTATGGCTAATAAGACACGCAGCTGGGGCTGGAGAGATGGCTCAGCAGTTTAAAGAACTGGCTGTTCTTCCAAAGGTCCTGAGTTCAATTCCCAGCAACCACATGGCAGCTCACAACCATCTTTTCTGGCACGTAGGCATACATGCAGGCAGAAGATTGTATAAATAATAAATACATCTTAAGAAAAAAAAAAAAGACATGCAGCCAGAGCCAACATATTTTTACTCCAAAATGGAGATGGAATGATTGTGTTATGCCTGAAGAGAAAACTGTACTAAAACACCATCCTGGTTAGTTTCAGTTGTCAACCTAACATAGCCGAGAGGCATCTGAAAAACGAGTCTCAGTTGGGGGATTGCTTAGATCAGATTGGCCTACGGGCATGTCTGTGTGGGACTGTCTTGATTGTTCACCGATGCGGAGGCCCCAGCCTAACTCCCTACACAGGTGCTGTGGTGTTGCACTGCATAAGAAAGCTAGCTAAGCACGACCCCTCGCAAGGAGGGAAACAGCATTCCTCCATCATTCCTGCTGTACTCTGGTTTTGAGTGAGTTCCCTGGTTAGAGGCAATGTTTTGTGGAATAGCAAGCAAGTCTGCCCTCAAGTCCCTTCTTTGAGTTCCTGCCCCGATATCCCTGGATTGACCGTGACCTGGAGGTGTAAGCCAAATAAATCCTTTCTTCCCCTCAGTTGCTTTTGTTGTGGCGCTTGTCACAGCAAGAGTGACAACTAGAACAAACCCCAAAGTCTCTGTGACTGGAAGTGTGTGGCTTCATTCACGTGAGTTTCATCTAAATATTATGCAAAAGGCAGTAGAGTAAAAAGCATGCAAGTTTAATACATGCAAAGCAACCAGACAGTGCTCTTTTATGCAGTGTGTGTGGAGACTTGCAGCTCGTAAAAAGCCAGTCAAGCCTTTGTCCTTTCCACTTCTGTAATCAAGCGCTGTTCAGACCTCACAATTGCTATCCGGGAAGTCCTGCTATTTAAAACCTGGTCCATGTGTACCTGACTTGACTAGATAGGGTTTTGTTGTGTATACAAACTGGCTCAAATTATTCTAGATCCCCGATTTCTGCCAACTCTGAGACACAGTTGAGGCAAGGAGGGGTCATGAGAGCTTTTTTTCTACCAAGAAAGATGGGCTGGCATTTAGCCGGGTCCACAATCCGACTTGCAGGTCAGCTAGCCCCAGAGTTCTCCAAGGTATGCCAGTACTTCGCCCTGGTGGCTCAGGGTTGGCTGAGGACAGCGTCTGACTCTTGCATTCCAGCTGCTGGTATTTATGAGGCTGCTCTGTGCCCAGAGCCAGCTCAGCACCACAGGAGAGATGGGTGGTTATAAATCCTGTCTTTGCCTGTGTGCCCCCTGCTCCTTTTGATTTCTGAGCTCAGGCGAAGTTAGACCTGTCCTGGGTGCCGTAGCCAGGGATGAGCGTTACAGCTCCGTTGCTTGAAGTAACCACTGGTCTGCTAGAATCTGGGAACCAGGGGGACATGAAGAGGCAACTGCCAAACCTCCTCAGCATTAATCACCAAAGCAGCAGGGACACCTTGTGGTCTGAATGGGAACTGCAATTTCTATGATAAAACCCCAAATTCCCAACGAAGTGGGATCCGGAAGTAGGGCCTTAGGGGGGCAATAAGGGTTGGGTGGGGCCTTTAGAAGAGACCTTCCTGGTAGGACTCACAACTGTGTAAGAAGAAAAAGGGGGAAAGGAGCAAAATATCTCAGTGCTGGGTAAAACACAGGGAAAGACGGCCTTCTCTGAACCAGGAGCTGGGCTCCCATCAGCTCAGTGAGCCGGAAGTGCTTTATAGACATGTCTATCGTCTAGACCGTCCAGCCTGTGGTGTTCTCTGGCAGCATTCTGAGCTGACAGACAGATCCAGAGGGGATGCTCCTCCGACCCTGGCCTCCCAGCCATAGCTGCCATGGTACCAGTTCTACAGCTCTGCCTTCTTTCTCCAGTTACCCATGATTCCCTCGCACGGCTCCTCTCTGGTGCTCTACAGTAAAGAAATCTATCTTTTGAATCACAGTCCTTCCAGAGATGGGGTGGGCAATCAGATTCCCTTTCCTCCAGTCTTTCAGCCTCTCTGTGCCATTCTTCCTGACCCTACATCGCTGGCCTCAAGCTCCCAGATCTGCTCCAAACCCTGTTGGCCCTGCCTTCAAAAGCGCTCCAGAATCTACCCAGGCTCTCTTTGCTTGGGGCCCTCTCTTCCAGACCTGAGCCAGCCCTACTGATCCTTCTATTCTCCCTTTGTCCCAGAACTCATGTTCAAGCCCAAAACCACATCATTCTTTTGAAATATCTGTCTGGTCATGTCACTCTCCTGATGAGCACTTTGTTGTGGCTTCTTTCATGACACTGGCATGAAAGTCCACAAGCTCCTACCTTCTGCCTGTGCATACTTTCCCAGCCTTCACCTGTTTTGATTTTCTGCACAAGCCCGACTCTTCACTGTTCCAATGCTTTAATCTGCTCCCGGCCCAGAAAATCTACGGGTCTTGATGATCTCTGGCTCTAGAATGCTCTTTCCTTGAGTCTCCTTGGGGACCCTCTCTCTCCTCCTTCAGATCGTTGCTCGATAACATTTCACTGGAAGAACATTCTTGGCTGCCTGTTCAGACTGTTACTTCTCTTCTGAAATTCTATTTCCACACTCTCCCGCTCTCCGGCTCAGGCTCCCTTCCATTTTCTTCCTTACTGGAAGGGAAGCTCCACCATACCCCAGCTTTCTTTCATAGCTTCTCTTTCCCCTTACTGATGCCTCAAGTACCTGACACCCAGTCCTATTAACTGTTTGTTGAATGAATAAATGGACTTCTTTGATATCTCTGGCTCTTTACTGTCTCGTAGATCTCTGGGGCAGTCAGAAATCCTTTTCCTCTGAAACCAAGTCCAAAAGCAACAACCACCAAAAAGAATGGCATGCTTTTACTGCATTAAAAAAAAATTATCCATCAAAACAGTACTTAAAGAGAGTGCGGCTATAAAACGGGAGAAGATACTTGTAATTAACATAACCCAAAAGTATGAATGCTGAGTTAGGTAGCTTTCTGAGCTGTGACCCAAATACCTGAAAGAACAACTCAAAGGAAGGAATTATTTATTTTGGCTTAAGGTTTTAGAGATTTCAATCACAGCTGGCCAGCTTCATGTCTATCTATGGTGAGGCTTAAAATCATGGTTTTGGGAATGTGTGGAAGAAAATGCTGCCCATGAGAGAGAGAGGAGGGAGGGAACGAAAGTGGAAGAAGGGAAGGAGGGAGGAAGGAACGGAGGGGGAGGAAGACACCCCATGTCAACCTTTGGCCTCCACACACCCACCAAACATGTGCATGCACCCACACACATGTGGACAAGCATACACACATTCACATACATGCCACATGTATACACATGCAAAATTTAAAACATTAAACTTGGTTAATGACGAGCAGATTGCCTGCAACTTGCTCAACTACTTAACTATAGCACCTCGGAGGCAGTTTTCAGAGTTCATGCATTCGGAGGTAAGTCACTCAAATTACTGCAGTGTTTCACCGCACAGACGTCTCAACAGTGTGTTCAGTCGGCCACGGGTTGGGGGAAAGGGGATGGAAGGTGGTAGTGGTGGTGGTGGAGATTAACACACAGATCATGGAAACCAACACACAGATCATTCCATTTTGGCCATCTCCAAACAGCTCTGCGCAGCACCTGAGATCATTTGCCATGGTGGCGTTGCCCGGGTTTAAGTCCCAGCTCTTCCCTCACTAATCACATGCTTCACCTAAATTTCAACTCTGTACCTGAAATATGAAAAGGATAAGTGTTGGTTCCTAGGCTCGCTTTGAGGATTGAACTCACCCGTGTAGGAAAGGGCGCAGTTCTGAGTCTGGCCACCCTGTGCTTGTTCAAAAACACCAGCTCTCTACCCTGCAATGGAACCAACCTCTCTCTCTCTCTCTCTCTCTCTCTCTCTCTCTCTCTCTCTCTCTGTGTGTGTGTGTGTGTGTGTGTGTGTGTGTGTGTCTCCCTTCCTCCCTTCCTTTTGACAGGGTCACTATGTAGTTAGCCCTTGGCTCACTGGACCTTGCTAAGGTGGAGTGTACCAGACATGCCTGGCTTGTTTCCAACTCTCTAGGGGAGTTCTGAAAGAGGCATGATCCACCAAAAGATAGGAGTATTTTAGAACCAGGTGACCACTTGCCTCAAAGGTTGACTCAAGTCGCTTTTCAAGAAACAACAAATGTGAGATTGCATGGCAGTTTCACCCTACATCTACTGGAACTAGAAGGTACGACTAGGTGTTGGTTTACCACCTTGATGGAAAAACTAGCTCAGTTTAATATTTGTTTTTATTGGATCACTTTACTAGATACGTATTTTATCTAACTCACTATATCTAAAATATTATCTCTCAAATAACTCTGGGAGTTTGTGTTGTAAGAGGGCCTTACAGGTAATTTTCATGGCAACTCTTCCTTTGAGTACAATTATAAAGCTGATTCAAGATTTTTTTTTCCATGCCAGTCACATGGTCTGAATTAAGTTTTGTGAGTTTTTTTTGTTTTGTTTTGTTTTGTTTTGTTTTGTTTTTTAAGACAGACAGCTAGGTGTTATTAGGCAGGATTCTCTAGAGGAGCCATTCTCTCTCTCTCTCTCTCTCTCTCTCTCTCTCTCTCTCTGTGTATACATGATAATGGAGATTTATTAGATTGGATTATATGATATGGGCTGAGGAAACAGAGAAAGATAGAGAGAGGAGGAGGAGTAGGAAGAAGAAGAAGAAGAAGAAGAAGAAGAAGAAGAAGAAGAAGAAGA
>NW_026591128.1:0-1708 GCF_907164565.1 Psammomys obesus | reverse complement strand
TTTTAGGGATGGCTCTCTTGCCTTGTTACATGGCTGTTGGAATTCAAACTCCAGCCATGATTTCAGAGCAAGCACTCTTGACTCCCAAGCCACCTCTCCAGCATCCTCAGGGTTTTTCAATCCAGACAAGTTGACAAAACAAAATGACTAGCCTGCTAGGATGTCAAAAAGAATTACCCATCACAGTATGTGTATGTCTGCTATGTTCTTTCTGTTGCTTTTCTGTAAAATGATAAAACAGTCTAAGATTTTTCATTCAACAAAAGTCACCATGAAGGGAGTGGAAGGAGCCACCCATCGTGGCACACACCTTTAATCACAGCAATCAGGAGGCAGAGGCTAAGGGATCTCTTTGATTTCCAGGATATCGGGGGCTTTATGATAAGACTTAGAAAAGAGAAACACACATGCACACATACGCATGCACACACACACACACACACACACAGGTGCACGTGTGGGTGGAGGTCACAGATCAGAAGGCTATATTTACCCTGATTATGAGCAACACATGATCTCTATGGTGATACCCTAGCATCTCCAGCAAGACAAGGCACATTATCCCATTCATCAGTTGACAAGGGGCACAGCAGGTGGTTTGTGAAATGGAAACAGACGTGGCCGAGACTTGTGCTTACTTAGTTAACAAGCAGAGAAATAGGAAGTCAAAGCCAGAAAGCAAGATCACTGTACACCAATGACTGGTGTACACAGTTTTAAATGTGTAAGCAAGAGCGCATATCACCCATGGCAGCCACGCGTGGCCAATGAGTTTTAATCTGCAACCAACACTTGGGAAACAATTTGGCCGTGTCCTCTGAGGTTCATGCTGACCACCCCCCCCCCTCCGGTGACTCAGCCTCCTGTCCTCCTCCACACTGAAAGAGACTTCTTCTTAGATTTATGGGATGCCCTGGAGGTCTTTCCAGTTGTCTTGATGTAAAGCTACTGGTTCCCTTTTATCTGTGTTGACATCCATAACAAATGATTTCTGTTCTGCATCCTATATGCCTTTATTTCTTGCTTTTCTCTGGCCAAGCTATTTTTTTCCAGATCATTGTGTCCTGGGCCCCTTTGATCCTGAGCCTGTTAATCTAATAGAAAGCACTTATTGAAATTGTTCTTGGTTCATTTCTATTGCAGTGACTAATACCCTGACCAAAAAAAAAAAAAAAAAAAAAAAAAAAAAAAAAAAACAGCTTAGGGGAGAGGAAGGCTCATTTGACTAACAATTCTAAGTTGCAGGCTGTGTCATTTCAGCGAAGTCAGTGCAGGAACTTAAGCAGGTAATCACATCGAATCCACAGTTAAGAGCAAAAGGAGATAAATGCATGCAGGCATCTTTGCTGGGTACCCCTCAGCTAGCCTCATTTCTCTTATTACTGTTCAGGACCACTTGTCTAGGGAATGGTGCCGCCCGCAGTGGTCTGAGTCTTCTCGAATCATTTGACAGCCAAGACGATTCCTCTCAGGCGTGTCTGCTGGCCTGCCTAAGCTAGATAATTCCTCATTAAAACCCTTCACAAGTGGCTCTGAGTTGTTTTAAATTGACAATCAAAACTAACCAGCATAGGGCTGGAGAGATAGCTCAGTAGCTAAGAGCACATACTGCTCTTTTAGAGAATCTAATATCTATGGAGTCCCACATACACATGACATAAACACACACACACACACACACACACACACACACACACACACACACACA
>NW_026591127.1:0-31450 GCF_907164565.1 Psammomys obesus | reverse complement strand
TGTGTGTGTGTGTGTGTGTGTGTGTGTGTGTGTGTGTGTGTGTGTGTACATTTTTGTGTGTATTTGTATGTGTGCTGTGTATGTTTGTGTATATCTGTGTGTGGTTTTGTATGTTATATGTTTGCGCTTCTTTGTGTGTTTCTGTTTATGTGTATATGTTTGTATGTTGCATATTTGCATGTGTGTCTCTCTCTGCATGTTGTATATGTCCCTGTGAGTATTTGTGTGTATCTGTATGTCTGTCGTGTGTGTATGTGTGTGTGCACATGTATTCAGGACAGAGTACTTACTGCTGGAATACTACTTCCTACTTCCTTTTCCTCTTTCCTTCATCTAATAATGACTTAGTTGATGAAAAATGGTTTTATATGAAAAAGATCAAATGGCCAAAGCTGAAATTTTTGAATAAAATTGTGTTAGATTTCAATTCACCATATTAAAAAAAAAAATTGTTGGCCTGAGAGGTAACTCAGTGACAAAGGCAGCTGCCACCAAGCCTGACAACCTGAACTCAATTCTGGGAGCCACACAGTAGAAAGAGGAGAGTTGTGTACTTGTCTCTTGACAGCACCTCCATACATGTGCTGTGGCCCAGCCCAACCCCCATAGTGACTTCATTCCCATAAAGGTAAATGATAGACAACTATATCAGTGAGTGAGGAAGAAGAGGACAAATGTCCCATTCAGAAAAATGTGAGAGAAACCATGCTAAGGCCCCACCCTCCTGGAAATGGGGCAGCGCTCACAGGCAGAGCCTCTTCCTTCCTGAGAAAAGGGAGAGGCTCTGTGTAGTGGAGCTCAGCCATGACACTCAGAGACAAGCCAAGTGGATGCTGGGAACCTGTGGTGGTTGGTTAGGAGAAGGATGTCTTCTTCCGTGACCCCATCTAACAGAAAAATGGGACATTCCTCAGCTCAGGGCCCTGAAGGACCTGAGCAGCCCCCTCAGAACTCCAGAACTTACGGTCACATCAAGGACCAAGAAAAATTGTTCTATCACAGAAGAGCCTTCGGAGGCAGGATGCAAGTCATGTGGATCCTAGATGGGCCTTGGGGCCATAAAAGAACAGGCAGGAACACAGGAGATGGCTTAGTTGACAGCAATACATCAATACTGGGTGACAGCTGCCCCTCACCAATGTCACACATTGCCGTGAAATGGATTTTGTTTCCTGGCCCAAGGTTCCCACCATATGTGTCCAACCTGTGGCCTGCTTGTGACCAAGGACAACTAGCTATTCATGTGGCTGAGCATAATACTTAATACATTATGAGACTTTTTTTCACAGTGTGTGTGCGTGCTCAGACACATGCGAAGGCCAAAGGTCAACATTAAGTGTCTTCCTTGATTACTCTCCATCTCTATTTATTTTTTTTTAGATTTGTTTTTATTTATGTGTGTGGATTTCTCTGAACACCATATATGTGCAGAACCTGAAGAGATCTGGAACTGGAGTTACAGTCAGCTCTGCGCCTTCATGAGCATCCTAGGAACCAAGCCTGGGTCCTTGGGAAGAGCAGCCAGTGCTCTTAACTGCTGAGTCACCTCTCTAACCCTCACACCTAACTTTTAAGATGAGTACTGGGATCAAACTCAGGTTCTCATTTTGCATAAATCACTTTAATAACTGAGCCCTCTTTCCAGTCCCGTGGAGGTTTTTGTGTGTTTGGTTTGGTTTTTTTTATTTTGTTTTTTGTCTTGCAACTCAATCAGGAGACTTCCACACACGAATGTTGTAGGTGACAATATTGTGTCACAATATCACACCTAAAACCCCCTTAGAACCTCCAGAGTGGCAGGAACATCCTTCAGGAGGTGGCCAGTCCTGGGTATCCACGTCACCTCAGGCTTGGGCTGTTCTCCAGGAAGTCCAAGATAGGATGGAAGGTTTGGGAATCTCAATCCTAACCCTTGCCCAGCTTCTAGGGAGAGGAGAGTAGCTGGAGGCTAGTGATGGCTCAGCCTAACTGCACCTTAAATCAGGCAAAGGACAGTGCAGGAGGATCCAGGTAGCTGACCAAGGGAGATGCCAGAGGGCAGTGGGTCAGAAGAGGGTATGGAGGCACTCTGCTCTGGTAGCCGTGGTCACCCTTCATCATGGCCTTTATAATAGTGTAGGGGGCAGATGTAAGCCAGCACGCCTCTGAGTTCTGTGGGCTACACCAGCAAGTGATTCAGGCACCTACAGAAGGCTGGGGTGTACACTCTTATCGGGTAGAGCTTTCAGCTTCGGGATCTGATGCCACCTCTGGGCAGGCTGTGCAGAGTTGGATAGAATTGGGGAACCCAGCCAGCTTGTGTTGGAGAAACACTTGGTGTGTGTGTTTGGGGGGGGGGGGGGTCATAGCTGTGTCTCATGTTGAGAGTATAGGAAGGCTACAGTTCTTTTTTCGGTGTGTCCTCCTAGCTGGAAATAGAGCCTTCGAGGGGGGTCTTTGTTAACTCTAGCATAACCCCAACATTTCTATAAACCCAAACAATTCTAAAAAGCAGATTTTTTTTTTCAAAGACTGTTTTTGTTGGTCCCCAGGTTGTCTTTACTGAGCCACGCCCTCTTGTAAGCCACACACCTTATTCCCCACCTCTCCTTCCCCTTGCTCCTCCTCCACCAGAGAGGGGAGAGGACAACACCTCATGTCCATCCGTCCACCCAACACCTGCTTATCCTCGCCCTCTCCCCCGGCGCAGTCGTTCATTTGTCCAATACTTCATTTGTTCCTGTGTGGCTTTCACTTCACTGATACCTCAGTTTACCTATACACAATTGCCTCCAGGAACCCTGGTGAGATAGAGGAACTCTGGCCTCTGAGCAGGCAGCTTGGAGGCTATTACCCTGGGCCAGAACACCTGGATGGAGGTGTGATAGAAAAAGCCCCTGTCTGTTTCTTGGAGACAAGCAGAATGGGAGCAGCCCAAAACGTGCCTGGCATCTCAGGGTCTGGCAAGACAGGGTGGGTGTCACACAGCCCTTCCCACCCTGGGAGGCCGGGCTGTCTGTTACTTGGGTGCATGGGAAACCCACATCCTGGTTCCCTTCCTACCCCTGTCATTGCCTGGAGAGTGAGGCTCCAAGCCTGAGGGGACTCTTGGGGAACCTGAACTGGGAATGGCCCGACTTTTGCCTTTGTCCCAACTCTGAAATTATTCAAACTAGTAAGAGTGAGAGGAGCTATTAGGAGCTGCCTGCTACCCCTGACCGAGCCCAGAGGTCACTTGCTTTCCAGCTTTGGCATCTGGCAGCTGAGCTTATTCTTATGGCTGCTCCAGTAGTAGACATCAAGACTAACCCTGCCCCACCCATCCCTGTTCCTTCTGGCAGCAAGACCCTCCCCATCAGTGGGGCCCAGCTTGCCCTGCAGGCTGCAGCTGCTCTCCCTGGGGGTGTCCAGGGTCTACAACCTCCCTCCCAGGATCCAGGGACACTTTAAGAAAGGCACATCCCTCTACCTCCATGCTGGCTCATTCTTTAAAATTGTGTCTGTCTATCCTGTGTAGATACAGCAAGAAGGGTCCTGCAGCAAATCGGGGAGGTTGGTTATCAAGTTGCATGCTGGCCTCACAGTGTTATGGTTTGAAGTGATGTGTCATATGTCAAGTTTACAAGGAGTTAAGCTTGGGATATAGTTTAGTGGCTGAGTGCTTGCCTAACATGCCGGGCCCTAGGTTTGATCCTCAGTGCTACATAAGCCAGGTGATGGTGCATTCCTCTATTCTAGAACTTCTAGGGGGAGAGCATCAGGAGCTTAAGGTTGTCCTTGGCTACACAGGGAGAACCTGATTGGATCCAGAACATTAGGGAGTAACTGAGGTACCCTCCTGGTTTTTCTTTGAAGGCATTTCTTTTCCCTTTTCTTTTCTTTTTGAGAGAGGGTCTTACTATGCAGCCCCCACTGGCCTAGAACCGACTGGCCTGAGAGCTAAAATTAAAGGCACTTGTTGTCACTCCTGGCATGTGAGGGCATTTCTAAAGAGGATGACAAGACTCCTCCTAAATGTGGCCAGCACCATTCCCTGAGCTGGGGCCTGGGATAAATAAAGAGAGAAAACCAAACAAGCACAGGCATCCTGCCCTTTCTACTTCTTAGTCTGCAGAGATGTGAAGTAGCAGCCTTGTCCTGCTGCCACAGCTGCAGGCCACTACCGCCAGGACTGTCTCCTTGAACTGTGAGCCACAATAAGCCCCTCCTCCCTGAAGTTATTTCTATGGCAGGTACTCTGTCACAGCAATGAGGAAAGACTAATGCACATGCCCACCAAAGTCATGCGTGCTCCTCTGTTGTGGTGGCCCAAGATGACCATAACTCCTCAACCCCACTTAGGCAGTCTTGTGCCTTCTTATACCCAGGTTCTGTGGATTAGAGATCAGGTACCACTGGGCTGGCTCTGAGTTGGATAGTCACAACCCAGAAGCTCTAGGTGTGTTGAAGGTAGCAGGGTAGAAGGGATAAGGAGCTGAAAGACACAGAGACTATCAGCTCTGCCATACCAGGCTTGAAGGGGCTGCCAGAACCAGGTTAGGCAATCATAGCAGCTGTGGCACTGAAGGCCGGAGTCTTCCTAAGGGGTTACTCTGAGTACTCAGAAGTAGGGAAGAATGTATAAGAGTTGTCTCTTCCTCTGGAAGGCCACAGGCAAAAACAAAGTGTAATCCTATCTCAGTCAAGGACCTAGTTCACACTAGGGCTTCATGGTGACTTCAGCTAACCATTGTTCTTGGCTTAAGTCAATGTGAGATGAACTACTGATGTTTCATTTCATTTCACTTTTGACATGGGGTCTTGGAATATAGCCCTGGCTGGGTTGGAATTCCATATGCAGCTCAGGCTGGCTTTGAACGCATCATCTGTGCCTCAGCCTCCCAAGTGCTGGGTTTTACAGGCATATACAGCCAGGTTCAGCCAAATTCTGGTATTTCAAATACCACGTTCAGCACTGAGGCAGATAAAAGAGGGATAGCCAGTCAAGGTGGGTGTTGGGCTGGGAGAACTGAGACCTTCATGGAAGACTTATAAGAGGAACCTTTGCCAGGGCATGGCTGGGAACCCCTGGCCTGTTGTTACTGTGGCGTCTGCACCTGGCCAACTGGTTGTGACATCTCCAAGACTGAAGAACTGGCATTGAAGTCTCAGCTGACAGAACCAGTAAGGAGCTTCAGGCCCAGTCCACTGACAGCACTCACATAAGGCCTGACTCTCCCAAGGCCCAGTTCACCATCACAGACTGAGTAAGGGTTCTGCTCTGCTTTCCAATCTCACATTGTTCCTCTTTCTCCAAACCTCCCCAAAAGGACCTGCAGCCACTCACCTGGTGCTTTTGCTTTGGAAAAGAGAAATAGTCAGACTTTGGGGGCATTTCTGAATCATTTCTTGGTCCTCACTACACCTGGAGACAGAGGCACATCGATGTCTAATGGCTGCAGTATGGCCTGGCAGGTTCAGGTGACCTATGGAACTTCAGTTTGGATCTGACTCTCAGTGGCCAGTGGGTCCTCAAGACCATCCTGTGGCCATTTCCCAGCCCCAGATCCAGCAACTGGAATAGAAGGCATAGCTACTCGTATAGTCTCATGAAAACCAACTTTTATGGTAAGAGAGACCATTGGAAGCTGCTAGAAACCCCCTCCACTGAGAGCACATAAACCGAAGCCACCAAAGGAAAGATTGTAGGGTAGTGAGTCCACCATCAAAGATGTGAAATGGGTAACCTCGGGGTGGTGGTTAACCTCAGGATGATGGGTAACTTCAGCTATTATTGGCTGTAGCTGCTGGTCGAAGTGTTGGGAATGCTGGAACAAGTCAAAACACACCTCCAGACCTGGTAGATACCCACTAGGCTGGTGGAATATTTCTCCTTTCCTCCATCCGTCCATCCATCCTTCCCTCCCTCCCTCCCCCCTCTCCCTTCCTCTTTCTCTTTTCTCTCTCTTTGTAGTGTGTATATGTATGTGAGTGTCTGTGTTTCTGTATGTGTACCTGTGTGTGTACATGTGGAGGCCATCTTTCGCCCATTGTGCTCCACCTTACCTGTTTTGAGATAGGAGCTCTCACTGAAACTGGAGCTTACTGATTGGCTAGGCCAGCCAGTGAGACCCAGGGATCCTCTTGTTTCCATCTCTGATTTCAGGCCCCAACTGCTGGGCCTGGCGTTTTACATGGAGGCTGAGGATCAAATTCAATTTCTCTAGCTTGTGCAGTGAACATTTTACCAACTAAGCCATCCCCCTACCCCAGTGTCCTGGTTTCATTTTCTATAGCTCTGATGGAATACTGCAACAAAAGCAAGCTGTGGGGAGGCTTATTTGGCTCTCAATTCCAGATTACAGTCCATTATTGTGGGGGAAATCAAAGTGGTGGGAACTTAAAGCAATTGGTCACATCATATCCACAGATAAGAGCAGAGAACAGTGAATTAATGCATGCGGAGAGCTCAGGAACTCACTATGTAGCTCAGGCTACAATTTTCTCCTTCAGCTAAGCCTCCCTTTCCAGAGTTCTCACCTCCAAGAAGAGCATGGCCCACTGGGGTCTAATTGCTCAACACGTGGGCCAGTGGTGGGATTTCACACTTACCCCACAGCATTAGCATGCTGTCTTTCTGCACTGGCTGTGCCATCTTGCATTCAGTGATGTGATGTCCTGTGGCTCCAGGTCCCCATGGTATCATGTGTTGTCAGTGTTCCTGACTTTGGCCATTCTTGTGGGCAGTTAATTGTTTGAATGGCAGTTGAGAATCTGTTCATCTGATACCCACAGCTCTCCTTTGATGAGGCATCTACATCTTTTCCATGATTTTTTTCTTATTATTTAAGAGTTCTTTGTCCATTTGTGATAGGAATATCCAATGCCCTTTTCTGGCCTCCCATAGATACCAGGCATGCACATGGCACACATATATGCGTGCATATAAAACACTCATACATAAAGGTCAATAAATCTTTCAAAAGGTTTTTACAAAGGTATTTTCTCAGTCTGTGGCTTGTCTTTTTACCGCCTTGTCATCTTCCTCTTCTCTTAAAAATATTCATTTGTGTATATATCCGTGTGAGTATATACATACTCGTGTGTTTATGTACACACATTGATGCATAGATGCAGAGACCAGAAGAGGGCATTAGGTGTCTTTAAATATCTCTCTTCACCTATTCCTTTGAAGCAGGGTCTCTCTCTGAACCTGGGGTTTGTTTTCTCAATTAGGTTGGAAAGCACTAAGTCTCAGTGGTCCTCCTGCCTCTGATCTTCTCAGAGCTGGGGTCACAGGTGTACACAGAATTCCCAGGTTACCATGTGGATGCTGGGATCTAAACTATGTTCTCCATGATTGCACAGCAAGTCCTCTTCATAGCTGAGCCATCTCTCCAGCTTCCCCACACCCCAGTCTCTTTAATAAAGGTCTCATATAGCCCAGGCTGGCCTTGAATTCACTTATGTCCCAGAGAATGACCTTGGATTTCTCCTATCACCATCTTCCAAATGCTAAGATCACAGGTGTACATTATCACACCTAGTTCTTTTCTTTCTCCTAGCAGCAGTTCTGCAAAGCAGATGTGTAGTTTGGGTGTGAAATGCCTCCCACAGGCTCATGTATTTGAACACCTAGTTCCCAACTAGGGCATTGTTTTAGGAGGCTGCAGAAACTTTAGGAGGTAGTTCCACACTACAGGAAGTAGGACACTGTGGGGTGGACATGGAGGGTTATAGCATGGCTTCACTTTCTAACCTGTCTCTGCTTCCTGATCCACAGAGATGTGAGCAGGCTGTCTAGTGTCCCTGCTGCTTCAGTTATAAGATGCGCCCACTGCCATGATGGACTGGGAGCCCAAACGAATTGGTCCTTCCTCCAGTTGTTTCCATCAGGTATATTGTCACAGTAACAGGTAAGGTGACTAATACAATAGGTTTTCAATTTTAATAAAGTGTAATCTCTTCATTATTGATCTGGTGAGTGTACCTGCTCTTTTCAGCAAGCAAGGAACACACAATTCTTGGGTGTTCCCACCTAATGCTTGGGAATACCTTGTCACCCTCCAGGTTTTGAGTATGTCTGGCATCTTGATCGACTTCTCTTCCTATGGGCATCATGGTGCTTTGATGCTCCATTGACACACCTGTGCTTACTGGGCTGTCTGAGCAGGAAGCTGTAGGCATCTGTCCTAGTTCTATTTCTGTGCCTGTGATTGAGTAGCCTGACAAAAGCAGGGAGGACAGAGGTTATTTCAGCTGACAGTCTAAGGTTACAATCCATGATTATGTGGAAATCAAGGCAAGAACTTCAACAACTAGTCACATCACACAGCCAAGAACAGAGAAAAATGAATGCATGCATACTTGCTTGCTTGCATTCAGCTGTGTGTCTCTATTACTCTACAGTTCAGAAGCCCCTATTATAAGAAATTGTTCTGCCCATGGTGGGCTGGGTGTTCCACACTTTACTTAATTAAGACAGTCTCCTACAGATAGGCCCACAAGTGAACCCAAAATAATTGAATCCCTCACTGAGCCTCTCTTCTCAGATGACAACTCCAGGCTGTGTCAAGTTGACATTTAAAGCTTACCTTCATGATATCTAAAGGCAACTTGACCACGTGGTGTGTTTGAAGGTCACGTGATCAAATCTCACATGATTTTGGGGAGGTTTCTGTCTTGATGATATTGCTAGTGTGCAGTAGACTGGGTCAAGTGGAGACCTACACATGGCCCTTCCTAATGTCTAAGATACAGCAGAGTGGCTCTCTTTGGATTTTGCAGTCAGCAGATTTATGATACCAAGTGACCCATAGAGGTGTCACTTTTCAGTGAGGCCCAGACAAGAGGAGGCTCTGCAACAGGCCCAGGCTATTGTGCAAGCTTCTTAGCTGCATGCAGCAGATCCATGATGTGCAAGGTGCTTGTGGGAGGTAGGAAGTTCTGTGGGGGATGTTCGGGCTCCTGCAGGGACTTCACAGTCCACCACGCTTGGGTCTGTGGAGCTGAGCTCTGCCATCCTCTGTGGATACTTCTTCAGATCTTGGATTGCCTCCAGGCTCCACAGGGCATGTGGCCATGTGACACCAACTGACCACATGACCTTAACTGTCCATTATAAAGGAGCTATTGAGTGACCCATGATGTGGTGGGGTTGGGGAAACGTGTGTGGACTGATAACTAACAACTCTATGTTAGTTACTCTACTCATTCATTGGACAAAATATTTGACAAAAGCAACTTAAGGAAGGAAGGGTTTGTTGTGGGTCACTGAAGGTGTAGTCCATCAAGATGAGGAAGATATTGTGGTGGGAGCATGGGACAGCTAGCACCACTGTATTCACAATTAGGAAAGAGAGCAAGATGGACTCTGGTGCTCAGCTTGCTTGCTTTTTATTCATTTGGATACCCCAGCCCAAAGGATGGTTCTGCCCATATTTGGGTGGGTCAATTAAGTTAATCTAGACAATCCTTTACAAACATACCGTAGATAAGGGTTGTTTCCATGGTGATTCTAAATCCCATTAGATTGGTGATCAAGAATGATCATTGCATACGTCAAAGCTCCAGCAAATTTTGTGAAGCGCTTCCATGATGCTTGTAGCTTCTTCCTGCTTCCTTCCCGCTTCCTCCTGGCAGCACCTGTACTTCTTGTGTAATTTCCCATTACCTGGTCACTGAGAAAGAAAAAAAGTCTTGGCTCATCTTCAAATAGCTTTCCATGACATGTCAGCATAATCCCAAAGTGGGTGACCTGAAGCCTCCTGTGAGAATTGGAAGGAAGGAAACACCCAAGTAGGAAGGTCTTGGAACGGTCACCCTGATTGCTGTACTTGACCTGGAAGAAGAGATCAGGGTTACAGGCTCTACCATTTGGTGGCAAATAGGTCATGATGGTCAGAGAATTGGAAGGAAAAAAAGCATTTGAAAGGAAAAAAAGCATTTGAATAGAAAAAGTGGTAACAGGAGGTTAGAGGAAGGGGCTATACCTCTCCTACTGTGCACAGCACATGGTGTGGAGAGACTTATGTCCTATATGGATGTTGGCCACAGAAATAAACCCCTGGGCTTAAGGGAACTCCATGGTAGATGAGATGACCTCATCAGTGGCCACTAGCCAGCCTTTATCCCAGGCATCCCTGTCATTGCCAAAAGGGTTTGAGAAGGGTATGACCTGGAGATCATATGTGGACAGTACTTGGGTGTCCATTCATTAAGGTTCATCTGCTCAGTTTCCTGCTTGGCACTCACTGCTAGATGATGTTGGAGTACCATCATTATGAGAGAGTTCCCTCTACTATCACTGACACCGAAGCATACTTGAATGTGAACTGGCCTTCCTAGTCCAGGACCCTCCTGGACTAGGTCCTGGACTTCATAGTATGCCTGACTCCCTGCTGTGTATCTCATGGTTTCCTCCTCAGTACAGGCAGGGGCATAAGGCAGAGAGTTCAAGCTCAGAGAATCACTATCCTTAATACTCTCTGTCACTCTGGCCCAAGGAAAGAAGACTGGCTCATTTTCTGCACTCCAAGGAACTGGAACAATGTCCTCTGAACCCATCTATGCAGCTGTGTTCCCGTAGCCACTGCTCATAGTCCTGGGAACACAGATGTTAACACATCAATGGTTTCTTGTCCACTGGAAATCCACCAGTGACTGGCAGATTGAACCCAGGGCTTTTTGCACACCCCAGGCAAGCACCCTACCCTCCAAGTTCTATCCCGTCTCTCTGCCAGTAACATTTATCTTCCTGATCCCACTGCTCTACAATCTCTTGGTCAAGACATCCACCATAGGTACTACACTGACTCTCCCAGTACCCTGGAGGTTGAGGTGACCACCAGTCTACTTTGAGAGAATCACCAGGCTGCAAAGTGGCTGCAGGTTGGTGCAACTGCCCTGGCTAGGAGAAGCAGGCCGTGGTTTCACAACAGAATGTCTAGAACGTAGATGATGCCCTGCAGCTCTGGTCGATGATTAACATCAGTGGAAAGACTCTACTGCCCAATCCAGGCAGGACTGCCGAGGGCCCAGACCCTTCGGGAATGAAGGCTTAGGTCATCCATCAGGTAAAGGGCCACAATCAGCTGAAGCACTCGCTGGAGCACAGAGACGTGCAGGAAGATGGTTATAAATACCAGCCAGGCCATGTGACCGGCTGCAGCCCTGAGCCTGTGAGGGTTACGGAATCCTTCCTTACGCTGTGAGCAAATATGACTGATTCTTCCTTCCCCTCGTCCAGACCCTGTACCTAGTATTTATGAGTTCCTCGCTGCTAAGTCTCTCTCTCAGGATTTGCTGTTCCTGGCTGCAGCTTGGCTACAAGGGGATTGGATACCCCAGGAGCGCTGGACGCAGGACCTCCCCTCTCTGTGGGCGTGGGGGATATGCATCTGTCTGGCCGTGCAGTCCCAGCTGCCTGTTAGGTGAAAGTGGAACCTTACTTTGTTTCAATCAGAAGTCTCACCAAAGGGTTTCATTTCTGTGAGAAGCTCAAAACAGATCCTTAGAGACAGAAAGTGGCTCCCTGGGTGCTGGGGAAGAAATAAAGGGAAGAGTGGGTGCTACCAGTGTGGTAGGCACGCTCTAACATCAGATAGCAGTGATGGTCTGGCGGGGTTACTGAAAACCACAGAACTGTGTGTTTGCGGAGAGTGAATCAGAACCCGTGCTAATTAGACGCAATGAACTTGCTTTTGTTTTCAAAGAGAAGTTGTCTGTGGATGCCACGATTTCACCTTCACTGAACTGAGGGTGGCAGCCATGGGTGTAGAGGTGAAGAGCAACTGTCTTCTTTACGCCTCACGTTTGTCTCTGCCTGCCCAGAGCTTCTCCCTGAAGTCTTGGCTTCTGGCCTCTTCCACACTTACTTATCCACCCCCCCTCCCCTCACCTAATGTATCCACGGAACAGGTACTATGACCATCTTACGCTGGCACTGGTGGCCAGCATGATGACCTCGCCTAGACTCTATTTCCATGTCCCAATTAGTGCTGTAGATTCTACCTTTAAACGGGGGAGGAAAAGCCAGAACCAAACAAATACTAAAGACGGTGTTGGGGTGTGTGTGTGTGTGTGTGTGTTTGTATGCACATTCATGTTCGTTCGTATATCCATGCCTGCATGTTCCAGTGCACAGATGTGCAAGTGCTGGTGAGCTGCGTACATGTGTATGCGCATGTACATTCGTGCAGGCATTTGGAGATGTCATGTATGCTTTTACACATGTGTGCATGTTTTCTTGTGTATGTGCCCAGGCACGTGTATATTTATAGACCTGTGTGCAAACCTGTCTGCATGTGTGTGTCTGAGTATGTGTGTATATTATGATACGTACACGTGTCTTTTTCGTGTGTGCATGTGCGTGGGAAGGCAGGGCACATGTGTGTATGTACTGAACTGTCCTTGTCTTGCGCTGTGTCGTGCATGGTGTGCACACATGGATGTCGTGATGCGTGGCCAGCGGCAGTGATAGGGGCCAGCAGGTGGAGGAAGCCTCGCCACCCACATGGCCCCACCAATAGCTTTGTAGTCACGTTAGCTCCTGCACCACAGGAGTCTGCAGCAGGACAAACTGGAAACTCCAAATGTCACCTGGCAGAGGATCCGGGTAGAATAAGTGACATATCCCACAAGCCAGCCCCCTGGCCATGCTTCCTCTAGACTCCTCTAATCCTGGAATCAACACATGGGCAGATAAGGCCTCTGCAGGTTCAGTTGTTTTAGTCCACAAAATAAAACTGAGGCTAGACTGAATGGCAGGGAGAAAATGACGACACACTTATTAAGGTGCGGAAGCATGAGGGTCACCTACATACAATGGAGACGTAGAGGCTATAGACTAGCAGTTCTCGACCTCTAGGTTGCAGCCCCTTTGGAGATTGCCTCTCAGATACCCCGCACGTCAGATATTTACGTTGTAATCTATAACTGCAAGAAAATAAGTTTCTGGTTGGGAGTCACCACAGTGTGCGGAAGTGCGTTGAAGCGTCCCAGCACTTGGGAGGCTGAGAGCCACTAGCGTAGACAGATCATGTTAGTCTGCTTTCTGATGCTGTAACAAGATACCCAGGACTGGTGTTTTATAACAGAAACGGGCTTATTTAGATTACTGTCTCGCTAGTACAAACATGAGGCTTTTCTTCAGCTGCCGTTTCAAGTCTTTCTCTTGCTCCTTCAATGATATAATCAGTTCCGGTGGATTTAAATGTCACAGAATGCCAAGGGCTCTCCAGTTTTCCCACTGGAATTTCAGTGGCTACTTCCTATTTTTTCACAGTCAACTCCCGGATGTCCAGTGTGTCCTGGCTGTGTCACATCAGGAATGCAGAAGAGCACCCATAGCAGGACTCAGGGCACGCTCCCATTCTTCACAGCCACATACAGGAGCCCCGAGTTCGAGTCTAGCATTAATGCTTCTGAGGCGGGTGCCTCCAGTGAGAGAACCCTTTGCAAGGTTTCACCACCTCAACCCTGCCACTCTGGGGACTGAACTTGCAGACCACAAACATATGGGGACTCACTCAGATCACCTCCAAACCGTAGCGCACAGGAAGCAGGCTCAGGAACCTGGAGATGGGTCATGTCCCGTTAAGGGGTGAGTCATATACAGGTGAGCCCCTGGGTAATAGTCACTTGTGTTCACCTCAGTCTCAGACAAGTATCAAACCCTGTCTTGGCCATTTTTCCTTACTACATCCAAACTTCTGAAGGCGGGAAGAGAGTGAAGAAAAGAGATTTGTATAGGTTCAGGGGCATGACAGTTGCATCAGCTTGGCTTCGGCGACAACGTTGTGATAATGGCATATGTCTTAAGTGTATGTCTGTAAGTGCATGCAGAGGTTGGAGGTCAGCCTCTGCTATCTTTTCCCAGGAACCAGTCACCTTGTGTTTGGAGACAGGGTATCTCACTGCAACCCAGAAGTTGAAGATAAAACCAGATTGTCTGGTCAGTGAGCCCCAGGGCTCCACCTGTCTCCCCAGCACGAAAATTACAAGACAGACACTGTGCCTGGTTTTCTCTGTGAGCATCAGATAGAGAACTCAGGTCTTTACGCTTGTGGGGCAAGTACTTTACTTGATCTAGCTCATTTTGGTTTTGGCTTTTGTTGTTTGGTTGTTGTTGTTTTTGCTTTGTTTTGTTTTGTTTTGTTTTGTTTTGTTTTGTTGGTTGTTGTTTTGCAATAATCTTCTTTGAGGAAGGTCGGGGTCCTTGGGGATTACTTAATCCCTCTCAAGAACATTGTTCCCAGAGACCCAGTCGCCCTAGCTTGGACTCTCAAAGGGCCCAGGACCTCTGACAGAGCCAAGTCAAAACCTCTAACACAGAAACTTTTGAGGGAGTTAAAGCTACACTTAAGCCATAGAACCCCCATTCCCCCCTTCTATTGAAAGGCTCTGATTGGGGATCAAGGAGTCAGCGGAGCTGCTGAAGGGCAAGCAAGGCTCGTTTGACCTCAGGGCTTGAGACGTCTGGGGACTCTCCCTTTGTTATGATATGTGTTGTAGCTTTGTGGTGACACAGTTTTCATTTGGGGATCAATGTTCTGCCAGTGTGTCAAAGTCCTCTGCTGGGGCTGCACTGTTACTGTCTCTCTTTCCTTCCTCTCTTCTCTCCCCTTCCCATTCCTTGCTTCCTCTCTTCACTCCTTACCTATCTTTGTCCCTCCTCTTTTCTCCCTCCCCTTTCCACTCTTTGCCAATCTCCTTCCTCCCCCATCTGTTTGTCTCTTTCCCTCCTCTCTTCCTCTCCCTTCTTTCTTTCTGCTCTGGTTTTTCCTTTTCTCGTTCTCCCTCTCCCTTCTTGTCTCTGCTTTCCTCTCCTTTTCTTTCCCCTCTTCCTGCTAACTCTTCACCCTTCCTCCTGTCCCTCCCCTCTTCCCTTTTCCTCCCCTCTTCTACTTCTTCCTCTTTCCTTTCCCCCCAGGGATCTCCCACTTCAGGAACCCTCTGCTCAAGGGAGCCTCTCAGGTCCCTGGTTGCTTGGGGCCTCACTGGCTTCCTGCTGCTGATGCCGGGAGGCTGTTGCTCCACCTGGGTGACATCACATCCTGTTTTCAGGTCCTGGAAGTGGACAGGCACATGTGGTCTGCTCAGTTTGTCCCTCTCCAAAAAGGAAGCACTGGCAAGACTGACTTAGTGATGGATAAAAGTTGTAGCTCGGAGCTTTCACCAGTGTGGTGGTACGTTTTCTCTTGAAATCCACCCACCACGGGAAGCTGAAGCCACATAACAACAGCCCCATTACAACCACCTTTTCATCCACTTCATCATTATGGTATTGCTAAGTTACTGCTTACTAATCCCACCCCTCCCTGTGCATTTATTATTTGACATTCTGATTCAAAACAAACAAAAAAACAACCACCCCCAGCCTTTTCTTCTCCACAACAAAGTAAGTAATAAACTACCCTTACAATGGACCACTGCCGACTGTTGTAATCTGTCACCATCTTTTACCCTGCTGCTAATGACAATGGGTGTCGCCAGTGCGGCCAACAGGTGCTGTCCCTTGAAGCTTGTTCCTTTGTCACACTGACAAATGCATGGCACCTTACTGAGTTACTTTCTGACATGAGATAGTCATCTCAGGTATTTCTTGCCTGGTGGTGGAATTGTCATCACTCTAAGAAACTTTTCCTTTTATCAGAAAATGGTCATTTTAAGGGATAGTGAGATGGTTCAGAATATCAAGGGGCCTACCACTAGTCCTGGTGAACTGAGTTCAACCCCTGGAAGCCACAAGTGGAAAAAGAGAAGTGAATCCTGAAAGTTGTCCTCTGACTTCTACACATGCGCGCGCTCACACACACACACACACACACACAGAAAAAAAACATTTTTAAAGGTAATATTTGGGTTTTAAGGTGTAATGTTGGACAACAAAAGTCTAGGCTTTCCCACTGAGGACTGCTAAACTGTCTCCATCATCATATACATGTTCACGTCTGTTTCCAGCTAAATGCTGACTGATCCTAAGATTAAAAAAAAAAAAAAAAGGCAAGTTAATTCTGAGTTCTCGATTCTGGCCCCTTCCCTGATGAGTGCCCCAAGCCCTACTCTGGCATGCTGGTCATTTGTCTCTGTGACAAGACATGGGGCTCCCCTTATCCCTAACATGCCAAGCCAGGTCCCCATTCTTGTGACAGTCTTCTGACCATGCTGTGGGTACTTGTCCCTGATCATATCCTGGGTCCCAGCAGACTCTAGCTTCTTCTCAGCCTTGGGCCCCAGCCCTGTTCCCTGTGTCCACAGTTCTCCAGCCTTTAGACAGCTTCTAAGAAAAGAAAGAGAAAGGGAGAAAAGCAATGAGTGTGTTGTAACTAAAGGAAGAAAGAATGTGAGAGATGATGAACCCCAGCTCCCAAACCCTAGCCAGGAAGACCTGGGTCCTAGTTTGTTTCTTACACTTGACCAGACAGAGTGTTCCAAGTTCACCAGGGACCTGAGCGCCTAGCTCCCTGACTAAGAAAGGGAGCAATGTTCTGACCCACACACAATATGAGGTGGCAGCATTAAGAGGGATTGGGGCTATAACGTGGTCCCAGTGGAGTCTCAGTGTGGAAGGCCAGCAGCAGCAGTCAAAAGCAGCATTAAGATGGCCATGAAAGAAGCCAAGGGGATCTGGTTGTAGAGAAGATGAACCACTGACAAACTGATGAGTTGGACAGACAGCGCGGGTACTGTGAAGGCATGTGTGAGGAGGAGGTATCAGATGGCATTGTTCTAAAGCAGTAGTTCTCAACCTTCCTAATGCCAGGACCCTTTCATACAGTTCCTCATGTTGTGGTGACCCCCCCCAACCATAGAATGATTTTTTGCTACTTCATAACTGCAATTTTGCTGCTGTTATGAATCGTAATGTAAATACCTGTTATACAACCCACAGGTTGAGAATACAGTTCTAGAAAGCTCAGGAGGAATATAGGATGGAAGCTGGCACTGGGACGTGAGAGAGAAAGGCAGGCCAGGTGTGAGAGCTCACAGAAGGAAAGAGACTGGCAGGAAGGAGATGCCTGGAGAAATCAAGAGACCTAGAATTCAGGCAGCAAGTACCCTTGGGAGGACAAGAGAGGACACACATGTTAGGGTTCTACAGTGTCACAGTTCTAAACTGGTCCCAGCACATGTACCCTATGTCTTGAGAATAATGCCTTGAGCCAGGGAGGAGGCTCAGCGGGTAAAGGTGCTTGTTGCTGAACATGACAACCTGAGCTAGATCCCTGGGACCTATATGATGGGAGGAGAGAACCAACTCTTGCAAGCTGCCCTCTAATCTCCACATGGGTGCCATGGTGTATGTGCGCCTCTCTCAATACACAGACAACGCTAGGTGTGAGAACTCACACTCACACAATGCTAGATGTGAGAAAAGTAAGGTCTCTAGTGAGAAATGGCTTTGGATGTGGTGTGTGTGTGTGTGTGTGTAGTAAGAGATGCATGCACACTTCGGCACTGTGTGTGTGTGTATCTGTGTTTGTGAAGGCCAGAAGTCCATGGGTTTTTCTTTGATGGTTTTCCTCTTCATGGACTTGAAATGAGGTCTCTCGCTGAACTTTGAGTTCACCATCAGGCTAGGCTGCTGGCCAGCAAGCCCCAGGGATCCTCCTGTTTTGGCCTCCCCGGAACTGGGATTGCAGGTGAACACCACCATACCTGGCTTGTACGTGGGTGCTGGGCATCGAACTCAGCTCCTCATGCTTGTGCAAGCATTTTACTTTCTAGGCAACCTCCCCAGCCCAGACATGGGGTTTTATAGGCTGTAACTATGATTTAAATGCAGGTAGGGTAAACACAAGTTCAGGCACACTTAGCTAAGGTGTGCTACACATACATGCTTCAGAAAGAGCCACTTTACCAACCCTTTGAAAGATGTACTCAAACAACCGGAGAAGGAAGTCCTGGAGGGTGATGGAGACCTCAAAGGAGGAAACCTGGGGAAGATGCCATTCACAGTACAATGAACCTGGAAGTTTCTAGAAATCAAGTTCTTCCTTCTTTTTTCTTTAAAAAAGTATTTACTTTATTTTATGCTAATGAGTGTTTTGCCTGCATGTGTATATGTACACCATGTATGTGCAGTGCCCTTGGAGGCCAGAAGAGGGGTTCGAGCCCCTGGAACTGGAATTACAGACGGTGGTGAGCTACCAGTTAGGTGCTGGGAACCAAACTCTGATCCTCTGGAAGAGCAGCCAGTGCTCCTATGCTGGGCAGTCTCTCTAGCCCCAGTCAAGTTCATTTTTAAATGTCAAATCGACTTTGCATTTCAAGGACAAACCTCACTGTGTAGGTTGGTTTGGATTGGCTAAGTTTTCTTTTAGAATTCTTACATCCACATCTATGAGGAACAAAAGACTGTGGTTCATCTGGGTTTGGCATGTGAGCAATGCTGGCTTTACAGAGGAAGCTTGGAAGGTTGCGTCCTTTTCAAGGTTTTCTGGATAAGTTTTTATAGGTTGGTTTTATTAGTGGAATGCATTGATGTGGCCACACAGACCAGGAGGTTCTTTGTTTTTGTCTTTGTTTTTTTTTGTTTGTTTGTATGTTTTTCCCCCAAAGGTTTTACCTTTGTAAAACTATCCTAGTTTGCTTTCTGTTGCTGTGATAAGCAGTATGACCAAAAGCAACTTGGGAGGAAAGGGCTTATTTCATTTAACAGGGTATAGTCCATCATGGAGAGAAGTCAGGTCAGAACTCAAGGTAGGAAACTGGAAGCAGGGACTGGAGCAGAGGTCAGGGAGGAACACTGCTTACTGGCTCACTCCTTATGTTTCACTCAACCTGTTTTCTTTTCTTTTTCTTTCCTTTTTTTAAAGTTAAATGGTGGATATATTGTTTTATTTTGTGGATACATGGGAATTTTCACAAGAAAAAAATAGAAAAGAAACACAGATAGAGGAGCTTTTAGCCAAATAGGATGGGAGGATAATGGTTAAAAGAGCCACACTCTGTCTTCTTCATTTTTTAATTGATTAATTTATTTATTCAGTTTGCATCCTGATAATAGTTCCTCCCCCTCCTCTATTCCTCAGAAATGGGGATTTCTCTCCCTACCCCCACTAACCCACCCCAGCTCATCAAGTCAAATCAGGACTGAGCTCATCTTCTTCCCCACACTCTGTATTCTTGATGTATACAGGACAATATATTTTCTTTATAGTGTCCTTTTCTTAGAGCCTCTTTATAAAGACTGTGCCTTTGTTTCACTTGACCTTGAAATTCTTGTCTTAGTTGATTGTCCCAGGCAAAGGCTTGGGTTTTAAACAAAGATATTATGTAAGCAAAGTCTTGTGGTTTGAATGTGGAATGTCCCCCACAGGCTCACACATTTTGAATATTTGGAGATCCCAGCTGGTGGTGTTAATTGGGGAGGGTATAAAATCTTCAGGAGTGGAAGCCTTGCTAGAACTAGTGGATCACTGGAGATGGACCTTGGGGCTTTATACACAAACTTCACTTTCTATTCACTTTACTTTCTGACTGTGGATGCAGTATTACCTACTAACCAACCTCCTGCTCCTGAACCATGTCTTTCCTGCCTGCTTTCATGTCTTCCCTAGCATGATGAACCTTGAACTGTGGGCCCAAATACTTTTCCTTTGAGTTGAATTTATCAAGGTATTTTATTATATGGTAACAGAAAACTTAACTAAGACTAGATATCTGTTATTTGGTGCTGTTAGCATCTGTGACTAGATAACTTTTTGTGCCATTGATCTTTTTGAAGAGTTATCCTTTAACCTACTTTTCTATACAGCACAAACACAAGGAATATATCTGACTCAGCTAAGTTGATTCATTAGTGGAAAAAAGTTAGATGTGTGTTTATTATCTATAGGCCCTGATGTTCAGTTGTTGTTCATTCCTGCTGTTGATAGCTCATGAATTTTCTTTTTCTTTCTTTCTATTTTTTTTTCTTGCTCTGTCTGGTTTTTGTCAATTTAATCTGCCTTCTCAAAGACAGTGTTTGGTTTCTTATTTCTCTCTGTTATGTGGTTCTTCTCTGACCTTGTATCTCTAGTTTGTTCACTCTTATTGGATTATTGAACTTAATTTGCCATTTTTTTCTTTGTAAGTTCCTTTAGGAAACAGTGATCTTTGACTTGGAATCTTTATTTTGTTCTAACACATTGTTGAGTGTTTTAATTTTTTTTAAAGACAAGCAGTATATTTTTATTATTTAAACATTTTAATTTAAATATATTTTTATCATACACACATACACACACACAGCAGAGCTTGGACTGAAAGTGAGGGTAAGGCTGTAAACCCTCAAAATCTACCCTTAATAACATACTTCCCCTAGAAAAGCCACACCTCCTAAACCTCTCCAAACAGTGCTACCAACTAGGGACCAAGTGAATCTATGGGGGCACATTTCTCTTTCAAACCACCACAAATGTGGTGAAGTTTTGTCAACTTAGGTGTTTAACTCAGGGAAAATATCTACTAAAAGCATACGTTGAAGGAGGTTGTTTCTCACTCAAACAGCAAATTCACTCCTTGAAGACCCATGCCACACACAAGTCTTTCAAATGTGAGAAAAATGAAGAGCAATCAAAGGATGGCAATGTGGATCAACACCTAAGTTGACAAATTTTCCCCAGTATTTTGGAGAGATTCTACTGTCTTCTCCTTGCAATAAGAAAAAAAAAAATCTGTGTTATCCTTTAACTTTCTGTGACTTTTACTTTTTAATAACACACACACACACACACACACACACACACACACAGCTGAAGAGCTGGCTCAGCAGTTAATAGCAAGTGCTGCTTTGTAGAGTACCTGAGTTTGGTTCTCATCACTCCTGTCAGGTAGCTCACAACCGTCTGCAACTCCAGTTCCAAAGGCATCTGACATCCTCATCTGGCCTCCAAAGCCCCCTACTCTCATGTGCACATAGCTCACACATAACTAAAAACAAAACACACAATGTGTAATGTACCATCTCCATTAGCTGCTTTTCTCACTACTGTGATGAAGTACCCCACAGAAGCAACTTAAGGGTAGAAGGGTTTTGCTAGCTAGCAGCTCAGGGAATACAGGCTATTATAGTATCAAGGAATAATGGCAGCAGAAGCTTTCAGCTAATTCAGTGGGTATGATGGGGCTGGTTGCATTTCCTCTATAATTAGCAAACAGAAAGAAAGAAGGACTGCGTTATAAATCTCAAGACCTGCCTCCCAGAAACCTACTTCCTCCAGCTAGTTCCTATATCACAAAGGTTCTACAGCCTTCCTAAACAATGCCAACAGCTGGGGACCAAGTATTCCCCTATAGGAGTCTATGGAGGGACATTTCACCTTTAAGCCATAGCATTCCACCTTTGGCCTCTGAGACTTATTCATGGCCATCTCACAACATGATTAAGTTTCTAAGTCTCTACAGTTTTACTGTCCAAAGTCTAACATCTCCTCTGACACTCAAGACAATCTCTAACTGGGAAGCCCTGTAAAATAAGATTTAAAAGAAAATAAGCTACATACTATTAGAAATACTATCTTAACTCTATATGGTGCAGACAGGCAGAAGACACCCTGCCAGCATATCTGGAGACCTGCCTGCCTTGATGCTGCAACAATGTGGATGAGTGGAAGACACCCCAAGGCTAGCCTATTGCCACACACTGTGGGGAGGCTGTAGATACCCAGAGGTCCGGCCACCACCAGGCCACATGGCATGAGGGGGCAGAGGACACCCAGAGACCACTATGATGTCCAAGTATGTGGTGGCAGATGGGAGAGAAAGTGAAGCAGGACAGATTGAGTGTTCTGAAAAGAGGTAGAACCGGAGACAAGAGGGTGAGGAGGAATATCCTGATGTAAGCTGCCCCGCCACCTGAGGCCATGGTGAAGTCCCAGCTCATGCTACTGTGAGAGCCGTGGCTGTCCAAGGCCATGCAGCAGCAGGAGTCTGTGCCAATGTCTGTGGTTCATATAACAACTAAGGACCATTCAGGGGCCATGTTGCTGTGCAGAGCTGACCCTGCTCCTCACTGGCGGCAGCATTCAGGAGAGTTGGCCCCACCCCTCATCAGGTGTAGCACTGGGAGAATGGGCCCTCTACCTCGCCTGGGCAGCACAGCAGAGCTGACCCTGGTGGCAGTGGTGCAGATGAGCCAGCTCTGAGGGCATGAGGATAGAAGACCTGACCCTGTTCCTTGCTAGCTGCAGCATTGGGTGAGCTAGCTGGGGCAGCGCTAGAGAGCTTGCCCTGGTGGTGTGGGTGCAGGAGAGCTGGCAGGCTGACCAACTCAGCTACCACCCAAGCTCAGACTCAGGGCTTTGAACTGGCCCATCCCAACATCTACCTCATCTAAGAACTGCTGGAGTATGTGAAAGGTCTGGTCCTGAAGATCCAAAGCTGCAGGATCTCCATGATATAGGCCAACAACAGGATATCGGAGAAGAGTCTTGATGAGGATCCAGTATTGATAGTGTAGCAGAAGCCAGAGGCCTTGAACCAGACCAATGACTCATTGCAGTGAACACTTGCAAGTAAAGATATATGACACACTACTGCTTCCATATTGAAAATTTATTATGCTTTGCTTTGTCTTATATATTTTGTATTTTTTGTTTTTTATTGTCTTTTTTAAGGGAGGTTGGAAGGAGGGAGGACAGATATGAAAGGACAGGGAGATGAATGGGATTGGGATGCTTGATGTAAAACTTACAAAAATCAATAAAATGTTAAAAAAAAAGAAATAATATCTCATAGTTCAGTTTCAGAACAATTAACAGAAAACAATGTACTCTTAACATTACCTGCTACTTGGCTACCTCTGCCCCCTAACTGTGCTTACAAGGTCTTGTATCTGATAAACTTTAAAATAAACATGATGTGTGTTGTTTTAAATACAAAATCCCCAATGTTCGATTTTACCAATAAAGACTCAGGAGCCAGATGCAGGGATGAAAGCCTACCAGCTCAGAGAGGCAGAGAAAGCACGCAGCTGACCTTCCCTCTCAGCCAGCATCCCAGAAGGAAAAAGTTCCTTCTTCTTCTCCACAATGTCTTTGCCCCTTCTTTCTGCTTCCTGTGCATCTATCTGTCCTCCAGACTTCCTGTCACTGTTTTTTTTCTCCCATGTTCACTTCCTGTCAACTGGTTTCTTGCTCCACCTCTTGACCTAGGGCTAACTATTCAATCCTGTTTACAGAAAGTTCTTGGATTAAAGGTGTGTGCTAGGGCTGAGGCACACCACAACTAGAAACAAAATTTTCTCGTAAACACCACAATTTCAGGGTTCACAGGGTGATCAAGTATCCTGTAACAGATGTAGAACAAAGACTAAGCCTGTGTGTGGTTTTTGTTGAGAAAAAGACAAATGTAAATATCAGGAGAAAAGATAAGCCTTAGATGGCACACCCTGATCATTCAAAAAACGGGGTTAAAGGGTCATGTGTGCCTGGCATTCTGGGCTGACGTCCAACTTTGCAGTGTTGCAAAATAAGCTGCTTCAGCTTAAATCTAAGTCTCCGGTGCTTTTACATTATGAAATGAGAGTGTTCTTATTATAAAGTAAGGATTACTATTTCTCACACATACTTCCAATAGTGGGAACATTCCGAAGGGAGGGATGGGGATACAGCAAGGAGAGATTGAAGAAAATCCAGGCAGAAGTCCAGTGTGAAAAACACCAAACCAGGTAGCCCCATGTCTGGCATCTAGGGCAAATGATGAAATCATCTGGGGTCCAAAAGCCGTGGATGATCCTGCTTTTCCAGCTCCTCTCTCTTTGCCTGACTCCATTCAGTACTGGCAGCCTTCCTTGATAGGTGCTCCCATGGTTCTGGTATCTTTAACCACCTGAAGCCTCTGAAGCGATCTAGGCTTCCTCTTAACAGCTTCACATAATGGCCTTTAAGGTTCTCCTTGCCAAGAATCCAACCCTGCCATACATACGTGGTGGCTTTCTTGAACCTTGGAGCAAATGTCCATGACCCATACTTTTTCCATTTTCCATGTCTGCAAAATCAGACATGTGCTATAAGATCACAACTGCCAACTTCTTCTGCCATCTGTACATGTAGTTTAATATCCTTGGGCCTTACCTGCTGTAGCCTGTGTGTCTGTGCAGCATGATTCTGGGCAAAAACTTCCTAGGTAGTTAAAACACGCAGGGAACACTTACGGTCACTTCTCTTTCAAATAAACTTACATATTATAAGTTGTAGTCGTTGATGGGTGTGGCCTGCCTTCAATGTACCTTTGCTGTATCCAAGTGCAGAATTCTCTTTTTAATTTTTATTGCATTAATTCTTCAGTAATTAATGCTGCTTGCATTAATTCTTCAGTAATTAATGCTGCTTTGTCTGTAGCTGCCTTATCTGTAGCCATAAATCCATTCATGTTCCTTTCATTGGAAGCCACATATTTTCATATCTCTTTACCCTACTTTTTGCTTTCTTAGTAAATGCAGCAACCAATAACTACTATGCTATCATAAAATTTCCTCTGCCAGACAACTTAGTCTATTATTTTTATATTCAGCCTCGCTCAAGTATTCAGGACACAGAATACAGTCTTTGTCAAAAATGTAGCTAACATGAATGGTCATTAGCTCAGTTTCTGATAGAGTCCTTGTTCTCTGACACCACATGTCCACAGTCTTCAGTGTCTAGATTGCTGTGAACATTCGGGTTTTCAGGGCTCCCACTAGAGTTGCCTGCTAAGTTCTTCATACAGCATTCTAGGGCTTTGGTGGCTCACCAGCACAAACCAATTCACATTTTCCCCAAAACCGATCCCAAAGGCCTGTGAGCTACAGAAACTTCCCCACTCCTGGTACCATATTCTGTATTGGTTACTCTTTGTTGTTGCTGTGACAGAATACCTAATCAAAGCAACTTAGAGGAGGACTATATTTATCTGGGGTTACAGTTCAGGAAACAATCCATCATAACAGGAAATCCATGGCAGTGTGGGGGGGAGGGAGGATGTGGTGGACATTTACTTCTGCTTGGCATTCTGGAAGCAGAGACAGGACAGGAGGTAAACAGTGAACAGAGCTGGGATATACAGCTCAAGGCTTGCCCTCCAGTGACCTGCTTCTGCCCACTAGACTGATCCCACCTCTCAAACGGTACACAACATCCCTCCCAAAAAACACTCTCTGAGAATTGAGAGTTCAATACATTTCACATTCAAACCACAGCACCACTTTAACCATTTTACGGTGCAGAGTTTGGGGGCAAAAATGAATTCACATTGCTGCATAGCTACCACCACCGTCCAACTCCAGAGTGTCATCATCTTCAAAACTTTGTCCATTGAGCCTGAACTACAGTTCCTCCTCCAGCCCCTGCCCACCACACCTATCGTGACAGTTAATCTTGACTATCAACTTGTCAGGGTGCAGAGTCACCTAGGAAAGAGTCCTCTATGTATCTGTGGGCCCCCGAGGCTGTTTCTAGAGATGCTTAAGAAAGGAAGGAAGTTATACTCTGAATGTGGTGGAACCATCCTGTGCCTGGAGTTCTGTATAGGATAAAAAGGAGAAAGGGAGCTGAGCGCCAACGTTCTTCCTTCGGTTTCCTGACTTAGATACGGTGTGGCCAGCTGCCCCCCTGCTCCTGCTCGCTAAGCCTTCTCCACTCTCATGGACAGTGCCCTTACCCAGTGAGCCAGATTAACACTTCCTTAAGTTGTTTTTCTGTCAGGCATTTGGGCACAGTGACAAGGCCATCATCCCTACATCATGCAGACTGAGTCATAGAGTACCTTCTTCTCTCTTATTTTTGTAAAATTTATTTTGTGAAAAAAAAGTAAAGTTTAAAAAAATCTTTAAAATAAAAATAAATAAAATTTATTTTGAAGTGGTGTGTGTGTGTGTGTGTGTGTGTGTGTGTGTGTGTGTGTGTGTGGCTGGTGCCTGCAGAGGACAGAAGAGGATGCCAGTCCCTATGGAGCTAGAGTTGTAGGTGGTCGTGGGCTATTTGAGTGGGAGCTGGGAGTCAAACCCAGGTCCTGTGGATAATTAGCAAGTGCTCTTAATCACTCAGTCACCTCTCCAGCTCCAGTGCCTGTCCTTTTGTGATTAGTTTATTACATTTAGTATTGTGTCCTCAGAGCCTACTAGTTTCCCACATTTTTTTCTCTTTTCTTCTCTCTCACTAGTCTGGTCTCAAACTTGTGATCAGCTTGCCTGAATTCTTATATGCTGGGTTTTAGGTATGCATCACCACACCCGGTTAGAATGTCCTTCCTTTAGAGTCCTCCTTCCTTCCTTCCTTCCTTCCTTCCTTCCTTCCTTCCTTCCTTCCTTCCTTCCTTCCTTCCTTCCTTTCTTCCCTCCCTCCTTTCAATGAGAACTAATGTATCTCAGGCTGGCCTTGAACTCACTGAGTAACCAAGAATGATCTTGAACTTCTGCTCCTTCTGTCTCCATCATCTGAGTGCTGAGATGACAGGCATGAGCACCATGCTTGGTTTATGAGGTGCCAAGAATTGAACCCAGAGCTTGTACATTCCAAGTAAACATGCTATCAAGCTAAGCCACATATTCAACTACTTCACCTTTAAAACTTAATTATTAAGAATTAATTGAAGCCGGGCACAGTGGCACATGCCGGTAATCCCAGCACTCTGGGAGGCAGAGGAAGGTAGATCTCTGTGAGTTTGAGGCCAGCCTGGTCTACAAAGTGAGTCCAGGACAGCCAAGGTTACACAGAGAAACCCTATCTTGAAAAACAACAATGATTTAATTGATTGGTTGGTTGGGGGTGTGTGTGTGTGTGTGTGTGTGTGTGTGTGTGTGTGTGTGTACATGCTACAACACATATGAGGAGGTCAGAAGACAATTTGTTGGTTTTCATCTTCCACTGTGCGGTCCCCAGTATCTAACTCAGAATGTCAGGCAAATGTCAGGCAACCACCACTTACCTACTGAGCCAGCCTCCATTTTAAAAGGGGGATGTTTCTTTCTATGCGTGTGGGTGTTTTGCCTCTATATGTCTGGGTACCACGTCTATGAAGTGCCCGCAGAGGTCAGAAAAGGGCATGGGATCTCCTCTAACTGGAATTATAGGCTGTTGCGATCCATCATGTGGATGTTGGGAACCTAACCCGGGTCCTCTGCAAGAGTAGCCATCACTGGGCCATCTCTCCAGTCCCATCCTCTCCTTCATTTGAAAGAATGGGCCGAGCTACCTTCTGCATATCCATCCACCCGCCAGTGAATGTAGGCTTCCTCCAGCCCTTGGCTGTTTTGGGAAATGCTGCTGTGAACAGATATAGCAGCCCTGTGTCATCTCCTTTTGGTGTCTCTGCATACAAATTATTTTTTCTGCATGTATGCATATGTATCATTTTCCTCTGACTAAGAATGGTTTTTTCCTTTCCTGGTTTCACACAATACGATTGTGATGTATTTTCTTTGTTCTTAGATTTTGCTGAGCTTTCTGGATCTGTGGGCTTATGATTTTTATCTAAATTGGAAATTTTTCAGCTCTTTTTTTTTTTTTCTCCAGGTGTACGCTCTGTCTCATTTCTCACTCTCATTCAGGAGCTCTGGTGTGCATTCAACACTGTGCTTCTCCTCAGCTTGCCTGTCTGTACTGATCTTTGGTGCCACCCACGTCTATGCCTTCAGACTCCTTGACCTTTCCTTCCACAGCGTCCAGTTTGCCACTGGTGCATTTTCCATCCCTGTCTCCAGAACTTCAGGGCATGTCTTCTGCTCTGGTAAATGCCTCCTGTGCCTTTACTTAGCAATTCAACATTTGAAACTCAGTCACAGTAATATTTTGCTGACCTTGCCTGTGAACTGTTTTTGAGACACTCTTCACCCCACACAGTTCCTTTGGCTAGGTGTTTTGTCACAGAAATGAGAAAAGTTAATAAGACAGCTGGGTATTAGACACTGCAGCTTAAATCTCAAAAATATATTTAAGATTTATAGGGTGTGTGTGTGCATTCACATGTACATTTGGGTGCCCACAGAGGGCAGAAGAGGGCATTGGATCCCCTAGAGCTGGAGCTGGCTCTCTCCCTCAATTACGGTTCCCAGGGACTGCGCTCAGGTCATCGGGCCTGCATGGTGAGTGCTTTCCCTGATGAGTCACCTTCAGTCCACGTCTTGGGTCTCTCTGTCCCTGGCATTTTTGTGTTCCTGTTTTCCAGCTCTGTGCTGAGCATGGCTGAGTCGTGCATAGGCGTGACACTTAGACATTTTTGACTTCGGTTGGAATGACTGGTGCTCATTTAGGGTAAGTTGTCTCCTACTCCGGAAGCCCCCACACATCAAACACCTGATGCTTTCTGAGCCATGTGGTCCCCTGCCGTGGCTGATGGAAAGCCCAAGAAAGAGCCGGGCTCTGAACTGAGTCCTCGGTGTGATGTTTTCTCAGTTTCCGACTTCTTCACATACAAGTCTTGACATGTTTCAGTGACTCTTGTGACAACTGGACCACACAGGGAGAACCTCTCCATGGGAACAGGGCATTTCAGGGCCCACTGGCTACCACACTGTCCTCTGTGGCTTCCTGAGTTTTGTTGTTTCTGTTTTAGGAAAGGGAGGGGGGGCTTTTCTCTAATCTTAATTATTAATGAAAACTCTTTCTCAACTTAAAATATTTTTCTCCTTTATACTTGTTGACATTCCTACTTCTGGTATTTTTCTAATGTTTTGTTGATATCTGGGGGCTCTGGAGGTTGAACCCAGCTCTTTGAGCACATTGAGCACATGATTTTTATCACTAATATACACTCCATCCCTCATTATTCCTGTTATTTTAAAATGCGTGTCAACTGGGTCTGATGGTACATGTGTATAATTCCATTACTTGGAAAGCTGAGACAGGAGGAACATGGTTTTAAGACCCTGGCCTATAAGACATGTTCAAGGTTAGATTGAACTTAAGACTCTCAAAAACGCAAAATAAAAACAAAGATGTTGTGGTAAATAAAAAAGTGAGTATTGGGCTATATAATGTTTATTATTAGCCCCAAGATTGTCAGGGCGGTATAATCTAACCTGCTATTACAAATAATAAGACACGTACACCTGTTAAATTTTATAATTGCCTCATTTACCTTGGGTCGGGCAGGTATTTCACTTACGCTGTCTCAGTAACCTCATCACCCATCTCCCAGCCCCCATCCAATGCCACCCACCTTAATCCTTCTCACATGGTCTGCCTTCCATCCATAATCCCATGGTACTTGCTTCTACTCTTCATCTGGGCCTTTTCACATCATTATTGGAGTCCTTCCTCTCAGCCCACGTGGTTTTTTTTTTTTTTCCCACACTAACCATGGCATCCTCCTTCCTCCTCTCTTCCCTTAGTTCCATCTCCTTATAATTTTCTTGAACCCAAAAGCCTGGGGACCTTAGCCATGCCTACCCCATCCTGCCCTGCCCAGGTACAGTCTGTTTAACTAGCCAATCAGATATAATGACTTAGGCAGGTTTACACAACAAGGATAGGTTTAACCAGATCTTGAGGGCCAGTAACACACATCAGACAAACCTCCAACACAAAGACAAGAGTATCTTCTTATCTTGGTAAGACATGTGTTTTGTAGGTGTTTGACTTAGAGACAGAATGCTTGCTTTGTACGCCAAGAGGCCCTTGGTCCCATCTCCAACATGAAAAAGAATTCAAGATTGTTTTATGGATTTTTTTATTATTTTTGTATTTATGTAAATGAGTGTTCTGTTTTCATGCACGCAAGAAGAGGGGATTAGATTGCATTACAGGTGGTGATAGCTACCATGTGGTTGCTGGGAATTGAACTCAGAACCTCTGGAAGAGCAACCAGTGCTCTTGACCACTGAGACATCTCTCCAGCCCCATTTTATTAATCTTTTAGAATCATTTTTGGGCAAAGTATGGTGGCCTATGTCTTTAATACCATTACTTGAGAGGCAGAAGAAGGTGGATCTCTGTGAGTTTGAGGACAGCCTGTTCTACATAGCAAGTTTCAGGGTAGCCAGGACTACACAGAAAGATCCTATCTCAAAAAAAATCATTCATCTATTCATTCATTCAAAATCAGTTTTGATATGTGGAACTGGCTCAGTCTTGACATGATGCTCAAGAAAGAGGATCAGAGTTCAATTCCCACCACCTGTGTAAAAACTACTAACCCAGTGCCAGCTAGGCAGGACCAGGAGGATCCCTGGGGCTTGCTGGAAGGCTAGCCTAGCCTCTAGGAGCTCCAGGTTCAGTAGGATGCCCTGTCTCAAAAAAATCCTGTGGGGCAGCCAAGTATGGTGATGTGCGCCTCTAATCCCAGCACTCTGGGAGGCAGAGGCAGGCGGTTCTCTATGAGTTCGAGGCCAGCCTGGTCTACAAAGTGAGTTCAGGACAGCCAAGGCTACACAGAGAAAACCCTGTTTCAAAAAAACAAAACAAAAATTGGGTGGAGAATTATTGAGTAAGATACCAACATTGACCTCTTACCAACACATACACTCTTCACACATGTGCGCACACGTGAACATGCATGCACACTTGTAAAACTGGCTTTTCTACTGATAAATGCTGGGAGAAATGTGAACTAATACAGCCACTATGGAAATCAGTGTAGAGATTCCCCACACCCAAGTGACTACCGACAGCGCTCCAAGCTGGCAAACCACAGATAACCACGTGTCCGTGTGTTTTGTTGCACTGTCCCCGACAGCGAAGTTATTGGTCAGCCGAGACGCTCCACAATAGAGGAACAGATAAAGAAAATGTGGCTTGTATACTGAACAGAGCATCATTCAGCCAGAAGGCACGGAATTATGTCATCTGCAGGAAAAGGGGGTGGGAATAAGGATTGTTGCCCTAAGTAAAATAAGCCAGGTGCAGACAAACGCTGCATATGTGGAAGCTAGATTTAAAAAGAAAAGCAGGATATTGGTGGCACACGCCTTTAATCGCAGAACTCAGGAGGCAGAGGCAGGCCAATCTCTGAGGATGAGGCTAGCCTGGTCCACAGAGCAAGTTCCAGGATAGCCGAGGCTACACAAAGAAGCTCTGTCTTGAAGAACAGCGACAACAAAAAAAAGGCCATATGTAGAAGGGGAGCTATTTGGGAAGAGGAAGGAATGGGGAGGGGAAAAGAGAGCAGCGGAGGTACAAAAATGAGCTAAGTACATGATAAGCACTAATAATAAACGGGGGAGGGGGCCCCAGTATGTTATGGACTCCATTTTGAGTGTCTGTCTTTTCAGGGTTATATAAAGATCCTTTCCTGTTTACCCAGCTCTGGACTCGAAATTCTAAAATATTTATTTTATTCTTTATTTATGCTGTACATGTCTGCGTGTGCCTGTGCACATGCATATGAGTGCCAAAAAGGGTGTCAGATCCCCTAGAATTGAAGTTACAGGTAGTTATGAGCCATCCAATGTAGGCGCTGGGGACTGAATGAAGGTCCTCTGCAAAAGCAGCAAGTACTCTTAACCACTGAGCCATTCTCCAGCCCTGAGCCTTAGTCTTTTGGTGTGTGTGTGTGTGTGTGTGTGTGTGTGTGTGTGTGTGTGTGTGTG
>NW_026591126.1:0-25118 GCF_907164565.1 Psammomys obesus | reverse complement strand
CACACACACACACACACACACACACACACACACACACACACACACACTAGTGTTCAGGTGCCTATGGGTTACATTTCTCATTCAAACCACCAAACCAACCAGTCCAAATACCTATGCCTATGGTGTGCCATGTTGAGATTCTTCCAGAAAAAAAAAAAAAAAAAAACAAGTTCACTATTCTTTATAAATGTATCTTTTATTCTCCTGATGTCATTGTTGTCTTGGAAGCTTACTGCCCCTGATTGCTAACCTAGGCCTAGTCCTGGAAGCTTATATCCTCCTTATAATCTAATCTAGGCCTAGAATGTTTTCAGCTTCTGAGACTTACTGTTGAATAAACTCACTCTTTCCAGTTCTTTCTGAGCTCTGGATGGCTGGTTCAGCTCAGCTGTTCTGGCTCAAACTCCTCTCGAGGCTGACTGATTTAATCTGGCTTCTCTCTCAGCCTCTGAATTGCACTGCTTGGCCTCATACTAAATTTAGCAACCTGTTCTCATCTTCTGGCTCCTTCTCATTCTCTGTCTCATTCTGTCTTCACCTGTGCCTAGCTTGTTCTCTCTTCAACCTCTCTGTAAAACTGCCTCCCTATGTCTCTCATTATCTGTGTTGCTCCCTTAAGTAGCTTCCTTTTCCTCTCTTTCTTGTGAGGGTTGGGCATATCCTATTCTGTCAAATCTTTCTCCAATTCATCACTTTGTCTGCCACTCAATTAGACATCACTTTCAAACATAGGCATTTCCTTCTACAAAATTCACCTTCATTGTTTGGGATTAAAGGCGTGTGCCACCACCACACATGTGTCTGCATGCCAGCCAGATCACACAGACCTAGAAGTTCTTTGGATGTATTTCTTGCCAGAACAGCCAGCCCTGTTATGAATTAAAATTCCTCTACAATTCTTATTTCAGCCTCCATGGAACCTTAGCTCATGGACATGAGCCATCCAAGTTCTTTGCTGCAAGATAAAGATGCTGGCCTCTATTTCCAGTGCAATCCTCATTTCCGACACAGATCTCACTAATGTGGCCTTGACTGAAAAAGTTTCTTCCATCTGCACCCTGATTAGAATCAGGTAGGCAGTCCCTAACGTGTCCTGGCTCGTCACTGCTCTCTTGTCTTCTGTACTCTCACCAGAATTACCCACATTGCTCGACTGGCAACAATTTTCCTTTTAAAAAATCTAATTGTGTGTATATGTGTGTGTCAGTGTGTGCATGTAAGGCCAGAGAGGTAGTTGGGGCCCCTAGAAATAAAGTTAGTTATGAGTGGTTGTGAGCTGCCTCGTGTGGGTGCTGGGAACTCAGCCCATGTCCTCTGCAAAACCAAAAAGCATCACCACTAAGCCATCTCCCCAGCACAGTTTAGCCATTTTGTAGCTGCTTCTTCAAACTCTCCCATCCTCTGCCAGCTGCCCAGTTATATGCTAGGTACGCTTATAGCAATAGGACTCTTGGTACCCGCTTTCTTTCTCTCTTTTTTCTCTCTTTCTCTCTCTTTCTTTCTTTCTTTCTTTCTTTCTTTCTTTCTTTCTTTCTCTCTTTCTTTTTCTTTCTTTCCTTTCTCTACCCCCTCTGTCTTTCTTTTAAAAAAGCCTTTATTTATTTAAAATTTGTTTTTTAATTTATTGAAAATAGTTTTTTTGATATTGTTGTTTGTTTGATTGTTTAAGACAGGCTTTCTCTGTGTAGCCCTGACTGTCCTGGCACTCACTCTGTAGACTGGGCTGGCCCTGAACTCACAGAGATCTGCCTGCCTCTGACTCCTGAGTGCTGGGATTAAAGGTGTGCACCACCACTGCCTACTCTGAAAAGAAATTTTTTTTCTCATGTTATATATTCTAATTATGGTTTTCTTTTTTTTTTCCCAAGCCTAATGTATCCAGCTTTATTAAAGATACTTTCCATAAACAATCATGGTATTTCAGGCAGGACATGGGCAGACAATCATTAACAGTATACAAGAACTTCCAACTCCCTTCTTGTATAGACTACCAAAATCAGAAAGCCACTATAAAACCCAATGAAATCTTCATTCAATGCTTTGAAAAGGGGGAAGTAGCTTAGAGTGAGGGTTGACATTTCACATTAAGGATGTTGTTTAACAACTTTTCACAAGCCGACCCTGACTTTCAGGAAAGGAAACGAAAATTGATATGCAATCTGAAGATCCACAATTTTTTATAAAAGGAACCACCGTTCTTCTGAGGACACTCATGATGTCACTGCAAAGTCCAGATCACCCAATAGACCGGAAAACCAATTTGGGGAGGGGAGGTCAGGTTCCAGCAGGTCTCTGGTTTTAAGGGAGTTAAGTCAATGTTGACGGTACAGGGGGAGGAGAATACAAAAATGAATTTAGTTTTCCCACACCACAAGGCATTTTGTGCCATGGCGACCACATATGCCAACACCTCGATGTCCCTTCTGGGAGCCAACAGAATCTTTCAGAATTATCAGGGAAAAATGTTTTCCATCATCAATCCAGCTTGGGAGACATTTTGTTAGTGACACGTATGTTCTTTTCCCCCAAACAATGAAGTGTTCTGTGTGCTAACACCATAGCTTTAAAAAAAAAAAAGTAAAACAAAATTCTGCATTTTTATAAAACTTGATAAAAAATAGTATTTCAAACTGTACAGTCACCAGAAGTACACAGTTATCAAAAATGCACACACATCACTTGGCATCTCCAGCACCTTCAGCTTTCTGTGCCTGGTCTGTTTTGGCGTCTCCATTTTCCGCAGGATTATTTGCATCCTTACCGGCGTCAGCCTTCCCTTTCTTCCCCTTGGGTACCTTCTCTCCCTTCTTTGCAGGGGCCTTTTTAGGCTTGGGCTCTGGCTTTGGAGGAGCAGGTTTAGCAGATAACCTTGCAGATCTTCTCTGTGGCTCGTCCTTCACCTTGGCTTTATCTCCTTTAGCATCCCCTTCGGCCTTTCTTTTGGGCATGGCGACGGTGGGGGACGTCGGCGCTGGACGCGGGGGCGGGGAGAGACGGCGGCGCGCGGGCTCGGTCTGTCCGGGGGTCGCTCGCGCTGCTTCTTCACACTGCTCCCTAATTATGGTTTTCTTTCCCTCTACTCCTCCCAGTTTCTCTCCACCCCCTCCCACCCAGACCCACCCCCCTTTCTATCTCTCATTAGAAAACAAACAGGTTTCTAGGGGATAATAATAAAATATTATTATAAATATAATAAGGTAAAACAATAATAAGGTAAAATAATAACAAAATATAATAAGATTTTAAAAACCTGACATATTGGGGTTGAATAAGACAGACAGACAGAAGAAAAAGCACCTAAGAGAAGGCACACGATATCCATTCATTTGCACACTCGGGAATCCCGCAAAAACTCTAAACTGGAAGCCATAATGCATACACAGAGGACCTGGTGCAGACTTGAACAGGTTCTGTACATGCTGCCCCAGTCTCTGAAAGTTCATATGTTCTTTGATCATGTTGGTTTAGAGGGCCTTGTTTTCTTGGTGTCTTCTATCCCCTCTGGCTCTTACACTCTTTCCACCTCCTCTTCTGTGGGGTTCCCTGAGCCCTGAGGGAGGGACCCCATTTAGGACCGAGTATTCCTGTGTCTCTCATTCTCTGTGTGATGTCTGGCTGTGTGTCTGTTCTATTTGCTGCAGGAGAAAGCTTCCCTGATGATTTCCTCGAATATAGCAGAATGTCATTGGGAGTCTTTTTATGTCTACATTTTTCTGTTGTTTGCTTTGTTTTTAAGAACAGTAGTATTTGGTTTTACCCGAGGTCCCTTGGCTAGCTAATCTTTGGTTCTTGGTCACCCAGGCAGTGCTGGGTGCGGGTTCCATCACCTGGAGAGAGCCTTAAGTCAAATCAGATATTGGTTGGTTACTCCTACAAGCTTTTTACCACCATTGCCCTGGCATGTCTTGCAGGCAGGACACCATTGCAGATCAAAGGGTTCATAGCTAGGTTGGGGTTTACATTTCTCTTTTGGTAGCCTGAAGAGTACCTTCCTGTACTAAAGATGCCAGAAAGTAGGGGTGAAGGCTCTATGTAGGCACCAGCTTCACTTCTTCGTGTTCAATTAGTTGTGTGGGTATTGTCTTCAGCAGTGGGGCTTTGCTGTCCCAAGTTTGTGGAGAGCAACCTATTGTCTTGACAACTGCCTGGCTTGTTTGGGAATTCCTATGGGAGGCCTTTGGCCAACAACTCAATTAGATGTAACCCAATCCTGCTATTGGAAGCTTCTTTGGTAACAAGAAGTGGCCCGTTGGGATTCTGTCTCCCCCATTATTTGACAATTTTGTTCAGGTCCCCTTCATATATTTATATTTTTTAGGAAGCTTCTTCTTGTACTAGATTTCCATACTACCCCTCAAATGGCCCTTAATTTTTATCTGTCTCTCCCCATATTCCCTCCTTCCTTCCATTCTCTCTCCCTGCTCCCCACTTGATGCTCCTGTTTCAGCTCCCCCCCTATTTCATTCATCCATCCCTATCTTTTTCTGTTTCCCTTTTCTAATGAGATCTGCTAGTACCAGTTTTCTCTATTAGTCAGCATCCCATTACAATGATGAAATACCTAAGGCAAGAAGATGCTTTAGAAGAAATTTATTTTGTTCATGATTCTGAAAGGGCAGGTTAAGGGGCTTTCCTCTGGTGTGGGCTTCCTTGCTTCAGAGTCCTGAAGCACTAAAGGGCATCCCCATGGCAAGAAATAGGATTACTGTAACAGCAGCCGAAAGGTTGTGGGGCATTACCCCTTTGACGCCATCATCAGATCAACTTGGCCTGTAGGTATGACTGCGGGGGATTGATGTGGGAAGACTCAGCCCATTGTGGTTGGTACCATCCCCTATGCAGGTGGTCCAGAACAATAACAGGAAGGAAAAGGTTAGCTGAGAGCAACCAAGTAAGTAGGCCTGCATGTGTTTATTTCTCTCTGCTCCTGGAGGCCCTGTTTCTGAACACCACAGTTGGATTAAGTTTGTATTCTTTTAATCCTCACAATGGGGATCAGACTTCAGCATAACATTAAGCTTCAATTCAATTGCATCCAAACCACATAATTATTTCTGGCTAAGGGACTAACCTTAAAGTCAAAGGCAGAAGATCCTAGGGAGGCTACTCTAGGATTCAATGAAGTTGCCGTTCAAACAGCTAGTCGAGGGCACTCTGTAGAATGTGGCTTCTTAGGTACCATTTAAGATCACATTGGGAGACTGCATTGCAAAACTGCATGGAGTCCCGTAGCATATGGTATGTGTGGCCAATATGTGGTGCTGCTTTCCCCAAACCAGAATCCTGGGGTTGGAAGCCTGAGAGACCACTTCTTATGATGATAGCTAATGAGCCATCACGGAAGTTCCGCCGCGTGCCTTCACAAACGTTTCCATGGGTTGAAGTTCCTAGTAGCCAACAAGGGACTATCCTGTCAAAGAACAAGTGTTTGCAGCAGAGCTGGAAGCTGAGGTGGCATCTGGCTACCCATCTGTGCTGGGTTAAGAGACCCTAAAGCTTGCTGGCCGAGTAGTGCTAATATGAAGAAACAGTGTCATTCTAGACAGGTTCGGGTAGTCTGGGCTCTTTTGGCCCACCACATTGGTGATGAAAAAAGTAGTAACAGGGGTCAAGAAGTGATTCTCCTAGAAAGGAAAAACTGGGAAAGCAAAAATAGCCATGGATGATTAAAGCCATACACACACTGTGACTGATGAGCTGCAAGGATGCGTGTTCTATCACAGCGTCCGATGGAGGTTTTTTTCATGCTGTATTTTGTACATTTTACAGACTCTATCTTACTTTTTTCTTCTTCTTCCCCTCTCTTCTTATCACCACTATGTATGGGATCCTATATTCCTTTCTCCTTCCCTCTTCCATTTCTTTTCTCCTCTTTTGTGTTTTGTTTTGCTTGTTGTTTGTTTGTTCATTTGTTTTTGAAAGAGTCCAGGCTGGCCTCAGACTCAAACTCCTTTTGCTTCTGCCTCTTTGAGTGCTGGTTTTATAGACACATACTACCTTGCCCTGGATGCTGGTTAGTTTTTGTCAACTTTCCACAAACCTAGACATACCTGGGAAGAGGGAATTTCAGCTGGGGAATTACTTTCATCAGATTGCCCTGCAGGCAAGTCTGTGGGACATTTTCTTGATTGCAGATGATGTGGGGAGGGCTCAGCCCACTTGTGGGTGGTACTGCCTGTGGGTTGTATAAGAACGGAGGCTGAGCAAGACAGGAGTCACAAGCAAACTAGCGAGCAGTGCTCTGTGGTTTCTGCCTGGGTTCCTATCTCCAGGTCCTGTTCCGCTCGAGTTCCCATGTTGGCTTTTATTAATGATGGACTGTTACCCGGGCATGTAAGCCAAATAAGTCCTGTCCTCCCTGAGTCGGTTTTGGTCAGTGTCTAATCACCAAACTAGGACACCCTGTATATTTGTGTTTTCTTTAGTGTTGATTTTATAGGGCGGAGCAGAGTGAAATGACAAGAATAGAACCAACGAAGTGCAGAGACCCTGGACTTTCTGTCTCGAGGAACCAAATGCTTTCAATACTGGGGAATCTCCCTAGGGAGAAAACCCCATATGCTTTCATATGGAGTGCTTTATTTGAAGAGACAGTCCTCTTGTTTGAGGAAATGAATGTGTGGGAAAGAGGGGTCATGTGCATCAGAAACACAAGGTGGGCTTTACAGGCCTTTCTCATGTATTGGTGACAAACTGCAGCATGGCCCTGGTCTGGAGGACCTTCTCTTTCTGGGTCTGGGAGTGAGGCAGTTTCTTTCCTCAGTGAAAGTTTTCCTGTAGGATTCATTTGACTAGGTCAGTGTATTCCTTGGGACCTAGCAGCTCTGACTAACTGAATATCCAAGAACCAGTGACAGTTCTTCAGAGAAGTGGCTGTTGTCATGTTATATTGGCTACAGGAGGCAGAGTTTTAGATTCCAGCCCCCACCATGCTCTTTCAAAATCCCTTATTAGGTGACCATGAGGCCACTGTAAACATGTTAGGATTTCTCTCTTATCTTGCAACGTGGAGCCGTGAGGACCCTGTGCTTCGATAGCCCCTCCCAGGAGGTCCTTGGACTCATCCAGTCTACAGAGATAGAAAGCAGGATGGGGAGCCAGGAGCTGCAGGGTGAGCAGGGAGTCAGTGTTGAATGGGGACAGAGTTTCAGTCTGGGAAGATGGAAAGTTCTGGAGATGGATGGTGTGGGCGGGTGTTAATTCTGCTGAGCTGTGCACTTGAACTTGGTCACATGGTCAGTGTCAGGCACAGTGCACTTTACCAGCATTAGAAGAAAGAATTCTTGTTCAGACAAGGAGACCATCATGTGGCCCTTAAAGCAAAGAGCCTCACCAGCTGGTGGGAGCCAGAGAATGAGTAGCTCATGGAAGGCTCAGCCAGCCCCATGGGGATAGAGGGAAGTGAACCAAACTCACAGAGCAGAAATTCGTCCTAGCTGGCAGCCACTAAGGAGAGAAGGGACCACAAGCTCACAGCTGCAATAAATTAGGTTCTTCCAGCAGCCAGAGTGATCTCAGATGGGGGATCTTCTAGAAGCCTCTGAGTAAGGCCCAGCTGACCTGTCCTCTTGGTTTGGCCTCACAAAGGGCTGAGTGGAGAACCAGCTCTCCTCATCTGGGCCCTCATCCACAACCATAACCTAGTGGATGGCTACTTCAAGTTGCTGTTATGAGGGGACACACACACACACACACACACACACACACACACTACACCAAACACACACATACACACATACATGCACACCTCATGTGCTGTAGGCATGGCCCCTAGGGCAGTGTTCAGGGGCTGGGTTTCTGGGAAGTGGTATGACAGAACTGTGACCTAATCAGTGGATTAGTCTATGGAGGTATCCATAGTTCAGTGGCATTTGAAAAGAGAAACTAGAAAAAAAAATAAAAAAAGAAAAGAGAAACTAGAAGGTGAGGCCTGCATTGAGAAAGCCACTGTGCTGTACCCTTGAGGTAGGATAGCCTTTTTTTCTTCCCCTCCTCTCTGCTTCCTAGCCACCACAGATGTTAGCTTTACCCCACAATACAGGTGCCATGCTGTGTTCTGCCTCACTTAGGATCCCAAAACAATGAAGCCAATTGACCATAGACAGAAATCTCTGAAAACATGAGTCAAACCAAATGTTTCTGTCTTCACGTTGATTCTCTCAGGCATTTTGTCACAGTGTCAGAAACAGTGCTGCCAGGTATGTGCGCTTTGCTTCACAGCACAGAATGTGAATGGAACAGTGTGGCAGGCGAAGGACTACATCTGACCAGGGCTCCTGCCTGCCCTGTGTTGGCTTCCTCTGTCCTTCCCTATTGTGTCCTGTTCCACAGACTCGTTAAATAACCCTGGGTGTTTCCATCTGTTCTGCAGGGAGCTGTTTGCCTGGTGTCACAGTTTTGATCTAGTGTCTCCCACAGGCTCATAAACGTTTGCCTTGTGTCATGGGTTTGATCTGAAATGTCTTCCTCAGGCTCGTGTTCTGAGTGTCCCCGGATTACAGTGCTTTTATGGAGCCTGTAGGAAGTGGGGTCTGGCTAGAAGAAATAGATCATTAGGGCTGGGCTTTTGAAGGTAAACCTGCCCCCCCCCCCCCCCGTTCCAGGCTGCCTGTTGTCTGCTATTGCATTACTTTTCTCTGGGAAACATGAACAAGAAACTGGTCACCCCAGATAGGGCCATAGACAGCAGACCAAAGAAAGGATTCTACCCAAGTTTCAACTTGAGCCAATGACTTTATTTGGGGGGTGATGAGTTACTTACAAGGAGGGTGGATGACCCCAAAACAGCTTCATCACCTAAAAGTCCTGCCTCATGATAGGTGATGACCTCAAAGTGTTCTGGGGCATGGAATCCTGGCTTCAGTTAACTTTTTATATCCCAGCATCCTAACTGGGCAGGAGGGAGAAGTAGCCAAAATCCCAGGTGAAGATACAGTGACCTCTCCTCCCTAAACTAAGGAGCATTAGCAGCCCCATGGCCTTCACACTGTGCATGAAGATAGCCAAAGCCTGGCTATCACCATGTGGTTCTGCACATTTCCTTATCGTGACTGCGGAGCCAAAGTCATTGCTCCACAATGACCCAGAGGAGATTAGTTTACCTCAGCATCTAGCCTCCAGCATTTAAATAAGTCACTCTACCTTACATTCCTGCTGCCATAGACATAGCCACTCCTCCCTGCCTTCCCTGCTGTGATGGACCAGAATCTCCCTGAAGCCATGAGCCAGAATAAATCTTTCCTGTTTCTGGCAGGTATCTGGCCACAACAATGTGAAAATAACTAACACACCTGGTGGAATCTTCTCCCCCTCCTTTGCCCCACCATGTGGAAGACAAAGTTTATCTAGTCCTTTGAGGATCATGTGGAGGGCTCAGGGCCAGTCTTCATCTCTGTGGGTAATCAGGCAGCAAGCATCCTGCTAGACCCAATGGTTAGCAAACACCTGTGCTTCAGAGGGGTGTTGAATAGTTAGCACTCGTGTGTGCTTCAGGGGGACACTGAGGCACCAGCCCACCCTGGGTCCATCTGAAGAGGCTGGGTTCCTGAGGCTGGCAGGCACGGGCTCTGAGAAGCAAAGGGAGACAGTGAAGTTGTTGTACATGTTCTAGAAAGAACTGGGGATCTGTTCCAGAGTGTTCTATAAGGGACTATGAGGCTGTTGTAGAACATTCTAGAAGGACTGCAAGTCCCTCCCAGAATGGTCTAGAGGGGTTGGTGAGGCTGTTTCAGAATGTTCTGGAAGGTACTGTATGGGGGCCTGGGGATAATTCAGACAGAGGCATTCACACATGCCTCTCTTCCTGCCAATTAAATAAATAATAAATAAATGTAAAAAAAAATGCATTCCTTGCAAGCATAAGGACCGGAGTTCAATTATAGAGCCACAAAAATGCCAGACATGGTGGTGCATGCTTGTAATCTCAGTATTGGGGAGGTAGAGACAGAAAGCTCTCCGGGGCTTTCTAACCAACCCATCTAGTTTAATTGGTGAACTCCAGGCCAGTGAATGACTCTATTTTTAAGCAGGACAGCATTCCTGGGGATGACAGTTATATTGTCCCCCAACCCCTACACACACGTGTGTGTACAATATGAACATTTAAAAATACAAACATTAAAAATATGGCAAGGCTATTTTCAGAATATAGATGAGCAATGCAGCTGCTGGACATAGAGATCCAGATGTCAGGGCATTGGGGGCAGGGTGGGTGAAGCTGGCCTACCACCCACCAAGGAATGTCCAAGTGCTTTGGGAACAGAAGGGGTTTCCTGGCTGCTGGGACTAGGTTCTTCCTGACACTGTGCATGAAGAGTTCAGGGTTCCCTAAGACCAGCTATCCTGGTCTGTGGGTTCTACTGGGCAGTTGGGAACATAGGGGGCTAGAATCTTCATATCTCTGTGTTGGTGGCAGGGTGGTGTCAAATCTCATCAGAGACTAGAAGTGGGCAAAAGAGAGGAGGACACTTCCAAAGAGCCTCCTATGGAGGCCACACCTATCCTCCAGGGGCAGAGGTAACACATCCGTGGTGGGAGATGTAAATACCCCTGGACCCTGTGGTGCTGTAAGACCCCTCAGAAAAGAAGGGGGCCTACCGTGGGGTCAGGGTGTATCTGCCTTTCCGATCCAAGCCACAGTAGGAGTGAATGGCAAACCAGAGGAAGGCGCAGAGCATCATAGCATATACCTGGAGCAGGCAGGAGAGATGCCTAGGAGTCAACAGCCACCATCAGTCCTGGTGGCAGAGTCTTCCCACTTCCAGGGAAGTTTCTAGGACTGAGAAACAGAAGGCATGAGATAGATAACCAGCCTCCTCCCTGGGTCAAAGGCTGGTTCCTCCCCACTGACTGGGCCTGGAAGATCCTAGTAATGTCATGACTAAGTGTTGGTCTGGTAGCAGTAACCCGGGGACTGCCTTCTATTTAGGAAGGGGCGAGGCAGGGCAGGACAGAGGGGGACAAGGAAGGAACTGGTGGCTACCGTGAGGGCCAGGCTGATGCAGGTCAGGGTGGAGGCGATACTGTAGTGTGTCCACAGAAAGTTCCTGATGCTCTGTAGGCAGTCCTGGACAGAGGGAGCATGTGTGGTTGCCCACCCTGGCTGTCCCTCCCTGCACAGCATGCTCAGCTTCCCCCATTCCGCTTTCCTCCTAGAAGTCCCTGCAGCTTCATGGTTTGCTTAACCAGTGCTGAGGCCAGGGCAGTCACAGTAAGCACCTTCCCAAGTGGAACTGCTGAACATTCTGGGAAAGAAGTTTTATGAACCTTGAGACTAAGGGCATGGTGCCCGCCTCTGTGAGGATGGTGGCCCACTGCCTTGGGGGCCAGGTAGGACCTTCCTCCTCTGTTCTAGCTGCACTGAGCTTCTCCAGTGGGCCACTGTTTGTCCCCAGGCAGTCCAGGGTGGAAATGTACTGCTTGCAGTCCCCCAGAGGTTGCTGTTAGTGGTAAGGGCTGAGAATCTAGAGCTGCAGGTCTCTTCACTGTGGGCCTGACATCAACAGAGTCTCTCTCTAGAAACAAGGAGGTGACGGTCGGCATCTGGGACGTTCATATGGTGGCATTTTGTTAAGGATCGGCTGAAATATTTGGGGAGGGTGAGAATGGGCTGGACTCTGTGGAACCCCTAGGGTGCTCTCTTGCCTTCTGGTAAGCAAGTGGTCCTTTTGGCCCTTAATGGCCTGAGCTGCCCTTTGCTTTTTTCCCCACCAGGGGTCCTTTGCAGCCAGCTATGGTCCCTTGGCACCCTGGGACAAGAGGCAGGTGGCTGAAATATTTTGTATTTGGGACCTGAGGACAGTTCTTGGGTGGATGGGGCTCCCTGACTCTCAGCCCCTTCCCAGCAGGCCAGCTCCCATCCCTTCTGGGCCTTGAGCCATTCCCCACCCTATTGTTTCTTGGAGGGGAGCCAGACATCTCTCCCCATGAGATAGGGCTGGTTTGTTTCCAGGACAGCAAGGGGGGATGGGATCAAGAGGGGGCTGGGAAGGGAAAGAGAGCCAGGAGAAGAGAATGAGTCAAGGCTTAGCCCTCAGGACAGAAGAGCTTACTCCAGGCCCTTCTCCTGGCACTTTCTACTTTTTCTGGGTCCCCTGGGGACCCCGTCCAACTCCCCCTAAATAGCTGATCACTCCGCTATGTAGAGCCTTAGCTTTTGAGCTTCTAGAATCTTCAGAGGGGAGGGGAGGGGAGGGGAGGTTCTTGATGGCCTGGAAAAGTCTCATGAAGGAGTGGGTGGGGCACATGCCTGCTGCTAACCTAAAAAGGAGTTAGGCCTAGGGGTAGGGTCAAGCTGGCCATCCCATGAGTTTCCCTCAGTTTACTTCTCTGTGACCCCCTATCACAGGGGTGGGGTACATACCCAAGATTCTAGGGCATGTCCCAAGATGTGAGAAGCCAAAGGGGCAAAGAGGATGAAAATGTCCCTTCACAGATAGGACCTAAATGCCCAACCCTAATCTGACCTGAGCACAGATGCCTTCATCCCCCTCCTCCTCACCTCTCTCATGTCCTCCTGGCCTTGACACATGTTGGCTCCCATGCTCGACAGAAGCCCAAAAGGAGATTTCTTCCCACAACACAGAAACTACAAGACAGACCAGGAAGAAACATAGAATGGGTAGAACTGATGAGGAAACTAAGGCACCAAAGCACAAACTGGGTGATTCTGCAAATGGGACCCCTAAGAGACCAGAGCTCAGGATCACAGCTGCTGCTGGAAAAGGTGGCTTGGCCTAGTGATGGAACAGCCCAGCTCTGAGGGCCACTTGACCTCGCAGCAGGGCCCTGCTGCCTGCCTGATGGCCAAACATCTACTTCCTTGAAGAATATCCAATTTCTTCTGGAATTCAGTCCCTGATGAGCAAGGGACATTGCCCTTTTATTTTGTATTGGCATGGGGTAGCCAATCCTATTTGGGGCAGAAGGGGGATGGGTGGGAATTTAGTCATCTACCCACAATGGGACCTATGTCGTGGGATCTCCACTTGAAGCCCGGCCAGGATAACTGACTCTAGAGGATTTCTGGTACCCATTCTCTAGAGCACAGAAACTATGACCACCCTGTCCCTAGCTCACCGTGTCCTGGATGATGGCCAGTTCCTGCCACCAGTTGCTAGATGGGCTCTTCATTGCCTGATCATACACGAGGTCATAGGTATCCAACACAGCATCCTCCACCTGCACCAAGACCATCAGGAGAGAAATGGCCTGAGGGAGACCCAAGGAAGCCACGTTCTGGGCCTCCTTCTCCAGGGGGGACATTTTCTCCAGGGACTTTCCTCCTACCATGACTAATCCTGTGGCTTGCCTATTGCCCTTGTGGCTCCTAAGGGTTAAAGAAGAGGCCAGCAGAGCTTAAGCCACCCACCCTTAGTGGTGGCTTCTGGGTAGCATGGGGTAGAATCCTGGTGCTACTGGATGGCTTGGATGTAGGCAACAGGCCCAGCCTGCTGAGAAGTGTGGACAAAAGCCTGGACTAGTTCCTTGGTTCCCTAAGGTGCTTGTGGGTCTTTCTCCAGAACTACCCAGAATACTGGCAAGATAAGCTCCAAGTCTTGGACCTTGGGTAAGGTAAGGGTATCTGGGGTCAGATAAAGGTAGACAAGGAAGAGGGGGAAGAAATCTGGCCCTGCCTTGCTTCACACACAGAAAGCCTAGACTATTTTCCTTCTGTCTCCTAGCTCTGTCCCCGCCCCCTACTTAATCCCCAACTTAAGATGCCCTCCCCCAGGCCAAATATGTTTTCAGAGACAAGCTGGAATCTCATCTCTTTCAGGAATGCATCCTGGATGTGTGGGGCTCACTGGTCTCCTGATCCAGGGCAAGTCCTCCTACATCTTTCTGCCTTGAAGGCCCTGAGTCCTCCCCACTCCAGTGTCATGCCAGACCAGCAGCCAGGACACACAGAGGGTTTTCCTAAGTGGCTTGGGTAGTATTGAAGCCCCTATGTCTCCTCTAGTCACCTTTCCTTTCAGAAAGGAAGGGTATCTGTCCCACAGCCTGATGTCCTCTACTAGCCTCAGGACCAGCTGTCTGCAGGCCATAGTGGACAGGTAGGCAGTTTTAGAGGGTGATTGGTTATTGCAGCCCAGCCCAAGGCCCCTGCAGGTGCCAGGGGAACTCCGTGCTAACCACTGATCCTGGCACCGATTCCTCCCTCTCCATCTATGCAACAGAGCCAGACATCCCAATGAGTCATCCCCAGCTCAGCCGGGGCAGGTGCCAAGCTGGCCTTGGTTGCTGGTCAGTCAGTCAGGGCCAGAGCCCTCTTGTGGGCTCAGCCTGTGGGGATGCCGTGTCCTTAAGGGAACAAATCCTGGGGAGAATGCCTGGAGCTGGTCTGGAGTGGGTGGGGCAGGTGGCAGAAACAAGCAGGCCCCCTTCAACTAGCCCTTTGTGTACCACTCCCTAGCACAGTTGACTTTATTTCCCTCATCAGTCCTACCATTTTCAAGGATGTCCCAGTTGCCTAGGGGCCCTCTGTCCACTGTCATTCCTACAGGACAATAGGGATGACATCAGCTCTAGAGCTCAGCTCAGCTTGGTTCTGCCCAGCATCCCACCCCCATGTGCAGAACAACAGAGCCCTGCCTAGACCTCAGAACCTGACCTTGGGGCCTTAGAGACCAGGCTGAACTCTCTCTGCAGAGCCCAGCCCTGGGGCAGGGGTAGTACATTGCCATCTGCACTCATGTTGACATCCAAGGTGCTCGGTAAGGGACCGAGGCTGGAGATTTTCGTGGGAATAGGGAGGGTGGGCCAGAGCTTCCACAAGCCTCCACACCATTTGTTCAGGGGTCCCTTCCAGCAACGATCCATGGCTGCAGGGCTGGCAAGCAGCGTCTGGGTTACAAACTCTCCTTTGTAAGTGTTTTGTCCAGTATGGAGGATGGACGGAAGCCCTGAGTGTATGAGGTCCTGAGTGGGTATTTGTTGTCAAGGACCACAGCCTCAGACCCATGAGAGGTTGGCAAAGCCACCCACCCTGTGAGTCTCATGATTAGCTAAAGCTGCCTTCTTGTCCAGCTGTATACAATAAGCCCTGTCTCCTTGTTTATCGGTATGTAATACCCCTGCCTTCTTGTTCAGGTGTATATAATAGCTGCACTGAGCTGCGGGCAAGGAGGTTGCAGTTTGCCATCAGAGAGCTGAAAGCACCTGATCCCAGCTTTTCTGTGTGTGAGGCTGTCCTTTTCTTCATTCCTTCCCCTCCCCACCCCACCCCAATTGGTCAATCTCTTGAGTTGTGCAGAACACGGCAGCCCGAGTTATTACAGGCTGAGGACTCCTGTCCAGGGTACCCTCTGCTCTCTCCTTTTTTTAAGACCAGGATACTGTGATATCTGCCTGGGCTTGGTGACTCCCCTCCCCCATGTTTGCCAGCTCAGGAGGACTCCGTGTGGAGCTGCAGGTAGCTTGTGGACCAGCATTGGGTCCTGAGGCTATACAGACATGTCTGTTCTATGTATGGTCTTGACATGAATTATTAAGGAAAGATAAACAATTCATTTTCCACTCCTAGGGGACAGTGGGAGATTGCACAAAGGAGCTCTGCAGCCACAGTGAGGGTGTAATGAATAGCCCTGTCGCTCTGTATTCATCACATAGCAGGCTGAGCCACACTGCCATGCTCACTGACCTTGGATGCCTGCTAAGGCCTGAATCCTGGGAGGAGGACCAGGAAGGAGCATCCCACTTCAGGCCAGAGCCTGTGCCTACAGAGGTAGTCAAAGTCTCTTCCTTGTCTGACCTTCAACCTCTTGTCACAATGCCTTGGAGATCTTTCCAGGGAGGTTCAGGGGGTCTGGAGTGACTTCCAAGCATTGCCAGTTAATTCCTGTATCCTTTCTTACCCATAGGGTTGGAGACAGCTGGGAATACCAAGTCCCAGGCTCTGAGCTATTTGGCCTGGATTAGCCCACTGGTGGGAAGAACATGGGATTATGGGAAGTTGTTTGGGTGAATGTGTACATACAGGCTGTGCTTGGTACTACACTTGGCCTCATCCCAGCACAGGACAACCCAGAACTAGGTCCTCATTCCAGACAACCTGGGAGTGCAGAGAAGCTTGCCTGACCCCTGCACTGCTGGTTCACCTCCATTAGGCAGTAGCCCTCCATCAGGCCCTTCTACTTTCCATTTAAAGAACAGACACAGAGGTCCAGGGAGGAGAGGACTTGCTCGAGGCTGTCTTGCTGCCCTTGATTTCAAACCCAGGGTGTCTTCACCAAGGGTACCTGCAGGTAGCTCTCCAGGGCTCACATAGGCCCTGCTGAAATTCAAAATTCCAAGACAATAGATGGGCCAGCAGACCAGGGTCTAGGAGGAAGCTATACTCCACTGAGGTCAGGCAGGGCTTAGAGAGTTGCCCTAGTGGCCTGTCTTATGGAGATTAGAGTAATGGCCCCTTTCTTTCTCCAGATTTTAAGCCCTAGTTGCAGTCTGTTCTCTGGTCCCTGTGAGGCCCCTACCCATTCTGGACCCCAAGTTTAGGGCTCAGGATGTAAACACAGCTTTAGAACAGGGAGATGGGCTGCAGCTGCTGCAGGCGAGGCCAGTCCCTGATACCTGGCAGCTGTCTCGACTGAGGCCACCCACGGTTTGACTCAGACCTCTAGCCATCAGTGGCCAGGGAATGTTCTGTCAAAATGTTGCTTGGCCCTGCTGCCTCAGGCAGGATTCCTGGACACCCATGCCCTAAAGGTATTGTGGGGGTCCAACCCCCTTCCAGATCCTCTGGATCACAGAAAATCTTTTTGTTTTTTCCTTTAATACCAGGGTTGATACAAGCCTTTGGGAATCTCCTTGGGCAGGGAAGAAGGGTGAAGCAGAAAAACTCTGGGCAAAGAGCCTGGTTGGTCCAGGTAGAGGGCCCTGGCTGTACTCACCTGGGTGGGGTTGTAGAATCTCCAGAAGGCCACCTGCACCAAGATACAGAATGACAAGGCAAAGCACAGGAAACCCTGGGGACAGAGATGGGCTGGTCACCGTATAGCCAGGTATGTGGCCTGGGTAGACAGGGCATGGTACCCAGGGCAGCTGGGTAGTTTTGCCAGCTGGGTGGGGCTGAGGTCCAGGTTTGAGCCACCTACTGTCTGAGGGAGGCCCTTTCTGGGAATTCCTTCCCTGGGCTTTATGTGCCTCCGAGGACCTGTGACTAAGGTGTCACACTGCTTTTCCAGTACTGTGGAGACCCCTGCCCAGGCGGTGTCTCCCTGTATCTGAAATTTTAGAAGCAGAGCTTCCTACCCCACCCCTTTAATATTTTTTAAAGATTTTTAAAAAAATTTATATTCATTATATACATGTTTGGGGAGGCTGGAAGAAAGGTGTTGGATCATCCAGACCTGGAGTCACAGGTCGTTCTGTGTGGATCCTGAGCACTGAGCTTGTATCCTCTGGAAGAGCAGGCAGCCCTTCTAATTGCTGAGCCATTTCTCTGCCTCATATGCCTAACCACCCATCCTTTGAGGTAGGGTCTCATCTAGCCCAGGCTGGCCTTGAGCTCATCCTCCTCCCACCTTCCTCTCCTCAGCGCTATGATTACAGGTGTATGCAAGCACTGTTTTATTCAGCGCTGTGACTGAACCAGTGCACGCTATGTCATGCACGCTAGGCAAACACTCTATCAACTGACTCACATCCCTAGCCAGAAACTTTCCTCTTGAAAGTAGGGAATGGCGAGCTCATACAGGGTGCCTTCTGCAGGCTCTTTGTTGTTTTGTTTCTGAAACGTGTTTCCAAGGAGACCCTAACCTCTGCAGCCTGACTCATCCAGGACCACAGCCCACAAACCCTGGCATAGGTTTGACACTTCAGGCTGTGGTCTTCTCCCCTTCATGAGTTTCCTACCCTTCCTCTACACCACTACACGAGCCCCTGTGGTCACCCTACTTCCAACCCTCACCCAGAGTGCTAAAAGGGGACATCTTTACACACCCCACCCTTTTCTTCTTTAATTGGGTTATAGACTTAGTGGACAATGCACACCTCTCCCCTGACCATATACTAGAACAAGTTCTTACATTTTTGTGGATAGTTTCAGGATCACTCTAACCTAGGAACCCTAATCCTCAGTAGAGCCCACCAAAGTCCCATCTAGTGAGCTCAGATCTGGATACCCTCTGAGCCTCTGCCTGGTGCTCTTGATGGTCAGCCCCAGTACCATCCACCCAGTACACAGAAGCCCCTGTGTGACCGCTGAGCCCTCTGTATCAAACACCTCCCTACTCCAAAGTATCACTAGCATGTCGCCCAATGGATACGGCCATCTGTGGCCTGGCTACCTCAATCCAGCCTCACTCTGAGGTACTCCCCATGAAGAAAAGTGACCAGAAGGCAGAGCAACCTACAGTCACTGGCCAGGATCATAGGAACAGAGAGCACATGTTTAGGGCCAGCTTAGTTCGACCAAATGTGTGGAAAGAGCTGGGGTCACCTGCACTGGCCCTCAAACTTGGGTGGTGTGGGCTCTGCAGGATGGGGAGTCTGATCTCCTGCTTCCTCCTACCTGTTACAGAGCCTGCAGCACTGTCTAGGAGTTAGCCCAGGGCTGCCTACTGCTCTGTTCTCCCTTTGCCTTTGTCTGTTCCTCCTTCTTCCCCCTCCTGCCTTCTTCTCTCTCTTCCACCCTTTTTTCCCTTTTTCTCCTTCTCCTCCCTTCTTCTTCCCTCTGGCTGGCAGTTGAGGGGAATTGAGGGTTGCCTTCCCCATCTGGAAGCCATTCCTCAACTCTGCCTCCCAGATGAGGCTGTGAGCCCGCCCAAGAGTCCAGCCCTTTTCAAAAACCATTTCATTGCTCAAGAGGGAGTCTCTCCCTCTCCTCCCTTCCCCCTCCGTCTCCTGTGTCTGTCTCTCACTGTCTCTTTCTGTCTTTGTCTGTCTGTCTTGTCTGTCTCTGTCAGCCTGTCTCTCTCTTTGTGTGTCTGTGTGTGTAGAGAAGATCTTATGATGTGCATAGTGGAGAGAGAGGTTGGGCCTGGCCCAAATGTGACCGTTTTCTCTCTACTCATTCTAAACGAAAATAAATGAAATAAATAAACTCGTAAACAACTTGACTGCTTCTTGCAGCCAGCCAGCTCTTTCATTTCCTGTGTTGCAGAAGGCGGGGCAGGAAAGAGCAGGGGGGGGGCAGTGGGCACAGAGTCACGTTGGGGGTTGTTTCCACGCCCTGGTCCCCTTTATATGTACTTGATATCTGCTCCAATACACAGGCATATCAGGCACAACACACAGGCAGACACAGAGCCTTGGTGAACAGGGCAGGCAGAGGCAGACAGTACCCACCTGCACACAAGCCCCACAAAGGGGCTGTAACCAGTGACCCTGTGGCAGCTGAGCTGGGCCTACTATCCATGCTGGGATAGAGGATGCTGGAATTCAGCAAAGTACAGAGCCCACACTGGGCCGGGAGTGACCTTCGGAACACAGCTCGGCTTAGGAGGAGTCTGGATGTACCTTTTAGCCTAACCCACATAACAGTACCACACCAGGCCCTGAGTCTGTTAGGGAGGTGGAACTGAAGCTTCGGAAGGCCTGGATGGGTTCTAATGCTCCACATTATTTGCCCACAGATCAAGTGCCAAGCAGGACAGGGGAGGAGTTTGGGAAGGCTGCAGTGGGCTAGGCTGAGCTGGAGCTGGGCCCCTTGGCCCACCTGTTTACTGCCGGCTGCTTTACAGTCTCCTCGCTGACTATGTCGCCCCCTGGTGGCTAATGTTATAGCCGGGCGCAGGCTTCTCAGCTGCCTTCTGCATACCCTTGCCTCCATCTTGTCTTTCCTCCATGCTTCCCTCTAGCAAGCCACAAATCCTCGGGGGTCTCAGCCCATCAGCCCTGAGTGACCTCTTAACTAAGGTCCTAAATCTAGGTTATCTTGGTTTTGTGCTTACTCATGCCCAGCACTGCTCCTGCCCTACCCAGTGAGCTGCCAGGTTCTGCCTGGTTTATTACCCAAGCCCACCCAGGTCTGGTTAGTCTATGCAGCAGCTCTCGGAGGCAACTCTGCCCCTGTCTTCTGGAGACCAAGGGTCACCAGCAAATGTGCTGAGCGTGAAGACAAGGTTGTAAAGTTTCAATCTATCCAGGAAACAAAGCACCAGCCCAGGTTTCTGAGGGTTCCTGGATTCCCCTAATCACTTACAGACAGAGGTTGGGAGGCCTGTAAGCAGAGCCACAGGGATGGACTGAGATGGGAAATGAAATCTCATGCCTGGAATGGAGAGGGTAGGTAAGAGAGACCAGGGTATCAGGAAGGACCTGCCCTGGTTCAAATGACTAGGGAAGCCTGGGTCAATCAGGAACAGTTTGGCCATGGGGAAGGTCCTAGAAGATCGAATTAACCCACTGGGGTTGTGGGGGTACACTAAGGCACCCACAAGGAGAAACAGATAGAGCATCAACAAGGTCTTCTAGGGGGTCTTCCCTTCTAAGACCAAGCAAGGACAGTGGACCACTGAGTAGGAAGCCCAGGCTGCAGAAACAGCTACAGGGACTTCCTGTCTCCAGGCCTGGTTTAGTTATCAGAACCAGGCCCTGATGGTGCCTTGGAGATGACCCCAGAACTGAGAGGGCTGGCTCTCTCTTTCAGGACCCCTGCCGAACCATTGTTGGATCAGAGGAAGACAAGATGAAGCAGAGCCCTGTGAAGACTTCTAACCAACCCAGGTAAAGGTTCTTGACTGGGAGGGTCCTGATTAGGCAAGTGGAAGGTCCTAAGTGTGTAGGTTGAAGGACTCACTGGTCCATAGCCTCTGGCCTTTGCTTCTTTCTGGATACTTCTGCCAGTGTCAGGCAGCTCCCTGGACTTATCCTCTCCAGCTCTTGTCCCCGCCTGAGATCTGGGAGCTGGGGTCATCTGGCAGCACACAGATCTTACCGCAGCCATGAGGCCGTGGGCTTCCCTCACAGTGGCTATGGTGCTCAGAGCAGCGCCCAGGCTCAGTAGCCCTGCTAGGCCGATCCCCATGTAGAAAACTGTGAGAAGAGAGAGGCAGAGGGTAAGGAATCTAGCAAAGGGTCTGGGCATGGAGGTTGGATCTGAAATCTACTCTGGAGGTCACCGAGCTAGAAATGAACTTCTGCAGAGTTCCCAGAAGGCACATATCTCTGGCCCCCCAAAACGGGGGCATCCTATGGTCCTTTTCTTTCTTCCCAAGTGTGGGAAGGCAGGGAGGAGAGCAGGGGCAAGCTAGGGGGCCATACTCTTTTCCCCCATCTCTCCTGCCCTCCCTGCCTCACAGACTATCTTTAAGCCACATCCCCATACTCTAGTGACAGGTGGCAGTGTGGGGCTGTGACCTTATCAGTCCAGGCCCAGGCTTCAGGCTTCCTGCCTGGGAGAGGCCTAGTGCCTTGGAAGGCAGGGGGCCTAGGGACTGGGGCTGCCAACTTCCCATTCTGGAGCCTCATTTTCTCCCACTCTTTCCTGGGTTGGTTACCTTCCTAGGTTCCTTACATTCCTACCAGGAACACTTCTTCATCAAAGTGGCCTTGCTCTTGCGGAAGTGGGATACCCTGGCTGGCATGGCCCTAGCTGGACATTTTCTTCTCTCTGAATATGGTTTTCACTGTTGAGTCCCACAGGTCCATCTGAGTCCAACCTTAGGGGATCCCTGCCCCGAAAGCACAGATCTGGGGCCTGCTGCAGCTTGGACACTCCTCTGTGGAGGAGAGTCAGGGTAGGAGTGTCTGCTGTCACCTAAACCGCCCACCTTTGTTAGTACAACCAGGACACTGGGGTATCCCTTCCCTACCTGGACCTCTGGCCTCTGCCCAAAGCAGAGGACAGCCTCTGGACAGCCTAGGGCTGGGAGATGAGGTCGGTTCCTCCATGATACTTTTGGCTCTAGAGCTTCCCCCCTCCACTCCACAGCCATTTCTGGCTTCACTTACCCCAATAGTGCATCACTTCATAGGGGTTCTTCTCCAAGGGTACACGTCCAATGACTGTAAAGTGGTCTCCGAAGTGAGTGACAACTGCCATGGTGGCCGTAGAGAGGCCCAGCAGCTGAGAGTGAGGTGGGCTCATCATCAGAGCTTGGGAGTTGCAGAAGCCCTCCCACACCAACAGAGTGTAGGGCCTGGGATTCCGGGAACTCGAGCCTGGCTCCCTCTAGCTTCCCAGGCGCATTGGAGCAAGGCAGCTGCAGGAGGCCTACTTGTTTCAGTGGGTGGGGGACAGGTCCTCTCATCCACAGGACACCCCACCACACACACACAGATAAGTAAGCAACACATGCTTATGCCCATTTTCTCCTAGGACCAAGAAGCTCACATCAAACTTGTCTGCAGAGGCGCTGCAGTCCCCATCCTCTCCCTGGATCCCAGGCAGCACCCCTTCCTGGCAGTCGCTGTACACTCTAAGTCACCTGCCAACCTAGGTCCTCCCAGGCTCCTCACTGACCCTTGGGGTGACAGCTGCATCTACAAGGACATCATGTACAGATGTCCACAGTCCTCTGAGGGTGGCCACCAAGGACCCAGAAGAGTCTGCAGGACTGCGGTGGTGGGGCGGACGGGGAGGAGGCCTGGGCACGGTGAATTACTCCCTCTGCTGCTCACCTACCCACCCGCTCCTTCTGCCCCACTTGCATGTTACCAAGACCAAGAAGTTGGTGATGAGTATCTGGCTTTTGGCAATCTTGATTCGATTCCAGTGCCCCATGGAACTTGGCTCCTCTCCTCTCTTCTCTCTTCACTTTCTTCTTCCTTCCTTTCCCCAACCCTCCCCTCCCCTCCCCTCCCTTCTTGTCTACTCCCCTCCCTTCTGTGGTTCCCCACTGGGTGGGGACCTCAGACCACAGCTGACACAGTAGGTAGGCTGAGTCCTCCCATCTGTCAACAGCCCTTGTAATCTAATGGCTGGGTTGGGGGAAGGAAGATGGGCAGGCAGGAAGGGGCCCAGCTTCTATACCTACTGCTACCCTGGCCTGGCCCAAGACAACTGAGCTTTTGAAGGCATAAGAGGCCTGGAGGTGGGCTGGGCCACACTGGGGAAGTGGGGTGGAGACTTGAGGGGAGCAGGAAGAGGAGGGCCCAATGCCTGGCATTGCTTATAAGGGTGTAATAACTTGCTACTAACCTATAACTGCCCAGCTTCATAAAAACATCCAGTGTTTGGATTAGACCCTAGGTCCCAACGTCCTCCTGGGATTAATCCTCAAACAGGACTCCTACAGGTGTTGCCTGTGTCTCCTGACCTGATGCCACTGGCCAATTCATAATCAGCACAGAGGGGGAGGGTGTGATAGAGTTAAGTCTCAGGACTGGGCAAACAGCCATACCACCTATGTAGGAGTTTCAAGATGGGGGAAGTTTATGGGTATTTGGCCCTTGGTGGGCTAGCCGTGAAAGAAAACAAACAAACAAACCAACGATGTTTCTCACAACCAGCACCTGGGAGGCAGGTAAATTATACCAAGTTAGGGGATAACACACATAGTGAGACCCTGGCTCAAAATAAATAGGGTGGGGAGATGGCTCAGTGGAAGCATTTGCCCCGCAAGCATAAGGACCTGAGGTTGGATTCCCCAGAACCTATGTTAAAGAGGTCAGGTGTGACCGTCCATGCTTGTAATTCCAGCGCTGTGGAGGCAGAGACAAGATGGTTCCTGGACTTACTGGCCAGCCAGCCTAGCTCTTCAGCATCTCCAGGCCTGTGAGAGATCCTGTCTCGTCAACAAATTGAGTGGGCCTCTAGGAAAGGACACCTGAGGTTGACATGCCTCTATCCCAATCCCGCCCCAGGAACACACAATGATAAAGAACCCAGCTGAAATGCTGTCAACCACCTTTTGAAAAGGAAACAAGTGTTTGCTTACTTCAAATATTGAGGCCCCACAGGAGGGCCTGTGCCTCGTGCCCATAGTGCTTTCTGTTAAAACATGTGTCTGCAATAATACAGAATGACAAAAGCCACGGACCACACAGTACTTCAAATTCAAATACGTGTGTGCCATGCGAAATGGGCTTCGGAGTCCATGGTGTGCCTGGCCATAACATGAGTGTCTGCCATAAAACATGGTGAAATCTGGGCCTGTCCAAATATCTGATGCTGTTTCTAGGTGCTCTAGCAAAGAGGGAATGGCTCTTCTTTCACATCCTTTAATGTAGGGTCCTCCTGGCCAGAGGGCACCTTAGTAGGAAAAACAGGTAACTGTGGAAGTAACCCCTGGGCATTCTAGAAGCCAGTGAAATTGGGCTCTGTGTTGCCTACCAGTGTTGTGTTGGTGCTGGGAAGATGACCAAGTGGCCACCCATTCAGCAAGGCTGACACTGGAGCCTTCTGCAGTCCCCTCTTTTCTCCTCCTTCCCAAGGGCCTCTTCCAGAGCTCCGGGTGGCTCCTCTGCAGCACTCATCTCCCAGAGTTCCTGACCTAAGGCTGTAGGGCAGGTGAGGTGGGACCACTCAGGGTAGAATCCATGGCCCAGCAGGCAAGCAGCCCAAGCAAAGCCCAGGGGGTGACCAGTGTGCCAGGCCACCTGCAGCAGAGTCTTTAGCTTGCTCACCACCTGGTTTTGCTCACTTCTCAACCACCCTTCTCCACCCGAATGGAAGGAAGAGCCAGGCAGCCTGCTGAGCCCAAGATGGGCCTGGAATCACCTAGAATCTCCTCCCCAATTACTTTGTGCAAGGAGAAGAGAATGGAGCCAGGTGCTTCGCTCAGGTTACCTCACTTTGTCTTCTCAAAATGGTAGCGACCCCAGGCCTGTCCCTCCAACACCAGGTCTCACCACCTTCTCTTCCCTGAGCCTGCTAGTAGCACCAGGGAGCCATGAGCTGCAGGACCACCTAGCAAGGTACCCTCCTGGATGCCTTTGCCTCTCACCCTTCAGCTCTTGACACCCCCTGTAGGAGGAAGTGGTAAGTGAAAGGAAGCTACTGGGTTTCCTAAGGCCTACCTCAGAGCACCCTGGGGTATGACTCATTCCCAATAGAGGGCAGTACTGTCCCTCTGAAGTCACGAAGGAACTCTAAAGAAATGGCCCAGAGATCTGATTTGGCCCTACCATAGACAGACCCTGTCCTGAGGCCAGGCCCATTGCCGGCTTTCCATTTCTCCATGATGCTGTGTGTGTGTGTGTGTGTGTGTGTGTGTGTGTGTGTGTGTGTGTGT
>NW_026591125.1:0-26770 GCF_907164565.1 Psammomys obesus | reverse complement strand
TGTGTGTGTGTGTGTGTGTGTGTGTGTGTGTGTGTGTGTGTGTGTGTTATATAGCATGTGCATGCAGTACCCAAAATGGCCAGAAGAGGGTGTTAGATCTGTTGGAAATGGAGCTCTAGGTGGTTGTGAGCTGCCATGCAGGTGCTGAGAATGATCCGCTCTCTTGCCAACTTTCCCTGATCATTAATTATCAATTCTTTTTGACATTTTTTTTCTTTCTTGATGTTCTAGAGTCAAATGTCTTGCTCATTTTCTCTTTCCTCTTTTGTAAAGAATCCTCTTATGTGGGGAGAAAGGATTAAAGGAACCAGAGGGGTCAAGGACACCACAAGAAAACCTACAGAATCAACTAACCTATACCACAGAGAGTATGCATGGGACAGACCTAGGCCTGCTACACATATGTGACAGATGTGTAGCTTGGTCTTCATGTGGATCTCCTAACAGTAGGAGCAGGAACATCCTCAAATACCTGCTGTTGTATATACATGGTAGCTTTCCCCGTGGTCTGATGCCTGATGATTTGACAGAGAACCAGATGTCCTCTACCAGCAAGCTGAGTGGCATTTTCCCAATGGCATTGTCCACTTCAATGTCATTGCCTGGAACCAGGCTGTCTGTCTAAGGCCTCAGGGAGGGTCTCAGGGTGTCATAATGGCAGGCAGGCTACACTGAGCTAGCTGATTCTCTGCCTGTCTCCGGCAAGCCTTGGTCAGCCTATAGGCCAAGCATTCAAACACACGAGTCTGTGGGGTCCATATCTAGTCAAACTACCACAGAGTGGGAGGTGGAAATCCAGCTGGAGAAGAGGCCAGGTCACAGATGAAAGACTAGGGGAAAAGAGAGGGGTCCCCATGTGGCTGAGCTGTCATGGGTATAGAGACTTCTATGTGGAAGGGAACTAGAAAGGATATGGGAATGAGGGGAAAGAAGGACAAGATTAGCCTGCCGTGGATTGAGTTTGGGAAGCCGTGGGGGGGTGGAGGCTCAGTCCACCTGAGGGACAGGAAAGAGGGTACCAGTTCTTAGCTACTTTTCCAGAGAACCCACTTTCACTGCTTTTCCAGAGGACCCAGGTTTGGCTCCCAGCAGCCATGTATAGGATCTCAAACCACTCCAGTTCCAGTGGATCTGAGACCCTCTTCTTGCCTCTGTGGGTACTGCAATCCATACCTGCGGGCAAAATGCCTATGCCATAAAATAAAATAAATATTGGGTTTTAAAATTTATATATATATATATATATATATATATATATATATTACAACGGTTTATAAAGGTGAAAAGTCAGGCGGAGATAGTTAAGTTGGTAAAGTGCTGACTGTGCAGGAGGACCTGAGCTTGAACTCCAGAATCTACACCAAAAATGCTAGACATGCTAACTGCTTGTAATCCCAACAGAGACAAGAGGATCCCTGGGATTTGCTGGCTAGTCAGCCACCTGATACAAGCCAGTGAGAGACCCTGTCCAAACAACAAACAAACAACAACAAACAAAATGGATGGCACAACGCCCGAGGCTGCCCTGTGAGTGACACGTGTTCTCATGCATAAAGTGCACCTGTGCACGCGCGCCCACATGAACATGTGTAAGCACACACACAAAACACATCAAAATTAAAATAACGTTCTGTAATTCATAAACAGGACCTGAAGTTCCAGACACAGTGTTTGTACTTCTTTGGCTGGGAAACATTTCATTCTCGGTGATTTTTTTTTTCTTTTGTAATGTCTGTGGCGGCATTTATTCCCTAGCAGTCCAGGACACGTTACACTGACTGTGTAGCCTACAAAGCATGGTAGATTTGCTCTCAGTTCCTCAGGAAAAGCTGCTTTGCCCTTCCTTGAAAGCTCAAGGTTGGAGTCTGAGAAGACACTAGCCAGGAATAAATGACCCCTACAAAGGACAGGCACTAAGGAGCAGGGAGGGCACATGCCATCTCAAAGTCTTCCAGCTATTTTTTTTTTTGAGACATAGCCATACACCACACACTTTATTGAAGCATTCAGCCACTGCCACATAGACCTCAGCATAGTCAGCATGTGTGCGTGTGTGGAGATCCAACTCTCTGGAGACTCAGTCCTCCATCTCCCCCTTCTGGAACAAGGTCTCCCTGTTGTTCATAGCTGTGTCTCCCAACCTAGCTGGCCCTTGAGCCTCCACTGAGTCTCCTTGCCATCTCCCATCTGATCATAGCAATGCTGAGACTACAGGAATGTGCTCCCATGCCAGGCTTTGCGTGGCTTCTGGGAATTCAAATTCAGGCCCCTGTGCTTACGTGGCAAGCTTTTTATCTGCTGAGGCATTTCCCCAACCTCCTTAGAACATTGTGATTAAAAGGAAATTCGTACCCTGCAGCCACCACCTCCCCCTCATTCTTGTCCCTGTGTCTGTTTCTGTCTCTGTGGATGGGCATATTCTAGAACAGTTCCTGTAAGTGAAGTCATGTAACATGATGTAATATGTGATCTTTGAGTTTTCCTTCTTTCATTCACTCATGTTTACCATCACCATGGTTCTTAACAGTGTTTCATCTCTTTTCTTGGCTGAATAATATTCCCTTCTGGGTCAGCTCATGCTTTATTCATCAATTTGTTGATGGACATTTGGCTGTTTCAAAACATCCACATGAAGACCACATGGATAAGGATAGAGCCAGGGTCCAGGTCTCACAAGAGAGACATATGAAACTCACATGGTCAGGAGAGAACTGCTTCTGGAACAAGGGAACTGCCCCCATGTTGAAGGCTGGCAAAAGCCAGAGGCCATCGGGTGTTGGTAAATGAGATTAAGAAATGAAGGGAAGTACCCAGGGAGACATCAGTTCCTAAGAAATTGTCACCTTTAAGCTGAGGAGGGTAGGTTGGCCTTGTAGAAAGTGAGAGGGCCAGGAGAGCCAAGGGGTGGGGCAGCCAAGATGGGAAAGGCACTGAGTAGGACAAGACAATAGATTGATAGGAGTAATGCAGGGAGCAGCCTAGGAGGAAGGAAACATGGTGAGATCTCTGAAAGGGCTGTGAGTTTTGTGGTTCTGGGTCTTATGGGGTCTTTCAAGCTCTGCTCCTGAGAGCCGGGAACCAACTGTAGAGAGCAGGCTGGGTGAAGAAGCTATAAAGCCTACAAAAAACTATGACCAGCCCCGCAACTCATCCCCAAAGGTGGGGTAGTGGCACATTTTGGTGGTAACCAACAGCTGCCTGATTGCACATATGGCCTGATCAATAGGAGGAAATTCATGCCTGATAATATAATTCTAGTCATCTTTGCATGGCCAGTGAGGTCATAGACCCTAGAAGAGAACCTACTGCAGCCCTTTCCTAAACCAGTATAACCAAGTGCATTCTAAATATGTATCCTTGCATCCACAGGTTAAATGTAGCTCTCCATCCCCATCAAAGAAGCTTCTTCTTATAGCAGGAGATAGTACAAAAATCTACAAATGGGCAAAATGCAGAAAGCAAATTACTATGGATTTGACACCCCCCCCCCCAAACATGGAGGAAGAAAGGGCAAAAAGATTGTAAGAGTCAGAGGATCAAAAAAAAAGAGTCAGAGGATCAGAAGTCTACTTCTAGATACTGTCCTCCTATATGACCAGGAAGCTACCTCCATGAAACCTCAACAATGCGATTGCCTACACAAGATTTGAAAAATGCCAATGTGGATGGGGGAACCATTACGAGGCTCCACCCCTAGCTGAAGAACTACAGGGAAGTAAGGCTGCTGTAGGTGGGAGAATCTCTCCAGAGATGAGCTCCCTGGTAGGTTATCCAAGTCCAAGTGGCCACTTGACACAAATGAGCAACACCGTGGATTTGGTAGCGTGTGCATGTGTGTGTAAAACTAATAATGAAAGAAGAGGTCACAAGTGTGGGAGGGAGTGGGGCAGACAAAGGAGGAGTTGGCGTGGGGAGAGGGAGGAGTGGAAATAGTATAAATACAGTTCTCATGTATGAAGTTCTCAAAAAAAAATTCAATTTAAAAAATCCGTTTGAAGACCAGGTAGATGACCAGGACCAGCTGCTGTCCTCCCCAGTCTCCAGCGGAACAGAGCTTTCACATACCAGCAGGGTGATGGCTACAATCTCACAGAGTCTCCAGAATAATAACCTGCATGGACTTTCACCATCAGGCCAGGGCCCTGGGACCGACACCGCCCTTACTCGGCAGTCTTCACTTTGTGTGTGGAATGACGGACATCTCTGTCCATTCTGAGCTTGCCAAGAAAGAATCTGGGGTGGGGAGGGGTATAAAGAAATGGCTCAGTACGGGGGGCGGGGGATTCCCAGCACCCACCTGGTGGCTCACAACCATCAGTAACTCCAGTTCCAGAGATCTGACACTTACTTCTGACCTCTGTGGGCCCCATGCAAGCATGTGTTGCACAGACATACATGAAAGCAAACACTCGTGTACATACAATTTTGTATATTTTATGTGTATATATACATACATACACACATACGTATGTACATACATACGCATGCCAGGGAAGGGGTCTGGGGATGTGGCTCCATCTCTAGATTGTCTAGCATGTACCATATAGGGAGCCCTAGGTTCAATCCCAGCATTACGTACAATGGGTGTGGTGGTGCCCAACACTCTGGAGATAGAAGAGGATAAAAAAGATATGAAGTTCAAGGTCATCCTCAGCTACTTAGTGAATTTAGAGCTAGCCTGGGCTACAGGAGGCCCTGTCTCTCCTCCCCCTATGATGGAAAAGTACAATAAAGGGGGTGGGGGCAGGGAGGGCAGCAGTGGCCTCTGAGCAGGGAGGGTCTGCTGATGAAGCCTCATCAAGGAGCCAGGATATGAGCTACTTCCGTTCCCTTTGTATATGCGTGTAAGCTTATTGTGTGAGGGAGGGAACGACAAATACGCATGGAGGTTAGAGGATGTCTTAGGTGTAGGTCCTCCCCTTCCAGCCGGTTTGAGATAGAGTCTGTTCTTCACTCTTGCGTTCCTGTGGCTAGCTGGCCTGGGAGTTTGCAGGAGGATTCTCCTCTTCACTTCGTCCCACGTTGCCTTTATATGGGTGTGGAGGATTTGAACTCAGGTCCACGCACTTACACAGCAAGCGCTCTACCCATTGAACAACCTCCCCAGACCATTTCTGCTCGGATTGCTCAACCAGGCAGAGAAGGGACTTGACTCATCCAGGTGCTCTGAGCAGGCACCCAGGAAGCTTTGACTCACAGCCCACTTCCCACTGCGTGGTGGTCAAAAGGCTAGTTTAAAAAGATACGGCCTTGATGGATCCTGGAAGGTGACGGCGCCAGGAGGCAGCCACCACAATGGCAGTGCGGAAGCAGAGAGACATCCTGGGTCCGGTAGGCCTTCTTCTGTGGTATATTACACGGAAAGTAACTCCAGGCAGCCAGACCCGCTGGATAGACCACTTCAACTCAGGAGCATCTAGTCCTTTGGGGGAAAACTGGGCTTGCTGGTTTTGGCCTCCAGGGCACAGTTCCGGGACAGTGGGGCAGGACTGAGGCTTTTCCAAGGTCAGTGCATTCTCCTTCTCCTTCAACGAACCCTCCACGGGCCTCGGGGGAAGGATGGGACTGGGAGGCCCGCTGGAATCCAGAGAAGTGTCGTTGAGCAAAAAAGCCCGGGAACTGAACAAGAACTAGTCTAGCTGGATTCAGGAGGCACCGTCGGGAAAAGAGACTCAAACTTGGAGAGCTGCCTGTGAGGTGCAGACATGAGAAAGGAGGGGGCAGAGTGGGCTTGTCTGCATCCCCTCCCGTCAGGGCACCCGGTTCTGAGGCGCCTTGAAACCAACGAGGTATTGGGTGTGCATGACGGACAGAATGGAGACAAGGTGCCCGGGGGACATGACATTGCCCAGCGCAGGTCTGGCCCACTCCTCAAGCCCTTCTCACACTCAAAAGGGCACAGATGTGCACCAGCAGTGCGTGGACACCCGGGTCCGGGAGGAGGAGCAGGGTGAGACGGAGTAGGCGTGGAGCTTTGCTCAAGACACTCCCCATCACTGGAGCCACGCGCCAGGCGTACGCTTCCTCCTGGCCCTGCATAGGACTGCGCCAGCTGTCATTGGCCAAACGGGCGATCCCAGATTGGCTGAGACCCCGGCTCCCGCCTCCTCCGCGAAGGGGAGGGACGTGGGTGCGAGTGTGTGTGGCGCGTGCTGCCCTGCGGGGGGGGGGGTTAGGGTTGGGGGGAGAGGGTCGCAGTCCTCTAACCTCTAGACCACTGCAAAACCTCCTGGGGTTCCTCACCTGGCAGCGCACTCTAGGTGTGCGGAGACCTGGCAGCTCTTGGGGCTGAGCTCCAGGGTGGGTGGGGGCGACTGGAGAGTACATTCGGACCTTCTCACAGTCCCTAGGGGTGTGGGACGTGCGGAGCGCAGTGCAGAGCGCTCTGCACTCTAGGACTTGTCGAGGACACACTAAGCACCTGCCCGGAGCAGGGAGGCGCGTCATTAGCCTGCGAACTGCACCCGGGGGGGGGGGGGGGGGGGGCGCGCGGTGTCAGCTTTGCTGAATGTGTACGCCAGGGGGAGGGCGAAGCGTGGCGGGAGGGCGAGGCGAAGGAAAGAGGGCGTGAGAAAGGAGGCGGCGGCTGGCGGAGGAGGGTTATCTATATATTTAAAAAGGAGCCGCCTGAGCCGCGCAAACGGAGACCCGGGGAGCGCCTGACCGCACGCGCGGGACGCGAGCGCACCACGCTTCTCTACTCTCTCTGCCCTTGCATGACACGGGGTCCCAGGGCTCCAGAAGGCCAGAGACGCGTTCCTCAGGAAGTCCTGCGGCAGTGCCCTGCCTGAGGCCCGTGGAGGTGCGACCGGTCGCTTCCCACCGCACCCGGTTCCTTGCGGGCACTTTCCCTGTGGTGCACCGAAGCTCGTACCAGGCGCGCCCGCGGGCTGGATGCAAGCATGATGAACGGAGGCGGGCTGCCCTTACTCGCGCCCTCCTCTTCTGGAGTCTCCGGAGCCTGCGCTGCTCGCCGGAGACCCGCGTCCCCCGAACTGCTGCGCTGCAGCCGACGGCGGCGATCTGGCACAACCGAGGCCAGTAGCAGCTCGGCGGCGGTGGCACGCCGCAACGAGCGCGAGCGCAATCGCGTGAAGCTGGTAAACTTGGGCTTCCAGGCGCTGCGACAGCACGTGCCGCACGGCGGCGCCAGCAAGAAGCTCAGCAAGGTGGAGACGTTGCGCTCCGCGGTGGAGTACATTCGTGCGCTGCAGCGGCTGCTTGCGGAGCACGACGCCGTGCGCGCGGCGCTTGCCGGGGGGCTGCTAACACCCGCCACCCGACAGGCGGCCGCCCTCGCGCCACCCACCGCCTCCCCGGCCAGCGCTTCTCTGTCCTGTGCTTCTCTGTCCTGCGCTTCTACATCCCCTGACCGCGGGGCCAGCTCGGAGCCTGGCTCCCCGCGCTCCGCCTATTCGTCGGAGGACAGCGGCTGCGAGGGAGAGCTGAGCCCGGTGGACTGCGAGCTCCTTGACTTCTCCAGCTGGTTAGGGGGCTACTGAGCACCCCAACCCCCTAAGGTAAATTCCAGGGCGGCGGGGAGGAGAGGCGGTAAGGGTGACACGTGGTGGGCGGGCCTGGCGCTTCGAGCCAGGGGGACCCAGTGCAACCGGGGCTCAGCCGGGGCGATCACTTCGATTTCGAGCAGGCTTCATTTTTCCTCAACCTTTTTCAAGCCTGAGCAAGACCAGGGTTTGTTTGTCCGGGATTGCAAAACTTCCTCTCCGGGTTCTGCTGTGGGTGGGGGAGGGGAGGGCAGGAGAGGGGAGCGGCCTCAGGGCCGGGCCGGCGAGGTCCCTGTGCTGGCGGAGCCCCGCCGAGTCGGGTGCTGGAGGCGGGGTGAGTTTGCATTGCAAATCGCGTCCTGGGCCGGGGTGCCGAATGACTCGGCGGGAGCGGGCCCCTGAGTCACTGCGGGCCGGCTCTGAACGTGAGCCCCGCCCCCATCGGCGCCTCGGAGCGAATCGAGGCACCCACGAACTGAGACTCCAAAACTAACCAAGCAAACGAAACTACCTACTGCACCTTGGGAGGTGGGGCGCGGCCCGCACACATTAACGTGTTTTATCCTCTTCACAGCTGCATCCCGGTTGTCTACTGGTGGACCGACCCGCGTTTCTTGCCTACGGAGCCTGGGAGGATGCCTTGCCCATGCTGTCTAGTGCATCCTCACCAAATGTTGTGGCACTGGGGCTTGGAAATTTCTCAGGAGAAAGGATTTTACAGTGGCAATATATTTTTTACGAATTAACTTGAACTGCTGGGAGGGACTCTGCTGAAAATATGAAGACTTATTTTTTTACAAAGGATCCTTAGGCTTGGAGCACAATAAAGGTTGTCTCTGTACCTCACCCCCACTGTCTAGAACTTTCCAACCTGGCCAAAGTGTGGACCAGTCAGGCCCTGAGGGCAAGATGCCTGGCTGCACCCTTCTGCTGAAGCCTAGCCTGGTTCTGATGTTTGGCCAGTGTGGGAAACCTGTTGTTGCAAAGTGTACTGTTCTATAAAAGCTTGTTTTTCAAATTGCTGTTTGCAGTGCCTTCTACCGTCTCATCCCTGTTTCTCAAGGGAGGGCTAGGCCTGGGTGGGTAGCACTGGCCAAGACTTCTCTTTGAGACCTACTTTGCTTGGATAGATGCAGAGGTCTGAGTACCTACTCGAGCCATCTCTCCACAGATGGAACAGCAATTCAGACACCTTGGGAAGAGTGTGTGAGAGGGCCAGGTGCAGGGATGTTAGGCTGAAGGAAGGTGGATCTCTGGACTGTGGGCATCTCTAGGTCCAGGTCCCTCTCTTCCTTACCACCTGGGTGGCCCTTGGTAAATTGCCTCATTTGCAAATGGTGCTGAGCCTAAAGCTACCTTCCAGGTTTTAGGGGAGAGGCTGGAAAACCTGTCCATGCATGAGCTTGCAGCCAGCATGTTCTGGGCTCCTGTGTTGGCTGCTAGGACTAATGGCCTTGGTGAGGACCTACTGATCTCTACTCGATTTAGTGAGCAAAGAAGAGCTGGAAGCTTCCCAAGGCCTTCCCACCCACGTTCCCTAGCCCAGGGAGCCAGGCTGTGATTGCTAAGATATTACCCAGCTTCACCTTTGACCCTGAGCCTCCGCAGCTTTGAAGTCTCCCGTGTGCCCAAAGCTCACTTTTATTGCAAGGTCTTGGGAGGGGCTGAGGGGATCCCCAGGTGGTTTTAGGGTGCTGCAGGCATCCCTTTCTTCAGGAGGGAGTGGTTGGGGCACAACCATTGGAGTTGTGGGAAGCCGGAAGGAAGGGCTGTGCCATGGAGCAGATATACCTGTGGTGGCTGCACAGAATGCCATATACAAGAAGTTCTTTTGTATGATGGCAGGGTTCCTTCCCTGCAGGACCCATACCCTAAAGCCAGAACCAAAGTTGAATCTGCATCTTGGGTCAAAGGTTGCCACCTGCTCTGATGAAGATCGGGCTCAGTTTGGGTCAGCCCAGCTACTGCTTCAGCCCACAGGACTGAGTGGACCTGTCTTGGAGGGCAACGTGGGACATATGGCCATTTAGGGAGGGCCACCCTTTTGCCAGGAGCCCGTTGCCAGCCAGTGTCTTCACTGAGCCAGGAGACCTGATTTGTCTCCAGATTTCTTTCCTGTTATCTCAAAGTGGCTAACGGGGGGGGGGGGGGGGGCGCTGGGGGACTGGAAGCCCAAGCTTCCTTGTGTCCACAAATCTCCAGTGATGTCAATGGTGTGCTCCTGTTGTATTATGGGATATCTCCAGCTCAATAGAACTCTGAAGTCTTCATTAAACAACTTTATTGGCTCACACCTGTAATCTGAGTGCTCAGGAGGCTGAGACAGGATGATCGGTTTGCGTTTTCAGGCCTGTCTGAGCTCAAAGAGGTGGGAAGGGGGGAGGGGCAGGGCAGATGTCTCAGTAGGTGAAAGTGCTTGCTGTGCAAGTATGAGGACCTGAGCTTAAATCTTCAGAACCCACAGAGAAGTTGGACATACGGTACATCAGTAATCCCAGTGCCCCTATGAAAAGATGGGAGGCAAAGGCAGGGAGTCTCTGGAAGTGTGCGGGCCAGCCAGACTGGCATACGCAGCAGAAAAAACAAGAGCATTGTCAAACAAGGTGGAAGCTTTGGACCAACAACTGATGTTGTCCTCTGACCTTCATGCCTGAGTAGGAGCATAGGCAACACAGGCACAAAGGAACTTTTCTGCTTTGTGAACTGAGGGTGTTTTGGTGTGCTAGACAAAAACTCCAACCTCAGGGAACTTGCCTTATGCCTGGACCAGATCATGGGCAGCTAGGTGAAAGAAACTTTGCTTAAGCCCACTGCCAGGTTATGGCTTAAGGAGGCTACCAAAGCCCTACCCTGCTTCCTGCTTCTACTGAGGCAGGAGACCTGATTTGTGGTTTTAAAGCACCCCCAGGCTGTGATTTCCTGGCCTAAAGACACCCGGCTGCCTTTTTTAAATCACCCACAGTGATGAAGGTGGAGCTTGCCAGCCAGTGGCACCATTCTGTCTTTGATCTGTAGAACCAGGGTCCATCCCGTGTTTATACACCAAACTTGCTGGATAGATCTCTTAAGCGTATTGGAAGCAATCTCTCCCAGGTGTCATGTTTGGAGCCCCTGATCCTGTGTTTCCTGAGATGGTGACAGAGGGATGAGAGTGGAGCTCTTTGGCAGTGCACTATCCCGTGCCCGTATTCTGCCTCAAGACATGAGGTTTGGTCACCGTATAACGTTAGCCAAACCTATCCCAATGGGGCCAATGTGGGGAGTGGAAGAACTATTTACAAGCAGCCAGACAACAGGTGAGTCACCTGAGCCCTTGGCTGCTGCTCCTCTGGTTAGAAAGTCCCTTGAGCTGTCAATTACAGAACACCAATCCCCACTGATTAAGTGCCTGAAGCCACAGAACTTGATCATGGCAGGTAAATGGGATTTCAGACCCTGGACCCTCATCTCATCCTTGAATAGTCACGAAGGCGGCCCCAACATTTGGCATTCTGGATGAAGAAACCTGGACAGCAGAGTCCCTCCTGGACAGGCTCCCTCATGGCCCAGGGCCCTTGGCTTGCCCTAGGCTCTGCTGGAAGGAGAGACGCCCATTCCAGGCAGAAGATGATCTGGATCAGTTTGGGGAATGGGGCAGGGATAGCCTCTTGGAGTTCTCAACCACAGGACAGGGTGGAGTAGCGTGCCTCAGAATGGTGATCGTTCACGGAGTCATACTCAGTGTGCCTGGCAGGGTGAGGAGGTGGACGGCAATCTAATGGCCTCAGGCCCCAGGGAGCTTTGGGAATCCTTTTTTGCTTGTGATCAATAAATGTTCTTGTCTCTTAATCACTGGAACACCTGGGGAGTACCAGCGTGCTGTCCTGGGAAGACTTCTATGGACTCTGACTCAAAAATCATGTTCCCCCAAGTGTGTCTCTTCACATTGTGAGTATGGGGGTGGGGGCTGGGGAATAGTCACTGACCCACAAGGACCCCAATATAGCTCAGGGAAGTTGGCAAGGCTGAATATCCTATGAACTCAGGTCTCCAGCCACACATCCAGGGAATCTTTACTGGAACCACTCTCTGCATTACAAATGGGGTGTACCACATGCCACCTGGGAGCCCAGTCTCTGGTGGATGCCATCTTTCAGACAGCCAATGTGTCCCTTGCATTGTAGTGTCTAGGGGACATGCACTGGGTCCCAGGCTGCAGCAGAAGTCTGGAGTTGTCTCCATTTTCCTCAATTTCTCAGAGCCATCTACACAATGCTGATCTCATGGGGCGGCCACCAGTCCTGTATGCAGGGTTCAGCTGAGCTGTGTAGACTAGTCTGACAGTCAAGGCCACACTGCATAAGGTTCATTTCATTCTGGGCAGCACCATTCTCCCCAGATACTGTGTTCCCAAAGAGGTCCAGGCAGCCCTGGGAACCCAGCTGTCACCCAGCCTTTGCAGTCTCAGAACCCTGAGCTCTCCAGGAACACAGGAACAAACCATCATGCTGTAATATGCAGGCTGTCCAGGATAGGCTGAATAATGGCTGAGACACAGAGCAAAACAAATGGAGCTTCAGGAGGCTCCTGTCCTTCATCTTTCTTTGTCTTTGAGCAGCCTTCTCCTGCTTTGTGTCCCCATCATGATATGTGGCCCAGAACATAATTGACAGAGCCAAAGCACTACATTGAAACCTTTGAATCTGAGAGCCAAAGTCAATCTTTTTTGCTCAAGGACTGGTGATCTCAAGTGCTTTATTATAGTGACAGGAAGCTGGTTGAGATACACTCCTTACTCTAAAAGGGAAAAACAGAAGCATTAAAGGATCTAAAATGCAAAGCTTCTCCTTTCCAGTGCTTTGTGTCTGACTCAGTGTCTTGCACTCACTAATTTAATGCCATTGTGAGAAAAGGAATATTAACAATTTAAATCGCAGTTGGCCGTCTGTATCCTCTGTATGTGCATGTATGAATAAGCACAGTATCATGCATGTGTGTGTATGTGTGGAGGCCAGAGGCTGACATTGGATATCTTCTTCAATTATTCTGCACCTTAGTTTTTGAGACAGGATCTCTCTCTGGGCCTGAAGCTTGTTTAGCCAATGAATTATTGGCTTACTCAGCCAATAGGTTATATTGGCTGCCTGGAAAGCCCTAGAGGACTCCTTGTCTCCCCAGTGCTGGGATTATAGACAAATGCCACCTTGCCTGGCTTTTTATATGGGTGCAGGGGTCAAACTCATGTCTTCATGCCTTTGTAAGTACTTTAATCTTTGAACCATCTCTCCAGCCCACTGAAAATATTTTGAGATGTTGGGTGTGGTGGCACACACCTTTAATTTCAGCATTGAGGAGAGGCAGAGGCAGGTGGATCTCTGTGTTTGAGACCAGCCTGGTCTACAGAGAGTTCCAGGACAACCAGGGCTACACGGAAAAACCCTATCTCCAAAAAACAAAGCAAAATATTTTGAGAAACTATTCTACCCTTGGTAAACATGTGGGAACTTTTTCCTTGTGAATCCTACATCAACCTGTCATATAAAGCACTCTGGTGTAGTGGGTGTTGTCAGTCACTGAGGGAAGATTGAAGCCCAGGAGAAATGTGTAGATTCCATAGAGGAGTCTTGAGCACCCCTTTTTGATCTCTGAGGAGTGGTAGTTTCTCAAAAAGTCGCCCTCAAATATGAAAGGATAACCAGAATAAACAGCACAAATGTTGTAGCCATGTGTTGGGTAATGCCAGCTAGACATGCAAATGCCAGAACATTTAGCTGGTATGTAGAAACTCTTATGGGAACAGTTCACCGCATCCTAGAGATACTGCATGGCCAAAGTCCAGTGGCTTGCCTAGTAGTGTACCAGTACTTTCTACCCTTGCTTACTGATGGGAAAGAGAAGGACAGGACAGGAATGGTGGCACATGATTTTAATCCCAGCACCCAGGAGGCAGAGCCGGGCAGATGTCAGGCAGCCTGCTTTACATAGCAAGTTCCAGGCCAGCCAAGGCTTTACAGTAAAGTCCCTATCTCAAACAACAGCCACGATAAAGAGAGACTGGGATTAACCCCACTCTCCTGTCAGCATATTAAGCATAAATGGTTGTTCAGTGCAGGGAAGTCTTGGTGCTTAAGACATTGTCTCCTGTCCCTCAGCCTCTTGTGCTTACATTGTCTCCTTCCTGCCTTTGAAGCCAAGCTCTAGTTTGAATGGGAAATGTGGTCCCTCAGCACCTAGCTTGCTCAGAGGTAGGTGTGAGTTGGAGACTCGATGAAGGGTGGCAGGCTTGGCGCGGCTGGACACAAACAAGGTATGATGTCTCCTTACCTGACATGAACACTCCAGAGTCCCCTGACCTTTATCCACCCACTCAGGTTCAAATGGAAGAGTAGCAAAAATTTCGAGATGGGGATACTGTGGGGCCCATGGGGCCACAGAGGTCTCACACCCAAGAAGCTGGCCCTCAAGCCACCCACAGATCTGCTGTGTGAAGAGGACCGACCATATCACTTACTTCCTGCCTGCCCCTCTTGAGACCAGAGTCCCTTGCAGGTGGTGACACCCAGGCACAGAAAGCAGTAGAAGGGCTATGGCAGGGAACACTGCTATCAACAGGACCTGTTGCTCTTAAACCTCCCCCCTCTCGTGAGATTGGTGACTTTCAGAGACCTGGGGACCACAGCAACACACCTGTGTTCAGAGGCAACTGGCCCAATGATAGGGTAGGCAAACCTCCTGACCTAGGGTTGACTAGGGGCATAGGTGAGGGTTGCAGAATAGAAAGGCTCCTGAAGGCTTCACAGCACAGGTGCGCCCTTGGGTGGGTACATGTCATCAGCCTCTGTTCTTCTCAAAGAGGAGCCTGGTCTGGTGAGTTGCTTCTTAAACCCAGTCTGTGTGATTGTTCTGGGTTGGTTTTGAACTCTGGGGACCTGAGGAATGGCTCGTTTGTTCTGAAGCCCAGAGAAGAGGAGAGGGAGCCAGAAGCTGCTTATAGGAAGCCTAGGCTGTGAAGACAGGAGGGTAGTGGAGGGTGCAGGCTGCTGACAGGAAGAACACACAGCATAATGGCATGGGAAGCTCCAATCTCTCCAGGGGGACACATCCTTCTGGACTCTTTGAGGGGTCTTATCCTACCAGACAGCCACTGATACCCTGAGATGAGAAGCCTCCAAGTGAGCAGGAGTGGAGGCCACACCTCCCTTGTGCCTGCCTGAGGCAGGGATGGGATGTTTACTGCTCACATGGAGGGACTGGCCCACCAGTTAAAGAGGAGCCAGGGCCTCTAGATACTCCAAGCCTTCCAAGCAGGCGAGGAAAAGACCTATGCTGTGGGACTGGGGACAAGAGGCACATGCCTGGAGCCCAGAAAGGACTCCCTAAAAGACTGACTGGAAGGTGGCAACTGCCTTGCCCACCAGGCCCTGCTTCATCTCAGAACTTCTCCTTGTCGGCCCTGAAGGAAAGGAGGGATGGCAAAGAGATGTGCTGAAAGCAGGTATGGCCCACTCAGGATCGATTCCTGCTCCCTGCCGCCAGGACCCTACCACTCTTGCTGTTTGTTTTTGTTTGTTTGTTTGTTTGTTTCCTCCTTGGCTCCTGGGTAGGTTTAGTGGAGTGAGGTGATTGGCCAGAGGCCTGAAGGCACAGAGAACCCCATCTCCTGCTTCCTGCTGCCAGGTGCTTAGCAGCACCCCTACTGAGGTTGTGAGCTCCTGCTCCCCCCTCCCCAAATCCATCCATTTTAAATTATTAGAATAAGCCACTGTCTAGGAGGTTCTGAGCTGCTAGGTGTCTCCCAGAGGTGCAGTCTCAGTCACAGGAAGACAGGGTCCTCCCGAGGGGTCACCTGTCACTCCTGCAGAGTGACTCTGCCCAAGGCCATTCATCAACAGGCCTCGAGGATGGAATATGCTTGCCAGCCACAGTCCCTCCACCTGCTGCCCACCCAGCCACCCCCAGGCACCCACATTCTGCTGTGCTAATCAGGGAGGGTGGTGAGCTTCCAGCTGGGTGCTGTTTGCTGTACCTCCAGGACCAGGAAAAGCTAGCCCCAGTTACTAATGCCTGAGGGGGCACATTTGCAGAGCAGCAGCAGGACCCTGGAGCACAACAGCTGCAAAGGCAGAGGTGAGTCAGCCCTGTCCAGGGACGGCACCTTAGTATCTCCTCGGGAGGGGGGGGTGTTTCTCTGAGGCTAGAAGTCCAAGGCAGAGGTGTTACAAGGTGTTACATGGCAGATGGTGTCTTCTCTTGTGTCCTCATGTGATTAGTGTCTGTGTGCCTGTGTCCTGATCCCTTTTTACAAGAAACCCAAGTCACACAGACCAAGGCCACCCTAGTGACCTCGTTTTAACTTACCTCTTTAAAGACAAGTACTCTGGATGACTGGGTGGTTGACAAGAGCGTGTGCTGGGAACAGTGCAGCCCTCATCAGACAGGAAGGGAAGGACCTTCTAGTGGAGGCATTCGAGGCCACACCTCTCCTTCACCGCTCACTGCCCTGGTGAAGCAAGTCCCTCTTTGGGTAATTCTTGCGGATGATAACAATTCCAGGACTGAGTCCAGAGACATCTGCATTTCCATGTGGGAAGAGATAACCTCGGACTGAGTTGTCTGTGACCAGACCAGAGAATAAAAGCTATCCTCTTAGATCCCAGCCCCACCCAGGGGCTGCATGGAAGGTCCCCTTCAATCTGTGACCATGTAACAGTGACCCCAGAGCTGCCAGGATAGACTGAGGGGCAGGCAGCATCCCTGTCCCCATCTATGGGATATTGGGAGCCAATGGGACAGGGATGTTGGCCTCCACACCTGCCGGCAGATAACAATTTCCCCCCCGTAGCTTGTCCCCTGGACCTGTTCCTCTAGGAGATGTGGCCCAAGGTGCCGATAGCGCTGTGATATTAGCTGAGAGATGAGGGTAGCCCTAGGCTCCTGATTACCTCGCCTTCCCTGCACCTGGTGCTTGCCTGGGAGTCCCAGGCTTGCTCCAGTCCCCCCAGAGGCTGGCTGCATTGATAAACATGCAAATCTCCAAATGAATGTAATTAATACCCAAATGAGGGACAGGGAGCAACCATGGAGTGGCAGAGGCTGGGCTGGGCTGTATCTTGGAGCCTCAAATATTTGTCTCTTATTTGAATGCCTTTTGTAGGCTGGCAGGTGGGGCCTTCAACTCAGACAACAGCCGTCTTGTAAGCCAAGTTCGGGAAGATCTAGGCTGGGTTTTATATATTCAATTATACCTTCTGGGCCCCACAGCCTGGCTCCTCCCTGACTACACCCTATAGCCCCCATAGGCTGGCCACTCTATAAACTACACTCTCCTCCAAGGTGGGCACAGAAAGGAAGAAGGGACCCACTTGTCAGATGGTAGGACTGAGGCCTGAGGCTGGGCAGCTTTGTGTAAAAATCTCTCTGTGGAAGGAGGATAGTTTAAGCATTAATTCTGGGGTATTTCTTATCCCAGGCTGGAACCAGGACTCCATGGGAGAGATATGGCAGCCAGGCAAGCACCTGGCTTTCTCAGGACTGGGTGTGAGTGTGTGAGCCATACACCTTGGTATGCAACACATGTGTCTGATGCCTTTCCAGTAGTCCCTCATATTTTGAGCCCACTCTGTGTGTAGCTAGTCTGACTTCCCCTGGAGGTGACAGCCTTGAGGATACCTGGGACTTGGGATCTTGGCCACTTTTCTAGTCATTTTTTTTTCTGTGGATACATGTAGAACGAGCAGGGTGCTTAGAAGCCAGTCTTTAGAACAGAGGGCTTCTTCCTCAGGGTACCCTGCAGGGGTGCCAGACTTGCGGTGATTTGTTTCACTCTAGCCTGCTTTCTGTGTCCATTTCACAGGTGAGGAGGCTGAGTCTTTGTAATCTTTCCCAGGCCACTCTGGTTGTCACCTCCTTCCTCCTGAATACTAGTGTGACGTCTTTGGATGGCCTGTAGCTGGTAGAACTGAGTTCCTAGGACTGGGCAAGGAAAGCCTGCAAAGCAGTGACTCTCAACCTTCCCAATGCTGCGACCCTTCAACACAGTTCCTCATGCAGTGGCAACCCCCAACCATAAAATTATTTTCATTGCACCTTCATAACTGTGATTTTGCTACTGTCATGAATCCTAATGTAAATGTTTTCTGATGGGCTGTTAAAGGGTCAGTTGACAACTGGGGTCGAGACCCACAGGTTGAGAACCACTGCTGTAGGGGCTAGACGTGGTCATAAGCTTCCCACAGCTTAGGGTTAGAGGTAGATGAGTGCTGGAGTCACCCTGGCATTTTCCACATCTCCTTCATTTTATCCATGCCCCCCGCCCCCCGTTTCACTCTGGCAGGGTCATTCTGTAGCAATGCAACTTTGCACTGACCTTGCTGGGGGCTCCTCCTCCCAAACAGCTTTCAAGAAGATACCCCAGCCGCTAGGATGCGCTCTGAAGAGAGCAGTGTAGGGTGTAGGATAGGGATGAGTGTGGACATGGGCACACCTTTCCATCCATCCAAAAGGCAGGGTCTGGAAGGACCTTGCTCATCCCTTACCTGTCTGTCCTTTTATTCTTCCTTTTCTGGTGTGCCTGCCCTGCCCTGCCCTGTCTTCCTTCTGGGGATTCTAGATGCTGAGGGAGCAACAGAAGAACTTTGGTCACCTGCACAGCTAGGCAAGAGGAACCCTAGAGGTCATGGTCAGCTTGGGCCTGCAAATGAAGGCTCTAGTAGAAGAAGGGCCAGCGGAACACAGAGGGCCAGTTTCAGGCCTGTGCCAAATGTCCTGTCCCCAACCATTTGCATCCTACCTGCAGTTGGAGTCAGGGCCACTGAAGCCTCCCTAAAGTCATCACATTCTGGCTGCCTCTGGTGTAAAAGAAGACACTACAGGGTTCCCTAAGAGTTATTCAGACTGGAGACTGGGTGGAACTGAGGCACGAGCCTTGGGCTTAAACTAGGAGCCCACGACTCAGCACAAGCAAAGGCCTCTTTGGGGGACAGTGTTACATTCCCCCATGAGTGTGCCCTCAATCAGCTCTCCCAAGGACACAAGCCTGCCATTACCCTGTATCTACCCTGAAGTCTCCCCTCTTCCAGGGTATTTTGGTTCTGTAAGTCTTGGGGAGTAAGTCTTGGGCACTGACTGACATTTTTCATTTGAGGTGTAATTCTGAGCAGGAGTCTTCTGTGCATGCTGATAAATTCTGTGATCATCTGCATTTGGACAATCCCTCAGGTACCTCACCCAATGCTTCCAGAGCCATAGGCTTCCCTGAGCTTTGGCCCCGTTCCTCTCATATCCTGCTATCATCTGTTAGTTACCACACCTAGGAGCTGTTCTTGAACTTCACATGAGCAAAGCACACACATGAATCTGCCAACCATTGACTGCTGTGGTCTCTGAAGATGGCCACTGGTGATCACAGGTGGATCTGCCCCTCTTCTCTGCCACAGACAGTGGCCCATGGTTCAGCTGCTGTAGACAACACTGTCAGGGCATTCTTGGGCTACTGAATCTCAGTGGACCCAGGATTCCTGCTGTATTCTGGGTTGGTACCCAGAAGGGATCCGGCTAGGATGACATCTTGAGTTTCTATCAAGGTTGGCCACTGAGGGGCCCTGGGGTGGAGCTGTAGGGAGTTACTGGGCTTTACCTCTGGCTGAGATATTGGGGCACTGAGGTAATGGCCAGAAAGTATGAGCTGGGGGACACTGACAGATTGGCTTTATTTTGCTTCTTATCTCCCAGCAGCCTTGGCTGCTGGGAAGTCCTGTTGGCTTCTTAACTGCAGTCTGGGATTTGGTTGAGGTGCCTCATTCCCAAGGGTAAAGGAGGTCCTTCCTGCTTGATTAGCCTCTGAGGCAGATTCACCTGCATAGTGGCACATACCTGTGTGTGGTTCTAGTGCTTAGGAAGCTGCGGCACAAAGATGAGGAGTTCAAGGCTAATCTGGACAATATAGTGAGACCTTCTTTCAACCAATAAACCAACATCAGACAGACAGACAAACCAACTACCTTAACAAAAGAGGCCGGCTCATTTATTCTCTAGAGATTTGATGGCTGGGGGAGGTTGGGACACATAGACCAGTATGGCACCTCCCTCTCATGGTGGCTTTGGGATGGGACTTGCCTAGGGCAGAAAGTGGTGAAGGAAGTGGTGAGGACCCTTTTCTCATTGTCAGCTTGCTCAGGGATGGGAAATGGTGGGCCTCTGGGTTATTAGGGATCACTGCCTTTCTAACATCCCTATGCACCCTCATGAGTTGTTAGTGACCTAGTATCTAGGTTCCAGAGCTCAGCCAAGGACAGCCTGGGGACAGGGCGCATCTGGAGTAGACATAGTGTGTCTGTATGCTCAAGTTCAATATAGAACTGAGCAGCAGTGATGATAGGGGAGGCCAGCTGAATGAGGAGCAGGCATGGGGCCATCGAGCTGACCCAAACTCGTTCAGTGCCTTGGAGAAGACTTAGACAGGTGCAGAGCTGACAAGCAGTCAGAGGGTCCCCAGGATTCAGGTGGTTTAGGGATTCCAGGAAAGGTGGGTCTGGTAAACTTTGGACCAGCAAGACGAAGCAGGGAGATGATAAGCAGTAGGCAGTGGGCCTGGACACAGGGTGGCAGCTAGAGCCAGCACCACCCCCAAGGTCTGGCCTCCCCTTCCCCTGTGGTGGCAGCCACCCCACCCCCTAAGCAGCACCAAGCTGGTTCAGGTTGAACCTGTTCTGGGCAGGGCCGCCACTGGGGGTGGATTCCTGCTCCTGTTTCTGCTCTGCTTCATTTGAAGCTGGAAACGCCTGGCCCAGCCCTGGCTACTCAAGCCCAGCCCTCAGCCCCAGGGCTCTGCTCACAAGACACCAGGCAGCCAAATACTGCCCCTCCTTCCTACACAAGTGCACGAGAATGGCACAGGTACAAAGACCACTTGGTGCATCACTCACCCACACACATGCAGAGACACACCAACACACACATACACACATACCCGGATATATGCAGAGATATCCTGAAACAAACATACATGCATGTATACACCCAGATACACCCAAACACTTAAAAACAAAACACACCCCAGACACATGCCAGACATCACAAAACACAGACTCTCTGATGTACGTGGAGACACCTCAAAACACACATACATATGTACACACCCAGATACAGACACCCCAAACACACATACATGATATGTGTGCATACCCAGATACAGACATCCCAAACACCTACATGCACACACCCAGATACATGTGTGCATACACATACATTCATGCAGAGATCACCCAACACACACACACACACACACACACACATGCACAAATCAGGTACATACAAACACCTCAAAAACATACCCAGATACACGCTAGGAACTCCAAAATGCACCAGACACATGGGAGACTCCCTGAAACACACACAGAGATTAATGCTGAGATGCTCCCATCCATCCATGCATGCATCCAGTGCAGTGGTTTGAATAAGAATGAATCTCCATACATTCATACCTTTGAATGCTTGGTCACCTGTTGGTAGAACTGTTTGGGAAAGGCTAGAAGGCGTGGCCTTGAGGAGGTGTGTCACTGGAGGTGGGCGTGGAGTTTTCAAAAGCCAACACCATCCCCCGTTAGCTTTTTCTGCCCTGTGCTTATAGATCAAGATTTGGGCTCTCATTTCAGTGCCATGCCTGCTCAATACTGTACTTCCCACATGATGGTCATGGACTCTAACTCTCTGAAACCCTAAGGCACAAGCTAAACACTTCTCTTTATAAATTGCCTTGGCCATGGCAATAGAAAAGTAACTCAGACACCGGATAAATGCAGAGACACCCCCAAAACACACACATGCACACACAGAGGAGGGGGTTATGCAGAGACACCCTGAAACACAGACACACTCTAATACACACAGAGACGTTCTGAGAGACTCATGGACACATGTCTTTACACAGACATATTGAGACAGATACACAATTACAGAGACATGCTGAAATACACACATACATAGACATACACACAGCACACACATACACAGACATGAACTTGCATATGTAAACACACCTACACACTTACAAACGGGTTGGATTGTAGCCTTGGGTAGCATAAATACAGGCATGGGTGGTTCCATGCTGATTACGAAGTCTGCCATATTTGTTCCCCATTCCCCTTGATGTTTCTTACCCCTTTCATTTACAAGGCCCTATTCAAACACCCCAACACTCCATAAGACAGAGCCTATCCCATTATACAAATTGACCTCCACCTTGTATGGGCAACCTGCATGGTGCCACCAAGCCCCCCCCCCCCCATGAGCCTCCTCTGTCCTCTCCATCTGTCCGTATGGTGTTAGGTGAACGGATGGGTTTTTTAGATAGTGGAACAGAGCAGATCCCAAGGGTAGACCCTATAAACACAGCCAGTTGAGCTTGGACAAGATACGAAAGCACCTCGATGGGAAAGGATGACATACGTCTAGAGCTGCTGGTGCTAGCTGCCATCATTTGTTCTAATTTCCGCCTCTACAGGGGCTTACAGGCAGTGGAAGGACAAGAGCTGAGCTCACTTCTTTAGCACCTGATGGTGGTATGGCATACCTTTTCAGCCATTAATTTGCTATACATATTTCTTTTTTGGCAAAATGCTTGCTTAAGCCATTTGCAATATTATTATTATTATTATTATTATTATTATTATTATTATTATTATTATTTTGTGTGTGTGCATAATGTGTGTGGGTGTGCATGCTTGCATGAGGCAGTCAGAGTGCATCTTTGTAGAGTCGGTTCTCTCTTTCCAGTTTTGCATGGTTCCAGGGGTCAAACTCAGGTGCCTAGGCTTGTGCAAAAGTATCATTACTGGCTGAGCCATCTTGATTGTTGCTTTGCAGGTGTGTGTGTGTGTGTGTGTGTGTGTGTGTGTGTGTGTGTGTTGCATGTTTCTGGATGTGGCCATCTCAGATATGATTCTCTAGGCTGGGGAGGTGGCTCATCAGAGAAAGCACTTGTCCTAGAGTTCTGATCCCCAGAACTCATGTCACCGTTGGCAGGTCGGTGGAGACAGGGGATCACTGGAGCAGGCGAGCTATCTAGTTAACCACCAAGCCCTATGCTTAAGTGAAAGCCCCTGCCTGACTGGAGAGACCAACCCCAACCTCCAGTGCACTCCTTCCCCACATGTGCCTGCAGACGTATGCACACCACACACACATGCCAAAATGTGTATCGGTGTTTTCTCTGCCTGAATACGTGTGCACCACATGCACTGCTCGCAGTAACCAAAAGAGGCCCCAGATTCCCTGGAACTGGAATTACAAGCGGTCGTGAGCCACTATGTGGGTGCTGGGAGTTAAACATGGCTCCTCTGTAAGAGCAGCCAATGCTCTTTGTAGGTTTTACTTGTTTAAAAAAAAAAAAAAATTTTTTTTTTTGAGGCAATATCTCTCTCTATAGCCCTGGCTGTCCTGGAACTCACTCTGTAGACTAGCCTCGCCTGAAACTTACAGAGATCCACCTGCTTCTGACTTCTGAGTTCTGGGATTAAAGGTGTGTGCTCCCTTGCTCAGCAGCAGCCAGTGCTCTTAACTCTGGGTCATTTCTGCAGCCCCATGACATTGGCTTTCTTGTCGCTGTCTTCAGAGTTCTTGTATTACAGATGGGGCCCCTGGACCAGCTACATGCTTTGCAAACACTTTTTTTTTTTCCAGCCTGCATACTTCTTAGCATTGCCATTAACATTTTAAATATAACAAAATCCAGCACAGTATTGTTTTGTTCTGTTTTATGGGCTGCTGCTTCTTTAGTAGATGTTCGGCAGTGCCTGGAGTACTTTGTCACACTTACATATCCTCAGGGCACAGACAAAACAAAACAACCCCATAGCAGAGACATATGCTAAAAGGCAAAGCTGAGGATGGGAACTCTAAGTACCCCAAAGGTTTTTCTAATGCAACTGCCTTTGAGTCACCCATACACTTGTAAGTAACCACTCATCCATCTTCACAACATCCTGGTTACTATTCATGTAAGTCACCCAATCTGGTCATTTTTATTTTATTTTTCAATTCGACATAAGCTAGTGTCCTCTGGGAAGAGAGAATCTGGACTGAGAAAACTCTCCCCGAAGATTGTCCTGTAGGGGGATCTGTAGGGCATTTTCTTGATTAATGAATGATGTGGGAGGGTCCAGTCCATGTGTGGAGGCCCCTCTGGGCAGGTGGTCCTGGATGGGTATGAGAAAGCAGGCTGAGTAACCATGAGGAGCAAGCCAGTAAGCAGCACTCCTGTGGCCTCTGATGCAGGTGCCTTGCCTGAGTTCCTGTCCTGACTTTCCTCCAAGACGAACTACAACAAGCTTAAGCTGAAATAAACTTTTTCCTCCCTGGGCTGCTTTTGGGGGGGGGGGGGGGCGGTCATGGTATTTATCAAGCAATGGAATGCAAAGTAGGAAAATTAACTCACTGACTTGCTAGACCTGGGTGGAACCTTTTCTTTGGTTTGTCATTGGGGCCCGACGTGTGGCAAATGCCTCCCAGGAAAAGTCTTACAGCACCATCCTTTCCCTTCTTGTCACTTTGGCATGTTGCCCAAATGCAACTGATCAATTTACAGGGGTCTACTTCTGGGATCTATTCTGCCCTTTGATCAATAAGTCTATCTGTGAGATCTCAGCTTTAAGGAAAGTCAAGTAGAACAGTCATAAGGTAGTGACTATGGAATCCCTAGTGAGTGCTGGGCTGTGTCCTTCTCTTTCTGAGTTGTCTTTGCTATCAACAGCTCATGGTTCACACACGCAAAGAAATTCTGTTGGGGTTTTAGAATCAAATTGATTGGAAATATTTTGATCAACTGGAGAAGGGCTGACATCTTAAAATTGTATCACCCATGGGTGTTGTCTGTTTTATTCTGGCCTTTGTTTGATTTCTATCATCAGTGGTTTGTAGGATTTTTTTTTCTTTTTCCATTTGTGTGTGTATATGTGTGAGTGTTTGCATGTATGTGTACATGTGTGTGCATTTTACATATGTGTGTATCTGTGTGTGCATTTTGTGTGCATGTATATGTTTGTGTATGCACATGTAAGTTTGTATGTGTGTGTGTGTGTGTGTGTGTGTGTGTGCATGTATGTGTGTGTGCATGTGGAGACCAGAGGCTATTATGGGAACTCACCTCCATTGCTTTTCCACCTTATTCATTAAGACAAGTGTAGAAGAATTTAATCCAGAAACATGGACTCTAGGACAAGAGATCACATCCGAAGACCTAGGTCTTTGAGATTGACCTGTAATGCAGACATGCCACATACCTTTAGTAACTCTGGCTAGAATACAAACATGCCCTTATCACACACATTTATTTATTTATTTTTGGTTTTCATGGCAGAGTTTCTCTGTGTGTAGCCCTGGCTGTCCTAGAACTCAATTTATAGACCAGGTTGGCCTTGAACTCACAGATCTCTGCCTGTCTCTGCCTGTCAAGTGCTGGGATTAAAGTCATAGGCTAACACGTCCGACTAGCACACATCTTTAATTCCAAACGGTGAAGTTTAAGTTAGTTTGTAGAAGAAAGCAATGATGTTTGAAAGTGATATCTAATTGAGGGGCAGACAAAGTGACAAATCAGAGCAAGATTTGACAGAATGAGCCAGAGATAGGAGACACCCAACTCTCATCAGAAGAGAGAAGAGGACCTGAAGAGCAGCACACAAAGGGAGAAGGAGAGGGGGCAGTTTTACTTGGACAGATGTACAGAGACAGGTTACAAGTTAGACACAGGTGAAGATACTGTGTGCCAGAAAATGGAAAGGAGCTGGAAGAGTCTATTGCTAGAGTTAGTTTGAGGCCAAGTAGAGGAATTCAGTTAGAAGCTTCGAGAAGCCAGTTTTAATTAGTCAATTTGGAGAGGAGTTTGAGCCAGAACAGCTGAGCTGAACCAGCCAGCCAAAGTTCAGAAAGAGCTAGAAAAGGTGAGCTTATTCAGCATTAAGTCTCAGAGGCTGAAAGCATTCTAAACCTAGATTAGATCATATGGAGGCTGGAAGCTTCCAGGATTAGGTCTAGGTTAGCAAAGAGAGGCAGTAAGACTCCAAAACAGCAATTAAATCAGGTAAATAAGTTACTTTTAGAGACATTTTTTTTTGTTTGGTTTGGTTTTTGTTTTGTTTGTTTGTTTGTTTTTTAAATCAAACCCAGAGCTTACTGGTATGGCTAGTCTTACTCTGAGCACTTCCTGCCTCTACCTTCCAAATCTGGAATTATTGGTGGACCATCATGTTCATGGCACTTCTGTGGATATTGAGGACCATTTGAGTGGCAAGTGCTTTAATTTAACCAAGCTGTTTCCCCAGCCCCCGTGTTTTGTAGCTTTAATTTTTCTGGACACGACACATTCTTATTATAACTATTTTGTTACTGTAAGTGAAACTATTGGGAAAATGAATTCCAATAACTCATTACAAGTGTTTGAGAACACAGCTCAGTTCTTGCTATCAACATACAGCTTCCCAGTGATTTTTGTTTTTCTTTTATTTTCTTTTTCCTTTTTTTTTTTTTTTTTTTTTTTTGGTGGTGGTGTTCTACTTAACATCCTTAACATCCATGTCACTGTGAAGAGATAAATTTTTTATTTCTTTCCTTACAATATGCATGCTCTAATAAAATAATTATGCTGGCTGAACCTTCCAATGAAGGATTTAGGCAAGAGAGAAAACCCTAATCATAAGGGGAGCAGCACTGTGGTCCTTTACCTTTTAACATGTTAGCTTCCTTCCGGGATCCTACTTACTATTTTTCAGTGCTAAGAGCAGGGCAACTGTCCTCCTACCTGTCACCAACTGTAACCACAGTTCTTTTTCCACTTTAAAAAGTTATTTATTTACCTTATTCTCTCTCTCTCTCTCTCTCTCTCTGTGTGTGTGTGTGTGTGTGTGTGTGTGTGTGTGTGCAATACCCACAGGGGCCAGAAAACAGTGTCAAATCCCCTGGAACTGGAGTTACAAAGAGTTCAAAGCTGCCATGTGGGTGCTGGGAACTGAACTCAGGTCCTCTGTAAGAAAAGTAAGTGTTCTTAACCACTGAGATATCTCCTCAGTCCCATAAATATTTTTTATTGTATTGTTTTGTTTCTATTTTTGGCTTGTTAAAAATCAGTCTTTCTTTTTTGTTTTGTTTTGTTTTGTTTTGAAGTTTGAAAGGAGGAGCTTGTGCATACTGGGCAAATACTCTACCACTAAACATCATCCCTAGCTCTGGCTTATTTATAACTCCTTTAAAAAAAAAAACTGACTCAGATTTTATTACGTATCGTAACATATTAT
>NW_026591124.1:0-3491 GCF_907164565.1 Psammomys obesus | reverse complement strand
CACACACACACACACACACACACACACACACACACACACACACACACCCATTAAAACAAAACAAAACAAATATACAAACAAAAGCAAAACAAAAACCAGTCGACCACAAAGGGACAGGATGATTGAATTTGAAGCTCTGGGTTCAAATCCCACCTATGATTGTAGGTTAGGTGTAAGGTTTCAAGCTGACCAGGACACACCCATCTGTGGTAGTAGCCTGTTCCAGCTGTTGGAGAAGAAATGGCAAGACTCCTGGATGACAACCAGTCTCACTTTGCCAGGGCAGTTCCCAGATCTCAGGTTGCCAGCCTAGGCACATCCAAGGGCTCCAGTACAGTGACTCTCCTCCCTCATGCCCTGCAGTGCCATATTCTTCCTTCCCTGCAGTTTTCTCCCCTCTACCCAGGAATCTGGGACTTCTTGGCTGTAACAAAACATTCCCCTTTCCCTGAGACTTATAAGAAGAGACACTCCTGATGGTTGGTAGACACCCAGGAGGCAGAGGCAGGCAGATCTCTGTGAGTTTGAGGCCAGTCTGCTCTATCGAGTGATTTCCAGGACAGCCAGTGCTACACAGGAAAAAAAAAAAAACCTTTCTCAAAAAACCTAAAAATAAAAATATAAAAAATAAACAAAGAAAAAGAAGAGACACTCCTAAATATATACACAGTTAGACTTGTGGGGCAGAAATCTCATCAGAGACTCAAGCAGGCTGCTGCTGTCTGTCTGGCCATGCCACTAATAATTTCCATAATAAGCTTCTTGCCTAAAAGGATAATCCACTTCAGTGCACTCCTTGAAGTCCAAACCTAAGACCTTTCACCTTGTTGTCCCCTTTCCCATCTTGACCATACAGGATGCTGTAGAACGGAAGATCACAAATCACATCATGCCTTGTAATAGTGTGTGTGTGTGTGTGTGTGTGTGTGTGTGTGTGTGTGTTTTCACACCCCATCTAGTAAAGCAGTTTGGTGTTAACTCTCTAATACATAGCGGTTGCTTTTCGTTCCTTCTCCCCTCTGTGCTTCCCAAGGACTTCAGGCACTTGATGAAAGAGAAAAATAATCCCTTCTTTAGTGTCTGCGATCAAGACCTATTTGGTAGCCCACTCCTCTAACATCGCCTGTGCAGAGAAATGATTTCAGCTCCCCGTTCACTTGAGTGTTGAGCTGAGATCTTGCAGCTGCCTGCTGCCAAACCTGAAAGCAGAAATTAATTTCAATGACCCAGGCGAGTGCAGGGGAGCGCTGTCAGGTAATTAGTGGTCGTCTTTTGCTACTCAGGGTCTATCACTGTGTTAATCCATACATAAATTGAGGCATTCCCAGAGTCGCCTGCGATCTGCTTCGCCTTTTAAGTACCTCTTGCTCTGCTTCACCCTGAGCCTGGCATCTTCATGGAGGGGGATAAAGGCTCCCTTCTTTCTGTCTGTTTCTGGCCAGCAGAGCACACAGCTGATTTCTGTGGTCTTCCTCCCTTTTGATTGAGCCTGCCTTGGATTAAGTAGGGCTTGGAGATGGGAGGGCGAGAGGTGGAGTTCCTATTCCTGCCACTTTCCGACTTGCCAATTTATTAATGAAAAAAGGCTCTGCTATTGATAGCCCTGACACTACAAGTATAACAATTAAAGGCTATGTCCTTCAAGGCTTCTAATTTAAAAAGGAGTTCTCCTCTAGCTGGGATGAGTTCTCTAGATATGTTATATTATGTTTCTAGATTGGGTTTGGAGATTTTCTCCCTTTCCTTTTGGGAAAATTCCTTAAGTGGAATTCAGATTTGTTGTTGCTGCTGTTGTTTTCTGTTGGGATCCATAAGCAGGCATGTCTACGGTTGTTGTTTTCAAGACAGGGTTCTCTGTGTAGCCTTGGCTGTCATAGACTTACTTTGTAGACCAGGCTGGTCTCAAACTCAAAGACATTCACCTGCCTCTGCCCCCCTGAGTGCTGGGGAACTTAGATTTGAAAAACAAACAACACGCACACACACACAAACACACACACTGGTGTGAATGACTTTTTCCCTTTGTGGTCATCCTAAAATCCAAAGGGGAAAAAGATGTTTGGAGGAAGCCACTGATGACAGAGCACAGCTGCCCCAACACCTCCAGACTTCATGTTTTTAAGCCTGGAGGAAGCAAAGGGAGGGTACCCAATTAAACTGCATCTCTGAAGGGCTTCCCAGAACTCTCTGAAGGCCTTTGTGCTCTCCAGCGTGGGTTCCCGCTGCTGTGACTAAGAGGCTTCCCTGGATTCCCTTTGCTGGTGATGTGAAGTTGTGCGCAGCTCAGCAAAGTTGTGTGCCTTGGGGTTCTTCAGATCCGAAGTCCTTTTCTACTAGGCATATCTGATACCAAATCCCACAGGCAGTAACAGCACTGAGGAAAGCAGGTAGAACGGGGAATGTGGGTACTGAGGAGTGGGTTGTCTCAGCCTTATCTACTGGGGGAGGCCAAGCTGGAACCACCCTTCCAAGGTTACTTACCAGAATTCTAGCCAACTCTGAGCACCAACTTTGAACCTCAAGGAAAATCAGAAAGCTCGACTTTGAAGTGAAATGTTTCTTCGACGGTAAGTGTGGGCTTATCTGTCATGCAAAGCGTGAAGGCTTATGACTTCTGAGAAACTCTCCATGTACCTGCTTAGAACCGTTCACAGATTTCTGGTTTCCTGAGACTCATATTTTAATTCAGGCTTTAATATCAAAATCCTATCTCAGCCTCCCAAATGAGGGACTGAATGTGTGAACCTCCTACCCTTTCTTCAAGGTCTGGTTTTAGAGCTGAGAGCAACCTTGAACTCATGGGCAACGTTCCTGCCTCAGCCTCCCAACCGCCGGTATTACCAATGAATGCCATGACTCCAAGCTTATTTTTTAAAATTAATACTTAATACGTCTTTACCTCGTGGCCTTCATGTAAATAAAAATGAAGCCATTGTTTGCTGGCTTGACATTACCACTCTCGTATCTGGGGCGCATCCCCAGAGATTTGCTGGGCGGGTTCTACAAACTCATCTGTGGAAGAGTGTGAGCCAGGGCTTCCCTGCCCTGTTGACTGCCTGCCTGAAGCTCCCTGAGCTGGAGTCTGTGAAGAGAGATGGCGCCGCCCTGGGGATCTGAGGCTTTCAGCTGAACAGGCTCTTGGTTCCCTCTCTCTGCTCCTGCTACACTGCCCCATGAAAGAATAACAAGTACCCAGTGGGGAGAGCAGCCTGGTCCTTCAGCCTTGGTTTGTCCATGACGAAAATGGGTTTTCTATTCAGCCCAGGGCTGCTGGGAGCTGATAAAGGAAAAGAGGCCTGATCCAGCAGGAAATTAACTCTGTGCCACCTCCCCAGAGGAACCCATTCTCTTCTACTCATATCTCCATGGATAAAATCCCTAATTCTTTCTGATTTTACTGTGAAAACCTGCAATGAGGTGTGGGGGAAGGGAGGAAGAGAGAGAAAGAGGGAGGGAGGGAGGGAGAGAAAGAGAGACACTGTGGGGGGGGG
>NW_026591123.1:0-2366 GCF_907164565.1 Psammomys obesus | reverse complement strand
ACACACACACACACACACACACACACACACACACACACACACACACAAAGAAAGAGAGAGAGAGCACCCAGCAAGACAAGTGCTAGAAAATGCTAACTTGAAGAATGTGAGGGAGTAAGTGAGCAAGTGAATGAGTCTTATAAACCAGAGCTGAAATCTATCGGGCGGGCTGGCCAAAACGAGAAGAGGTCTTCCTTTGAAAGACAGTTAGATGGGGTAACTGCTACAGGGAAAGTCCTTTTGCCTCTGGTTTTGAACTGCTCACCACAAACGGTGTGCTTTGCCTGGTTTGGACTTCCTGGGCCTTTAAAGGTTGTGGGGATAACAGATGAAGACATGGAGTTGCACCTCAGCTGTAAGGAAGCAGAGTGCGATATGTGTCTGTTTCGTATTTTTCTCTTCTCGGATCTGCGGCTTTGGGGGGCGGGGGTGGGGTGGGGTGGGGGGGTGCAGCGGTATGATGAAATACAAAATTCTCAGCTGCTGATATCAGCGGAAATGATTAGAGAGGGGGTGGGGTGAGGCAGAAATCATCTTTTAGTCCAAATTGTTGTAAATCAGACCAGAAAACTAGGCTATACATTATGCTTTTGTTACTCTGAGAGTTAAATTACAAGGAAATGAACTGTGCATAATAATTTCCTCACGTCACCGACTTCCCTGCTTCTCGGCTAATGCGGTTACCTCCAAAGCAGGGTTAAGGCGGCGCCATCCCTGGGCCAGCAGCGCCCCCTAGTGCCTAGTTTCTGCACGGCGGCTGGAGGGGGCGGGCAGACGGCGTGGATGCGACCTTCTGAACAAAGAGGAACCCGGATTAGACGCGTTGACCTTGCAGACCAGTGGCCCTGGCGTCAGACTGCGAATCTCCGGAGCTTTCAGCATGAATAAAGGACTCAACGTTTCATTTCGGTATTAGTTCTCCCGAACGTCCACGTCAGTACCTACTCAGCTGAAGCGGGGAGATCACAAACCAACCAGAGATTCTCTCCTTTAAGAAGAACATAAATGCAGGGCACCTCATCACGTATTTGGTATAAAGCTAATATGGGTATTTCTGCCGAGACGCACCAGTGCCCTCGACCCCTGAGCCGTCCTTTTGTCCTCAGCCTCCTTTTCTAAGGGAGAACCCTCCTCCTCCCACCGCCACCTTAATCCCGGAAGCTTGCTAACCCAGTTCCTGCAGAGCAGAAGGAAAGACCAGGACTGTTCCCTGGACCTGAAGAGCCTTCGACTGGAATGTATTGTTTTTTTCCCTCAAACTAAAGCATTTTTTTTTCTTCTGTCACAGTTTCCAACTAAAAAACTCATAAAGTGGCTTCCAACTGGCTGGCCTTACACAATATTAAACAGTCTTGTTGAAGCTGTTTCTCTGCAGGCTTCCTGGGTTGGCCAGGTGACTTAGAAGGCAGGACAGGAGTTCACCTTCTGTCGCGTGCCCTTGGCTTATAACTGTGGACACCAAGAGCTGTCCGTGCCTTGAACGTTTCCTGGCACAGACACATTACCTCCTCCTGGCTGTTAAGTGGACAAGGTTGGGAGGTCACATTACCTGGTGGCTTCAGATTAAGCTAGGCTAACTCTTCTTTCACCTTCCTGCCTCCAGCCCCGTTGGCACACCGTTGGTACAAAGTGGCTAGGGCATAGATGATCTTGTCATGTTCCAAAGCCTCATGTTCCATGAGACAAACACACACACACACACACACACACACACACACACCCGGGAGAGCCAGGGAAAGCGTGCTTGCTGGGTGTGCATGGATTCCAGGCCCTGGGTTCACATAGAGCTCCCGGGTGTGGGGACTGGAATCCAGACACCAGCAAGCAGATGAAGGCGCAGCGTTTCAGTATTACGTACCGGCTTAGCCACTGACAGGCTCTCGGCAGAATTTATGGGGCACCTCATTCATTGTAACAGCAATAGGCTCCGTTTTAATGAATCCCCTTGGTAGTATAGTCATCACTCAGGCAGGAGCAACGGTTATATAGGTCTGCGCACCCTCCCGCTGACCTTTGCACCTTCCAACTGAAACCGAACCCTCCCCATCTTTTCCCTGAATTGCACAAAAATTTCATTTTCAAAATGAATCAGTGTGTGTGTGTGTGTGTGTGTGTGTGTGTGTGTGTGTGTGTATTAGAGTGCCATGGGGATGGGGAAAGAGAGAGGAGAACAACAGTGAGCCCAAAGCCTGGTGAGAAAGGTAAGCCGGTTTACTTGGAGGCACGATTCCCTCCCTAAATACCATGAAATAGAATTTCATGTAACAAATTAATGTGTGTGTGTGTGTGTGTGTGTGTGTGTGTGTGTGTGTGATTTCCTTTTTTTTTTTTCCCAAGCAACTGCTTTGTCTCTGAGAGCGCGCAAG
>NW_026591122.1:0-13954 GCF_907164565.1 Psammomys obesus | reverse complement strand
TGTGTGTGTGTGTGTGTGTGTGTGTGTGTGTTTTTTTTTTTTTTTTTTACAGGTGAAGCTCCTGTGCAGGAATGGGCTTCAGCCCTCTCAGCCAAGAGGTCTGAGCCTTTCTTTTGACCTCTATGACATAGCCTGTGACGTAACTTGACATAACTCCTATGGTATTTTCTGTGATATAACTATTAATTATGTTATAGCAGATAGTGAAAAAGAATTGGATGCCTTCAAGTTTTGCTTCGATTGTTCATTACTTTCCAGCCTATAATTCTTCCAAACCAACCTAAACTGTGATAGCATAAATATAACAAACAACTAGACATTTTTAAAATATTGGTAAACTTGATTTTTTTTCCAGGTTACCCCTTTACTTTTTCTACAGCTTGTGTTCCCATGTTTAGAGAGAGCATTCAGCAAACACTTCCTCGTGATTGCTCTTTCAGGCTTTAACGGCAAGAGCAGCTGAGTGAGGTCGTGTACATCTGAAATTCCAACACTCCAGAGGTTGCAATGGGACCACCTGAGAGAGGCCAGCCTAATTTACGGACCAAGACCTGCCTTAAAGGAAAAGACAGGAGAGATGGCATTCATTTTAACATTCAAGTCCTCAGTAGAGGCAAGAAAACTCTGTGGTCTTCTCTGGTGAAACAACACCATTTCCTTCATTTTGTTTCTGCAGCTGTGATAAAAATACTCTGGCAAAAACTGCTTAAGGGAGAGAGAGTTTGTTTGGTTCACAATTGCAGGTTATGGGCCGTCTGTGCAGGATGCCATGCCCAGGAACTGGCATCATGTACAGTAGGTAGGTTTTCCAGCCTCCTGTTAAAGTCCTTGAGAAAATCCCTCACAAGTGTGCCCAGTAGCTCATCTGCTAGTTGGTTTCAGGTCTGGGCAAAAATGACACCCAAGGTTAGTTACTTCTATTCTCTATTCTCCAAACACAACTTGCCTGTCTGCAACACAAAGCCTTCACTCCCCCAAGCCCTTCTCAGGGACCATCCCCTTTTTCTGTCTCCCCGGTGTGAATTCCACGTATCCTTAAATCTATGGCAAGAACATCCTATCCTGGCTTAATTTTTCTTGCCTGGCCTGATGGGTATAGCATGGATTCCTATACCGTGTAATTCTCATGATTTTCATTTCAACATTAGATTACAAATTGCAATAGTTTAGGCCCTTCTAGTTCAGAGTTCAAGTTACCCAAGAATCCTAAGAAAGTGCTAAGCATAAAACACACCCAATAGATTTCTGAGCTCAAGTTGATTATATTCATTCAGCCCATCTCCCAAGCAATTCCAGCAGACATGCTGAGATGTGTTAAAAATGAGCAAACCCAGCTTTCAAGGCTCACCTACTTTTCTGTGGTTCTGAAACCCATTCTGCCTCCAACTCAGCACCATCTTAGCTTCTATTTCCTCCTGATTCTATTTTCGGGTTTTATCCAGTCCTTGTCTAATAACCAGACGAAAGCAGATTACAAATGGACAATATTTTCCACATACTTCTTTTTAATCTAACGTTGAAGTTTCCGTTAACATTCTAGAGTGCTCAAAATGTCTCGGTCCAAATCCCACTGGTTTCCAAGAGCTAATTTCCCCCTATGGCCTGGGTACCATCTGTTTTGTATTTTGTGATCGTGACTTTTATCTGTAAGTACAGTTCACCCACAGAATAATTACTGTGACCACTCTCTAAAGTGCACGCTCTTGCTGCTTATCCTTCCCTTCCATGACCTATTTCTGTTGTTTCCAGAGTTATCCGCCTCCCGGGAACCCCCGAGGACTCATTTTGTAAATGTTGCGTCATCTGAGAGGAATGGCATCTTGACTAGGGGATGGGGCTTAAGTTAACACTCCTGGGTTCGCATCTCTGTTCGACTCCAGCCAGCCATGTCACAACCTCAGCATGTAAAGCAGAAAGGGGGACCCGAGACAGCTTACTCCAACCCTTTTGTTTCACAGCCACTTTTTAAAAATTGCATGAAGTTTACTTATAGATGGGAAATTTTGAAATGCCAAGTTCCGTGTGGGAATAGGTTCAAATAAAGTTAAATTAATTAAGTTTTGTGAAGAACTCTATTTGGTTTATCTTTGATAGCAGATGAAAGAAGGTTAAAAAACTAAATCCAGAGTGTTAATATCAATTACATCCAGGGATCTTGAACAATAATGAGAAGAGGAGATGAATAGAGTAATAGCTCCCTCATGCAGTTTAAATTTCTTGATCACACTCTTGCAGTCCAAACAGAACGAAAGCAACATTACCGAGCTTCCTTAAAACCCTGGATACATCAGAGGCTTCTGATTTACATGGTGTGAATTATACCCCAAATAGCTATCAACATGGCATCTTGTGGAAATAAATGGCTTTAGTCCTGAGGCAAAACTTTCACTTTTGTGTGTGATGCATCTCAGCACTCATGTACGTGAAAAAAGACATACAAGTGGCCAGAGCCCACATAAACAGGTGGTCAGTATCACTGTCACTGAAGAAAGGCAACTTAAAAGCACAATTGGGTATCTGATTATACCTGCTAAGATGGTTATTAAACTTTAAAAGGGTGGCAAGAGTGTGTCCTGACTAGGACACTGGCAGGAAGGTAAAATGCTGTATCTGTTACAGAGCACAGTCCTCAAATGGTTAAACATGGAGTTACCAGATGGCCCAGCAATTTCCCTCCTACTTATACACCCAAGGGAACTGGAAACATGCACTCTTACAAACTCTTGTCTACAAATGTTATTCATAATAGCTGAAAAAGTAGAAAGAACTCAAATGCCATCAACTGATGAATAGAAAATAAAATGTGGTAAATCCACACAATGACATATTATTCCTCCACATGAAGGCAATGAAGTATTGATACATGGTACCACATAGACAAACTGTTAACTCATTATTGTCATTAACGTGACAATCGAAATCCACACAAAAGGGAAGTAGGCTCGTAGCTGGAAGAGGCTGCAGGTACAAAAGAAAGGGGTTACTGCTAGTGGGTAAGAGGTTTCCAAGAAAAATGATTTAAAAAATAATCTGGTATTAGTGGCGAGGGCCATACAACTAGCATATTGTTTCATTTAAAATGGTGAAATGTTTGGCATATGGATTATAATACAAAGAAACACTGAAGAGAAGTGACTGTGATAGCTGATCAAGTCAGTTCCTTTCCAAATGGAGAAGCAACCACAACTCTCCATGTCTTTTCTACAGAGTCACTTGGTCCACTGGATTCCTAGAAGTGGTTTCTCCCATGGGCTGTGCCTTCTACAAATAGCTGCAGTATAGATATTCATCGCCCTATAGTGATATATTCAAATAATTTCTAATTGGACTCCATTCCCATCCTGTACTTACTCATACATAAGCTGTCAAAAGATCCTTAAAATATTTGACAACTGATAGCTTCAAAGGTGATATTGATGCTTAGGAGTGACTCCAATTAAACTTTTTATATGATATATGTATATATTAAACACAAAGACACATATATGAAGCTTATGAATGGTAGGTTTTCATATGGCTTCTTCAAAAATCTTGGAGCTTCATCCCTTCTATAATCACCTTCTCAACCTCATCAGCCCGTGTGTCTCCATTCCAGTTGTTAGTCACGGGTGTCAAGAACAATGTAGGCTCTTGCCATTGCTCTTGGTTGCCCCCCAGAACCTGATGGTAAGACCTTGTTGCTGGGGACACCCACACGTGTCGGTCATAGGATACGAAGAAGTCAAGTTGGTATGCAACAGGAAACTTCCTCTCTGCTGGCTGGCTCTAAGCACAAGAAAGGGCTGGTAGGCAGGGGAGGAGGGAGTCATCAATAGCCTTATCCGAGGGTGAACTTTGTGAAATGCAATGACATACGTGACAAAGTGTGCCCACGTGTGCAATAGTGGCACAAGCATTATGGGGTAGCCACTTACTTTCTGCTTGGATATAAGGCGCACTCACTCCATAGAAGGAAACACATGCTGGTATTGAAAATCTGGCCACGAAACCATGGCATTCACAGACCGCAGGGGTGAACTTACTACTTTTTATTTAGATAAATGGAAAGAATCTTAAAATGCCCTCTAAATTCATCCCTCTACACATGGTTCAGTACCACTCTCGGACCTCATCAGAGAAGTTACTTTGGGCAGTAGATGGCAGATAATGAAGAAACTCACAACTTAGTAGAAGTGTGGAGAATAAGAGACTGAGAAGTGCTGAGCTACAAATGGGACATCTCCATCTCTCCCCAAGGCTTGGGGGGCCATCTTAATAGAGAAGGTAGAAAAATTTAAAAGCCGGAGGTTTGGGGATGACCAGAGCAAAACAGTGTGTTCCTGATACGACATGAGCACTGCACCCATGAACTCAGAGCAGCTGTTATTGTCTGCACAAGATCAAGGCAGCAAACATTCTAGCTGGAAGCCAGAAGGGCTTCACGAGCCTTCGTGGATACTCGGTGGCCTCTGTGGAGGGGGAGTCAATTTTCTTTAGAGGTGTGGATCCCTGGGAGGTGGCTCCACACCCAGAAGAATATAGACAGCCCAAATTGGAGTCTGTGGATTATTAAACTTCAAAAGAAAAAGAGTATGGACACAAAATATGGGCAGTAGGGAAATAAGGTCAGATCTGGAAGGAGTTGGGGCAATATAGTCAAAATACATTGTATAAAATTCTCAAAGAGTTAGTGAATTTTTTTAAATAGGTATAACTTCTCCCACCCATGTGTATTGTCCATCACCTGGAACCCTGAAAAGATCCCTCATTATCAAGTCATCCAGTTGCAATCTAGTCCACCACCCAAAGGCCTGTATCTAGTATAAGACACTCTTTCTCTTAAACAATTTCTCTTTTCTATGCAGATGACCCAGCCAAACAGACACATTCACCTCCTTCTTGTCTCTCACATACAACATGCCAATAGACTAGGGCTTTCCCATGTATTGTTTCTCTGTTTCCTGCTGGTGAGTCCAGGACTCCAATTGTCTTTAAGACTCTAAGGATGATCCTTTCTTTCTGGGTGTGTGTTTACCCCCCTCCTGATAACACTATAAAACATACTATCAAAGTCTTGCCACATTCTAGAGGGTATGCTAGAAGACTTAAATGTGGTATTGCTTAGCCTTGGTAAGACTTGCTAAAGCAGATAGACAGGTGGTAGTTTTGTTCTCTTTAAGGATGAGGAAACCATCAAAGCTTAGAGACGTTAAATCATGGACAGACACAAGGCCAAGCAGGAAGGAGAGACAGAGCTGAGACCAGAACTGGAGGTTCTTAATCTCATGTTCTCTCTTTATGGGCAGTCGTAGACCCATGTGCAAAAGTTTTCTTTGAGGGCATTAGCTCCTCAAAGTACAGAATATTTAAAATACAAAAGATCTTAAAAGAGAAAATAAAATGGCGTTCATTGGTACCAGGTAGTAAACAAAACCAAGTTACTTTTAGCTAGCAAAAGAAAAGGAAGGAAGGAAGGAAGGAAGGAAGGAAGGAAGGAAGGAAGGAAGGAAGGAAAAAGAAAGAGAGAAAGAAGGAAAGAAAAGAAGAGAAAAATTCACTGGGTCAATACCAGAATCATTTGGAAAGTTATAGATCAGACTTAAAAACACTAAGACCTGAGGATCGTTCTTAGGATGAATAGAACAAAGCCATAGCCAGGAGACACTGTTGCTGAGGACCTGGTCACCCAGCTCTCTGGCCCATCAGGGGCTTCCTCTCACTGTCTCCTCTTCCTTTCACCTGCTCCTCCATCTGCACTAGGCACTTGATGGGGCCAGGCAGAGGTGGCCTCGACTCTGTAACCTTTTGCAGTGGGAGGTGGAGAGCCCCAAACTCACCAAAACACCAAGACACTCAGGATTCGGAGATACTTTGGAGTCACAAATACTCAGTTCTCTTTCTCCGTGAGCTTGACTGGACATGACTTGGTTTGGCCAATGGCTTATCAGCACGAATGCTGTAAGGAACATGGTCCAGCAGCTCCTGGTGGAATACAAAACAATTAGCACTGCTCAAATTAGCAACTCCCTTCCTCGAGCGGTGGCAGAATCCAAAGGACTGACAGTGAGACCCTCACTAGAGAGCCCTGACACGGAAGAGCTACTCACACACCTTTTCTCAGTGTGTTTTTGACACGCTTCTTGATCCGTAAGCTGTGCCTGTCCGACCCAGTCAGGATAACCTACCCAAATGTCTTCTGGCTGACACTAAAGCTAGGGGCGCACAGACGTTTGAAATTATCTTTTTGGTCTTCGTTTTTCAGAGACAGTTTCCTTCATGCTGCCAGGGAACTTACAATACTCCTGCTCAGCCCCTCAGATAAAAGGTTAACAATATTTAGTTTGTTTGTTTTTATTTTCCAAGTCAGGATTTCACTGTCCTGAAACTCTCTCTGTAGACCAGGCTGGCCTCCAACTCACAGAAGCCTGCCTCTGCCTCCTGGGTGATGGGATTAAAGGCGTGGGCCACCACCTGGCAAGGCTAACAGTTTTAAATATTGCTTTGGAAAAACAATCCTTTGGCTGTTCTCTCTCTCTCTCTCTCTCTCTCTCTCTCTCTCTCTCTCTGTGTGTGTGTGTGTGTGTGTGTGTGTGTGTGTGTGTGTTTTGTTGTTTTTGGTCTTGGTTGAAATACTCAGCACGAAGCCATCCTATATCGCTTACCAGGTCTGTAAAAGGTCTAAAATGGAAATCTTCACACCACCTAAATACTTAAAAAGTATTAAGTATCTAAATACTTAAAAAGTTACAAGCCCAACTAACAAATTATACAACAACGTATGTCTTAGCCTCCTACTTCGACAAATACTTTTGAGAAAACAAAATGGAATGATACGTAGAGCTGTGAGTTTATGATTGCTGAATTTTGAATGGCAGGATTTTGCTCATTTTGCCCATGCCTGAGTGTTGCACTGAAGGGCATCTGGCAGAGCAGTTGCCTCACCCTAAGCTAGAAGAATTTCTTCATCTGAGATTGTGAGAGTCCCAAATCTTTGTGTTTGTCAACAGATGCTGAAACTTAAAAAGAAGAAGAAGGAGGAGGAGGAGGAAAGAAGGGAGGAAGGAAGGAAGGGAGGGAGGGAGGGAGGGAGGAAGGGAGGGAGGGAAGGGGGGAGGGAGGAAGGAAGGAAGGAAGGAAGGAAGGAAGGAAGGAAGGAAGGAAGGAAGGAAGGAAGCAACTCTCATTTTTGTTTAAAATGTTGGTGACAGTTTGAGAACTGCTGCATGACGCTACCATTTATAGGTGCCGCCAGTATCTTTCTGAGGCTTTGATTGAGCCGAGGACCACTTGTGTTCAGTGTCTGCCATATAAATGGGCTTAGCCCTAACTACCTCATTTCTTTTTTAAGGCACCAGTAAAATGAAGGAGAATAAAGCCAGAAATACTCTACCTGGAAAGTTCCTGTGGGCTGAACAGAACAAGTCAAATCTCCAAGCCACCCCATTAAAATATAAAGGGGGGGGGTAAAAGATCAGTAAAATTAACATTAGTGATATATTTTATGGCGCAAAACACAACAAAATATTATCCTTCCAATATACAACCAATATGAGATTTTTATATGAGATACGTGACACTTTTTTCACGTATATAATGCTTTCACGGTTATGAGATCTGCTACGCTGTTTTTTAATGTATATAATGCTTTCGCTGTACACTGTTTAATATGTATATGGGAATTTTACACACACAGCACGTCTCAGTTTGGACTGTCTGTTTCTCTTGCTCAGTGGCTACCCGTGTCTGGTGCTTCTGCAGTATTAGGCCATGTTGAGTGGCAGGCGCTAGGCCGAGTGGGAGACGTTAGCAAAGAGCTGTACCCTAATGTGCAGTTAGCACACTGCCTGCATCAAACCCAACAAGGGGCTTGCTAATACTGATTCCCAGGCCCCACCTTCCAAGTGTGGCGACACCCTAGAGGAGAAACCCAAAGAGCAGGGTTAGCAGCATTCCTTGTCAATCCCGAAGTGAAGCTCCTTAAAGCCACAGAGAAGGTAGTTTTGTTTTGTTTTGAAATAATGTCTTTGTGACCTGGATAATTTGATCAGCTCAGAATAAACCGAGAGCTGGTGGTTGCTATGGCACTACAAACACGGCTGCTGCCACACAGTAATTAGCAAAAAAAAAACTCTGTTTCACCTGTGCAGCGTGAAGCAAATCTCGGTAACTCTTCCTCCTGGCACCATTTCCCCATCAGAAGCGAGCGGTGGCACTAATCTATGTCACTCTGCTCCCCCAGGGGACAAACTCTTCGTAAACAGGAGTTGAGAGCTTCGCCTTCCTCTCCTGGATCCTGGGCTCTTTCAATGCAGCCTCCAAATCCAGACTGTAGTTTCATTTGGACGGAAGATGGGCAGGGTGACATTTTTGTTGCTCTGTCTAGATTCTGGCTCTGCCTCTCCAGCTGGATGTTTTTGGCTCTGTATGCTCTACCAGAAGGAAGGGAGCTGGAGCGGCTGTGAGATTGCGTGTACCACAAACTGCCGGGGCTGAGTTCCCACATTCGGTTTGCCCTGAGTTTGCCACACATCCCTGCCAGCAGTGTGAGGCTGAATTTTCACACACTTTGATACAGTTCTTTCTCCGAGGATAGAAGGTTTTGGAAGCTCCTTTAGTCTGTGGAATTCTGGACTTTGCTAACTCTAAGTGATCTGAGACCCTCACAGTTTTCTAGTATCAGGAGGAAATGTCTTTCTCGGTGTTTGAAAAGCATTCATACAGACAGCTAATTCTCTTGGGGAGATGTGGTGGGTGATTTTAAACACTTGATGTTCAGAGGGAAAAGAGTCTGGGGGTGTTGACTTGCAACAGAGGGAGAAACAAGAGGCATTCAGCCAGGGATGTTGGCCGGATCCCTTCTTCTTTCTTCTTCTTTCTCCTCCTCCTTTTCCTTGTGCTACTCCTACTTCCTGTTATTATGTATCTTCACGTCAGTTTCCCCATCCCCTAGCCCAATAAGGTCACAGGAATTCTAGCCTCAAAAAAAAAACCCCCACAATTCTATGATACTAATTACATGTCTGGAAAATGACGCCCTCGCCTGCAGGTGGTGCCCTCTAACAGCCATCACTATTACTGTTATTATTGCCATTGTTTTATTATCATATGGGTTGAAGCCTTAGCTTTCAAGGAATGAATAATCTTCCTTTGGTTTTAATGCCATGTGGCCTTTGTGTGTAGTGTGTTTGTTTGCTTTTCCATCAGGCATTTTCTTATTCCTTTATGAATCTTTTTTTTTTTCTTGTGTCCAGAGTTCCATGGAACAAGAAAGAATTCTTTGATATGTTAAGAAAAGAAAATAATGCCTTCTATCTAAGCAGTGTTAAATGGTTAAGGAAATACTAAGGAAAGGTGAGACATTTTAATAACTTTTATGCCAGTATTTGAGGTCCTATTATGTACCAGGCTTTCTTCTGGCAGTACACAGGATGGGGAAAACATCTCTGTCCCTACAGAAGAGGCAAACAATAAATGAATATGAGCAAAAAGTGTGTCCACAGTGATGAATGCATCAGGGAGGTAAAACAGAGGACAGACCAAGACCCAGAAAGAAACTGGAAGGTTAATTAAGACAGCTAGGTGGATTTCCCTGAGAAACTGACCTTCAAGCAAAGACCCAAAGGAACAAAATAAACAAACTTCAGGAACATCCTACGCAAAGGCAGGAGAGCAGGTGTCACTGCTCAGGGAGGAGAGTTGTCTGTCTGGAATTCTGTGGACCAGAATCCCCAGCGATTATCCCAGAAGGGAAAGAAATAGCACGGGGAAGAGAGCTTTTGCTGAACTCACAGCTTGTGGAGTAGTTATTAACCCTTCTACTCTACCTTTGCTCAGCATAAGAGACAGCATGTAATGCCGGGTAGACCAGGTCTTAATAGTTCATTGATACTAGGATGAGGTCCCCAAATAGATGCCTGCTAGAGAAGAGCAGGGAAAGAAAGGGAGCTAACAGAACTTGGTATTTATCCTGCAGTGGGTGTTTAAAAGGTTGCTTGAAGGCCCCTGAGCTCAGCAGCTTGCGAATACAAATCAGATCCCATTAACCTGAGAGTTCTGACTTCTATGAGTCTCTGCCCTCACCAACTTACAGAGAGTTACCAACTCACTTCCCAAGTCTCCTCACCCATATCCTGTCAGTCCAGACAGGGGCTCAGAAGGTGACACCTATGCACTCAGGAATCAACTGTCAGAGCTTCACTGAAGCAGCCAGTTGCCGCTGCCCGTGCCCTAGCTGGCTGCCTCTGCCCTGCCAGCCGTTGGTCAATCTGCTGCTCTACCCTCTGCTGCTGGAGACCTACACAGGATGGGAGCTGAGAACTGTCACCTCTCCAGCTTCAGATCCACATGGTCTGGTCTAGCCCAAAGGGAGAGGGACCTGTCTGAGTGGGTGGACCTGCTCCTCTTTTGCACCCGTTTCCTCTTCCCCTGGGGATGCTGTAGGAACGACTGGAAACACTAGAGGTTCATGCAGCATTCACAAAGCTGCTGTTCTGAAATGGGCTGCTTTCACCCACCCTCAGGTCCGCTATGTGTTCTAAAGTCTTCCTCTTAAGTGTTATTGTAAGGGCCTAGCGTGTCACTCTGTGCCCTTGATTTACCTCAGCTTCCAAGCCCATCTTTTCCTCCCAGTCTGTCAGAATGAGCTCTGTTGTGAAATCTCTCTCACTACTTTCCTTTTGATCCCTTAACACCCAGGTGAGAAGGGGTGACATACCACATTCATTTAAGGTCAGTTTTTCTTAGGATTAGTTTTTCCTCACTTTTGTTTCTTTGGTAATGGGTTGAGTTTTTTGTTTTTCTTTTAATTTTATTTTTTACATTCCATTAATGCGGATTGTAAAATATTATGTGAAATTTTTTTTCTCTTTCCATTTTGGGGGATACATCACATCATCTCAAATCCTGAGACAGGTGAACAATAAGTGCGGCCTGTACCCCACTCTCTGCCTGTACAGAACTCAGCATTGAACTCGTACGAAGACAGCCTTTACGAAGTGCACAGCAGTTCTTGAATCAGGTGTTGTGATGTTCCTTTATTCTTTTCCCCCAAGATTCCTTTGATAGTGTGTCATGTTTTGTGGTTCCATACGAATTTTGGCCGGTTTGTTGTTGTTTGTTCATGTGAAAAATGCCATGAGGATAGCAATTAGAACAGCATCAAGTCTATAGATAATTTTGGATGGTGTGAGCATTTTCACAATATTAATTGTATCATCCATGGATATGGGATAGTTTTCATCGATTTCCCTCGCCATCACTGTCTGATGGTATTCCATAAGCGAATGTTTGACCTCCTTGTTTAAATCTCTCCGTAGACATTTGCGATGCCAGGGTATTAAAAGGAGTTGTTCAGTTTCTTTCTCAGATATTCCATTGTTACCGTATGGAAACACCACTGGATTTTTGTTGTTAATTTAAATTTGATCTAAATAAAAAGTTTTTGAATAACAAGGAGAACAATTAACAGAATGAGGAGGCGACCTATGGAGTAGAAGACAATATTTGCAAACCATCACTAAGACAACGTGTTCAGAGCCAAAATGCACAAAGAATGCAGAGCAGTGTCAATAGCAAGGAAGCAGGTAACCTGTTTTGAAACATGTGAAGGACTTGAATAGGCCTTTCCCAGAAGACCCGCAGGTGACCAACAGGTGTCTGAAGGCATGCTCGAACTGCACATCGCCAGGGAGATGCAAATTCAAAGTACAGCTAGGCACTGCCTAAGCCTCTGGTTCAGATGGCTCTTTCCAGAACAAAAGGAGACAGAGATGAGGAAACCTTAGTGCGCTGCTGGTGGGACTCAAAGTGTAGCCGTTATAGAAAGCCCTGCAGAAGTTTCTCGAAAGACAAAACAAGCAAACAACAACAACAACAACAAAAAAAAAAAAAAACCCTTGAAATTACAACCACATCTGATGCAAACATCCCACTTCCAGGTCTGAAAAAATGGAAATGAAATCACTATGTCAAAGAGACCTCTCTCTGTACTCTCAAGTCCCCTGCAGAACTCTTCACAATAAATAAGCAGGATAGAAGCAACTTAAGCTTGCAGTGACAAATGAAGGCAAAAGAAGATGACAAGAGAGAGAAAGAGAGAGAGAGGAAATTCTGACATTCTCAAGCACACGGGCGACACTAGAAAACACTATGTTAAGTGAAATAGGCCAAGAACAGAAAGACTAATAATATATGATTCTGACTACGTGTGGAACGTGAAGGAGCAGTCACAGAAGCAAAGAGTGGAGCTGTAGTGTCAGGATTAGAGGTGAGGGGACGATAGGGTCAAAGATCGAAGGCAGGAGTTAGGCAGCAGAAATAAGTTTTGGAAATGTATTATACAGTGTGATTGTTGTAATTAACAGAAAGTAGAAGGTAAACATCAGCACCAGAGGGGAAAATATAACTCCGTGAGGTGAGGGAAATGTTAACTAGCTTGAGTGTGGTGATCAACTTGCACTGTATGCATACATCTCTATCTAATGAACATCTTCCATATTCTCAGCTCCTGCCAGTTATTCCTCAGCAAGACTGGGAAACCACACAAATAACCCGATAAAGGTAAAATCACCAAGATATGCAAGATATTTCCCTTACTGTGACTCTAATCCCCAGAGGTGCTGAAATTCTCAGTTCTTCAAACCACCCTGTAGGAACCGTGCCTAATTTTCTTATCGGTTCCATATGTTTTAGTAATGTGGTCCCAGGGGCTGGGAATCAGCATTCCTCTATCCACCAGTTTCCCTGGCTTCCAAAAGTACAGAGTCCACCGGAGATGGATGTTAGCTTCCTGGTTTGCAAGTCTCCCCGGGTCCTCAGAGACCACTTGCTCGCCGACTTTTTCTCAATGGCTTCATCTTGTTAAATTCCATGAATGATTTTGCAGGGGTCTGGTGCCCCGAGAGTCCTGGGAGGTGCTTCGTGTTTATGCCCCTTGATTCCTCACGTGCCAATCCCAGTCAACTCATGGGAAGGATTGAGTGACTTTCTCATTCCTTTTGTATCAGCCCAAGTGATGCTCCAGGCATCAGATACAACTTGCTGTCCTCAAAAAGGTTAAGTATACAGTAGGTCCAAAGGTCTATGAGGCTTATGAGCCTCCCCATCCCTGAGCCACTGTCTTCTTCATAACTGATCTGCCCCCTACACCCTCCTAACTGAAACAGCGGGCAGGAAGGCAAGATAATAACTACAGAGAAGAATTAAGGAATTGGGGAATCAGAAACCTGTGTCACCACAGTCCTGTCGGTCCATTTGTTCAGCAGGAGTCCCTCCCCCATTCCCTACTCCCACCTCTCCTGAAAGGGACTCTGGCTTCATGTTTTGTCATAGTCTCTAGAATAGCAGCTCCTTTTCCTGGTTGGAAAGGCACAGGGAAAAGGCAAGAAAACAGCGGCGTACACCCAAAGAAAGGAGACTGCAATTAGTGATGTTCTTTCAGCGGCTACCAAGTACAACAGTAGGAAGATCCCTGTGCAAGAAGGCTTGGCTCTAATATGGATAGAGTTACTTGATTTTTAAAACGGGGGCAACGCCAACTTTCCTGTCATGACATAGCCGTTAGCCAAGACAGCCTCTCAAGTATGTGTGACACGCACCCCACACGTGAGCCTGTCACTGCTGAGGAGCCCGTGGACAGGTGAATCACTCTCCTCGTTGGCAGTCAAGGTGGGCGTCAGAACGAAATAACAGAAAGAAATACCTGGCTCTGAAGCCTACCTCTAATTCCAGGGTCGCCTGTGAGGGTGGGTCCTTTAACCCACCCTCACCTGTGAAATAAACCAATTGCTTCTAAGGCCAAGGTTTTGAACTGGGTAAAGAAAACAGCATCTCTTAGCAAGAAGCTCTCTAGTCGAATTAGGCACTCCCCCCCAAAAAAAATTTTTTTTTGTTTCTCTATGGAGAAAAGCATAAATGTTCATATGCGCGCGCACACACACACACACACACACACACACACACACACACACACACACAC
>NW_026591121.1:0-7315 GCF_907164565.1 Psammomys obesus | reverse complement strand
TGGAAGGTTGAAAAGCGAGTCTCTTGGTCAGTTTTTTTTTTTTTTTTTCTGGTTTCCTGGTAACAAAACTTGCTCTTGAGCACCCACAGGCAGTAGAGTGAATTTATTGTTTATCACATCCTGGTCACAGATGTGGCATCAGGATGACTGTAGCCTGGACTACATTTCTCCTGTGATTCTATTCCTTACTTTACGTCTGCTTCTCTTTAATGATTGTCTTCTGTTCTAACTTTTCACTTAGACTTCTCTTAGGATGGCACCCTGTGGCTTTGCACATGTGGGGAATATCTAGAAGCAAATTTTTACCAGCTCAGGGAAATAAGAGACCAAGCCTTAAAGCCAAGAAAAGGCTGGAGGGAAGGGGTTGGGGAAGATAGCCTCAGTGTCTTTAGAAAAGAAAGCAAATAGCATCCACTGCTGAAAGAGATGGGTGTGCAGGAGGTGAGGAAGCACACACACACACACACACACACACACACACACACACACACACACTTATACAATGACTACAACAAATGACCACAAACTAAAAGTCTTTTAAATACCCATAATTTAATCTCTTATTTTTAAAGAACATAAATCTACTGCCCTAGTGTTGTCAAGGAATTTTTACTTCCAAAGGCCGAGGAGAGGGTCCTTCCCCATCTCTTCCAGTTTCTAGCGCTATTGTCACCTCTTGCTTGTGTCCTCCACGTTCTACACCCTGCCTTTGTCTCCACACACTCTATCCTACATACCTCTCACAGTTCCTTCCTCTCACGTCTTTGGAGTTCAGCCAGAAAGTCCAGGAGGACTGTATTTGAAGATCCTTGCTTTAGCTATACTCTTCCAAAATGGGGAAACCTTAGGAGATTCTATCTATGGATTAGAGTAGGGACATATATCTTGTTCAAGTACCTACATTCAACCACTTATGAAAGGTTCAGAAAATGGTTCAGATCTGATGTAGAAAGGCAGCCTTAGGGAGTGGGATAAAAGGATAAGCAGGACCATTAAAAGGCGACAATGGCCACGTTGAAGTGTTTCCTGGACCCAAACTGCTTGATTCTCCAAAAGCTGTCAGTAACCTGAGCACAGAAGACAGAGGCTAGACAGTGGGAATCTCAGCAGGCGGTGCTTGTGCGTGGACTTGACAGAGGGTTCTAGAGATGAAAGATCGGCCCTTTTCCATTTCCAGCTATGGAGCAGAAAAGGTTTATGCGTTTAGGTGTAATAATACATGGTAAATATTTCGTGTCTTGAAAATTGTAAAGCATTTAAGGCGACAGAGTTTGTTTTCATTCCCATAATATCTCCCTACATATTACTCTAATTTTCCAGCTATATGCTTACTATCCCACTCTGCATTCCTTCCTTTCCTTTCCTAAGTGTATCATAAATAAAACAGGCAAAATCTCCATTCCAGTAAGTACATTTTTCCTTCTTCTTTTTTTTAAATAACAGATGCCTGCGGTGACCATAGGACTAGAATAAAATGCTCAGTGATAAACACTGCAAACTTCCCCGGCTCCTGAATACCCTGGTGGCAGAGGGCCTATAACAAGAGGCTAATATATATATATATATAATTTTTTTTTTTGTAGAGATCTGGGGTAGCTCAAAAATCAAGTCTCTAGATCATATTTCCAAGGCAACATTCACCAGCTCCCGTCTTACTCAAGAGGGCTTGCTGTAGAAGTAAGACAGCACAGGTGACTTAAGTCACCAGGTCTGTGGCTTTTAATGCTCACAAACTCCCAGCGTTATTGTTTCTCATTTTTTTTTGAAGGCCTCAGAATTCTCTCTTTAAACAAAAAGGTATATTAAAGAGATAAATGTGATGCCTTCAAGGTTGAGCCCCCAGTGTTTTTCTCCCCTCGTGGTTCTTGGCCACCTCTAGAACAAGTGAGAAGTAGCTGCTCTGGGTAAGCCTGGAGATGGCTTGGGAGTGCAGAAAACAGGAGTAGCCTTAGGGAAGTTTAATGTCTCCTCCATGGGGAGTCTGACTCAGACCAGGCTCCATAAATTAACTTTACTACTGAAATAGAAGAATCACTAAATATTTACATTATGAATGACTTTAAATAACATCTAGGCCAACGCTATTCCTTTTGGGTAATTCTGGGAATATTCAGCAGTGACAAACGGAAGTACGATTGTTCCTTCCAACAGGAACATGTAAATTCTCTCTGTTCTCTGTGAACCGTGGCAAGAACAACATTTAAAAACGTATCTGATGTAGAAGTTTCCAGAATAAATTGTTCTCTTTTCATGACTGTTGACATCTTACCATTTTGAGAATGCTCACAGGCCCAATTAAGGCCTCTGAAAAAAGGGTAAGTGTCAGGCTGGTCTCCCTGTTATACTAATGGCCTCATCTTGATCAAGCTACTTTGCGCAGAACATCTGCCTCCTGCCTCCTGACCCCTCCCCTCCTCTTCAAGACTTTTCCTTCCATTGCCAAACTTCTTCGCTCTTATCCTAGGATATGTTTGTTCCCCACTTTAGCTTATTTATTTCTTAACCATCTGACATGCCCAAAATAGCACAACCCCCACAAGATCAGTTTTCCTTCTTGACAATTGACAATTTCCCCTGCTTGAATAAGCTTGCGCACATTAAATGTTTTAAATAGTTGATTGAGGCTCGCAAGTAGGTGTCAGTACAGCAGGCTTCTAGAATGGAGCAAATACAAGGGTATATATTTGGCTGAGGTAGAAACGGTTCACTACCTTGAAATTGGAGGTAAAGATTCAGTGCAGTTACATGCAAATGCTACTATTTGGAAAAAAGACTTTGTGAAGTCTCTTCTTAGAAATCAGCAAGTACTTAGACCTTCTGTGTGGAATAAATTTGTAGCAGGCACAGCATGTGGGGGGGGGTTGAAATATGAAGCTACTTAGGTTCTTTATTTTATTAAGGAAATGGTCACATGATTGAAAGAATTAGCCAATGAATTATAATGCAACATAAAGAAGTAACTTAAGATAGATTCCCCGTGTTTTAATTTTTAATAGTACTTTTGTTATAAAAATGTTCAAACATACAAAAAAGGGTAGAGAAAATACTAATAAGAAGTCTTTATAATCATCACCTAATTTTAAAACATTGACATTTTGTCACAAATTTAAAATCTAAGCTTGTTTTTCTGTTGTTCTTTTTCCAAGATTTAGGTTGGATTTTTTTTGGGGGGGGGGAGAGGGGTTGTTTATTTTCGAGATTGTAATTTCAATTACAACATTTTCCCCTTCCCTTTCCTCCCTCCAAACCCTCTCCACTCGACTCTCCTTCAAACTCATGGCCTCTTTGTTCATCAATTTTTTATTGCATTCATATATGCGTTTGTATATGCATATAGTCCCATATAACCCATTGAGTCCATATACTGTTACTTGTGTGCATGTTTTCATGGCTGACCATTTAGCACTAGTCATCCAATTGGTGGCTCTTCCCTATGGAGACCCGCTTCTTCTGCTCCTAGTTTTTCTCAGTTGCCTGTAGTTCTTTGTGTAGGGCTGAGGCCTCATGAGCTTCTCTCCATGAAGTTTGGCATGTTCGTTGGTGTTCTCTTTGTTCAGCTCATATTTGGGTGGCCATGTTGGTGAGATTTTATGGTATAGCTTCTGATGTTACTACGAGACATGATCTCACAGCTGGCTCTCTCCTGTGGCTCCCGAAATCTTTATGTCTCATCTTCTGCAATGTTAACTGAACTTCAGGTGTCGGAGTGTTTCACAGATGTATCAGGGCCCAGAGGCCCCTGATCTATCACTGAATGGTCCCTCCCTGAAGACTAGCTTTCATGGTACTAAAACGCACCAAGCAAGCTTCCATGGGAAAGAGGCAACCAACAGTCTTATCCACCAATGATGCCTATAAACAACGTCAGTGACTATCATGGCACAATAATCCTATAGATTCAATAGTGGCACAAATATCTTGGCAGTAACCAACAGCTCTGTAATTGGACTAAGACCTTGTCAACAATGACAATACCATACCTGATAATGGAGACTTCACTAACTAATCAGTACTACTGAAATCATGGTTATTGAAGGAGAATCTACAATCGCTAATTGACTGACCTATTATAATATCTGACAACAATCTATAAACAGTTGTTTTTATACCCACAGATAAGTGTAGTCCTCATCCTTCTTCAAGGAAACTTCTCTTTGAAACAAAGGCCACTACAAAAAAGGACAACCAATCACAATTCAGAGTTGTGGAGCTCAGTCAGTGGACCCATCTACATCTATAGTGGACTCATCTATAAAACACTCACACACCTAAGATACATTATGAAGACTGAAAATATAACATGTAAGAGGAGTCGTGTGTCCTTCAGTGCAAAGGGAAAGAGGAGAAGACATTCAAGACATGTTACAGGGCAGCAATACAGAAGATAATCAAGGGGTCATTGTCATGAGTTCAAGCCTGGGTTATTAGAAAATGAAGTTCATGATCAGAAAGTCAAGGTGAGGGTGGCAATGAAAACGCCAGAGGAGGTGATCAGAGATCCATGTAGGTGCAGATTCTGACAATCAGAAAGAAATGGAAGATTTCTATCTTAATTCATCCTAAGAATATATCTTGTATCATCTTCATATACTGACTTGTGTGGAAATGGAAAAGATCCTCAAAGGAACAAAAACAATCAGAAAGGGGAGAAGCAAAGAATTAGGGGAGGAGCTCAGGATTAAGGGACAAGAGCTCCAAAGGAAAACACAAGAGCATTTACTTCTGCAAAGACAAGAATGAAAAGGACAGATCTTATTGGAGGTCGCAATTAGCTGGCTACTGAGAATGAGGGTCATTTCATAATACAGTGATGAAGGATACTCTTACCGCACTGCATCTATTCATTTCCTCTTCTCTCCCATAATTTGAGCTTCTAGTGGTCCTGACTAGACATTTTAGCTTGTCTATATGCACCATTACAGTTCCATCTGCTAAGGACTTTCTCATTTCCTTAGAAATTTCTAATCCAAAAGTTCCAAAGGAAAATTCAATATCTATATAGATGGTCAACTTGGCTTGACATAGGCATCTCAAGTTGCTGGCCAATCCATGGATTAGTGCGTGGCTTGGAGTCAATGTCTCCTCTGAGCTGATCAGTAACCTGAGCCACGGGTGCTGAGCAACTATGTAAGACTGTCTCCTTAGCAGAAGTCGGGATAAGGTCAGCACCAAAACAGACATACATAATGCAGTGTCCACAGGACAACCCTGTGCTGTCAAAGTGTAAGGATCCAATCTCTAAAGGGTTCCCAGAATTTTAAACAGTGCCTAGCACAGGAGAGGAGATCCTTTACCCCACGATTGAATTAGTTGATGGGTCAGCATTAATAGCATCTTACATTTGCATAGCATTTTACACTTTTCAAAGTGCCTTTGCAAAAATGTTAGTTAAGGGACAGAAGGGCATGTGTAAACACACTCTGCAATTGAAAAACCTTACAAGCATTATTTTATGCAAGTCAACTAATGAAATTAATTATATGATAACTGTGTCTAAACAGTACCCTGAAATAATAGTTGTAGTCTTAGGTGCTTAACCAAAAATAAAAACATCTATCACGCTTTCTAGTTCTGCATCTTAATGATCCTCTAGCACTTTGGCAATGGAGCTAAGGCTGTTATTACTTTGGAGAACAAAGGGTTTGCCATCCAAGTGCCACTACTACTCCCAACTTTGATAGTAAGCCATAAGGATTGATGTCCCTAGAGGTGGTACTGAAAGTGAGAGAAGAAACCTTAGTCCCATGCATGACCCACAAACACAATTTAAAGCATGGTTTGTCTGTTGGAGTCCAAAGCAGCAATGAAAAAAAAAAAAACCTGAAGTATGGTGAATTAGTTGAGAGTCATGGGCTGGATGGAAATACATACAATCTTTCCACTCTCACTCTCAGTCTGTTTTGTACGCCCCATTACTGCGTAAGTAATGAGATGTCAGAAGACAGAGCAGGCAGAATGCAGGGAAAGAGGTGTAGTGACTTCTGACAAGCCTCACTCTTTGTCTCATTAAATGCTCCTTCTTTCCACCCAATTATTGAAAACAGAAACATTTCTTGCTTTCCCTAGATGGTTTGAATAAAAACTTGCCCCTTAGGCTCATATATTTGGTTAGTTCCCAGGTGGTGAAACTGTTTGGGAAGGGTTAGGAGGTGTGGCCTTGCCAGAGGAGGTGTGTTTTTGAGGTTTCAAAAGTCCATGCCAGCTCCAGGTAGTGCTGTTTCTCTGTCTCTGGCTTTCTCTCCCCATCTCTCTCTCTCTCTCTCTCTGCTTTGTGTTCATGAATGTGATATAATCTTTCAGCTATTGCTTCAGTGCTATGTCTGCCTATCTATCTGCTGCCATGTTTTACCATGATGGTTATGGACTTTCCTCTGGAACTTTGAGATTCAAATTAAATGCTTCCTTTTATAAGTTGCCCTGGTCAAGTTGCCTCTTCACAGCAAAAGAAAAGCAACTAAGACACGCCTCCTAAACTTGACCTGTCTAGCCCAAATCCAATGAAGGTTAAGTTTTCTCATAATATAGCATGAATACAGTCTGTCTTTTATATCTTCTCTGGCTAAATCCAAGTCACCCTCCTCTATGACACTGGCTCTCAACCTGTGGATCATGACCTCTTTGGGGTTAACAGATCAGAAAGCCTGTATATCCGATATATTTACATTGCAATTCAATTTACATTACACTTTACATTACAAAATTACAGTTATGAAGTAACAACAAAACAATTTTATTGTTGGAGGCACCATAACATGAGGAACTGTATTAAAGGGTCACAGCATTAAGAAGGTTAAGAACTACTATTCTATGACTTCAACTACTTACAAACGTTTCACATTTGGCCTCTGTGACTCAACGGGAGCTTATCTCCCAGCCATTCTTAAGAGACTGGTTAGAGTAATCATTTGAAATGAGAATCATATCTTATAACCTATACCAGGTTCTTTACAGGCTCCTAATTTTATTTTGAATAAAAATCTAGCACCATGTCCAGCTGTATACGATTGTGACAACTCTTCCTCTCTCTCTCTCTCTCTCTCCAGCCTCAGGCTGCCTGACAACTTCTGAGATGTGTTTGCCTTGAGACCAGCAGGCTAACACTTCCATCTGTCTGGAAAGTGCTTACCAGCTCCTTGCCTGTCTACTTCCTTCCAAACCTCCAAATCTCATCCTTGTGGAATGCTATCCATGAGAAAACTACCTGTTATGTACCCAATCTCTTTCTCCAAATTTCTCATCAATTATACCATTTCTCTTTCTGAGCTACTGAAGAAGAAGAAGAAGAAGAAGAAGAAGAAGAAGAAGAAGAAGAAGA
>NW_026591120.1:0-27966 GCF_907164565.1 Psammomys obesus | reverse complement strand
AAGAAGAAGAAGAAGAAGAAGAAGAAGAAGAAGAAGAAGAAGAAGAAAGAAGAAGAATCTGTGTTTTTAAATGTATGGCAGTGCTTACTGTTTTCCTTTGTTACAATCTAACTGCCATGAGAGAGAAAGTGATATTATCATTTGTATTATTTATCACTATAGCCTGAGGGCCAAGCCCAGAACCTAGCACAGAGCTCATCTGGTCAGTTTTGCTGCCAGTCTACTTCTTAAATGCATATTCTCTTTGCTGTCTCACCGTTACTCTTCCAGCCTAAGCTGTTGCTAGCTCTTCTCAGGACTCATGCAGAAGCCATCCAGTTGGTTTTCCTGCATTCCTTTCAGCCCAATAGTAAAAAAAAAAAACATTCATCGATGGAATAAACAAGTATACCATTGTAGGAATGATCATAGCACCTAGAGAACAGAAATCCAGCATGTACAAGCTAAGCCAGACAAAATCCCAGCATGGGAGTGTGTTGGATGAAATTCCATTATTCGCTGAGAAGCTGTTGGCATTTGGTAGCTGCTGGGAGAGAGGAAGTCAGTGTTCTTTAACCATATGACCTCTGGTAGGTTCACCACACCCCAGGTCAAGCCCCATTCCCAAGAGTAGTTGGACAACTCAGACTTCACTCAATGACAGGGGTATGAGGAGGAAAGAAAACCCAAAGTTGCTAGATAGCTGAGGGTGGAGAGGATAGACTCAAGAACTTTCAGGGGAGATATGATCAAAAGACATTGTATGAAGTTCTCAAAGAATTTAATAAAAATATTATGAGACTAAAACTTAAAGAAAAAGAAAAAAAAACAAAAGATAGCCATCCAGACCTTGCAAGAAAAGCACCTTGCTTTTTCCGAGTGCTGAAAGAACTTGAGTTTTCAGTAGCGCTGACTGGTCATGGAGTGGAATATGAGGCATTTTGTCCAGGCTCAGGCACAATACAGGTGAGGGCCAGCCTGGAGGAAGGACAGCATTCAATTTTTCCATCAGTAAGCTACTATGCTACTCATATACATAGAGCCGCTGGGTTCCAAAGGAGGAGGCGTATGAAAAATCCCAGTGTCTTAGCCACAAACACTTATTAAAGACATCAGCTTTAAAGGCCTCCAGAATGCTGCTGCTGTTTCTGACTGCCTCAGAATAAATAAGTCCAGCCACTCTCCTTTAATGTCAGTGCCTGCCATGAGGTCAGGCATGTTGGAGAGCCCAAACACAAAATTAGAGCATTGTTGGAGACAGCTCAGCTCCTCACTCCTCTGAACTAAGAATAAAGTTATGGTAGTTCCCCCTTCCATCCTCCATCATCAGACCCCGAAATGGCATTTCAGCTGAGAAGCCAGAGTGAGGAATGGAGGGTGTGTGTTCATCCATGACAGAATGCCGTTTTAATTATGCCAGGCCTATTCTATAGTCCTCGCTCTAATCCAGCTGATTGCCAGGCACCCTGGGCATTATCCATCACACACTCTCACTCTGGGTGGAAACGCCTGTTCGTAAGGATCCAGCAGCTGGTTGTGTCGGGGGGGCTGAGGGTGCTCGGAGCCGATGCCGCTGAGGCACCTGCTTCTTGACTTGTGTGAAGTGACTTGGAGGGAAAAAAAAAAAAATCATCCTGAGGTGACAGAAATAATTACGAAAGTTTGTCTGAAACTGACAAGAACTGTGTTCAACTGGCATAAAGCAAATAAGGCTATTCTCTTCTGAGTTGGCACCAGGCGAGTGCCCCGGGTTAAAACTGCAGCACACATGGTAGTGGATTTCAGCGTTATCCTGAGAGCACAGTTGCCCTGCTCTGTTCCTTACCACCTCCCAAGTTAATTCAACACACTCCTGGGACACAGCCTCACGAGCCTTGAGGGAATATTCCAGAGGTCAGCAGTGAATTTCACTGTGGGGCTCCCCTGACCCCCCAGCTCAGACCTGTAGGCTGGTGTTGACCTGAAATCCATCCCAGTACTGAAACCTCAGAGCTTAATCCACTAAGTCGGTCTGGCTTTGAGCCCCAGAGAAAATGGGATTTCTATAAAATGTTCACTTTAGAGAGAGATTTGCTCCCTTCACAGCTCCTTCTCTGCGTCACACACCATTAACTCACAAAACCCTGCCTCTGGACGGAGGCAGACACTCCAGCTGCTTATGCAAACGGGGCAAGCTCACATGCTTCCTTATGTCTCTTAAGGAAGCCCCCCTGGATTCACTGGAACGGTGCCTCTCTGTCTCGGTATCGCATCACCACCTCAGAACACCCCATTTCCCTCGCTCGCCTCCCTCCTCTGAGCACCATGCCTTGACAGTGGCAAAAGGAGACTCCATTATAGCTTTGAGTCCCTGCCATTTCTTGTCATGTCAGAAACGTCGGGAAAGAGGGCTCTGCCCACAGCCCTGCGTGAATGTACACAGCAAACTAAAAGCATCACTTTCCTCGCTAGTATTCTACACCCACGTGCAAATCACCAAAGAGTGTTGGAAGCACCGCTTATTTGTCGCTAGGCTCTCTTTCCCGACTTGGGAGAACTTGGTGGTTCGTTCCCCCACAATTAACTTCAGTCTTTTCCCAATAGTCTTCATCTTTGCCACACAGTGCATTGACACTCTTGTAGATTGTACCTGGGCCATCTTGCCAATGGGATCTCCTGGAGGAAGTCCAGACAGAAAGTCAGCGTTGAGAACAGAGAGGTCATGTAGTCTTTTCTTCTCTCCCCCTGAGCTTTACCATTTTCTCCCCCCTCAGATAACTGTGTCCTGTGACTAAGAGCACAGATGGAAATTCCCTCCTTCCGGTTCCACTCTCAATTGGTGGATATTCCACTGTGTTTGTCCTTGCTCCTTCAGCCCTTGTTGTGCCTCAGTAGGCACCTCACCATCCTTAAGTGTCCCTTAATTCATTATTTGGGACTACACAGAAGTACACAGAACTACACAGAAGTTCTGTGTAGAAGAACTACACAGAAGTAGTTCTTCCACTTGAGTTCTTCACTTAAGCCATCTGCATTCATTGCTTTCTGATCTTGCAAGTAGGACCACCCGTGGCTGCCAAGGAGCCCATCTTTGTCTTAGGAAGCCTGGCTTTAATAATCAGGAAGAAAAACCTGTCTCATATCACTCTTGCTTCTGGTATGGTGTATCCTTTTACCTTGGCTATAAAAACAAAACAAAATAAAACAAAACAAACTGTATCTGTATTCTCATGATCATCGTTGAGCAACATAAGAGCCTAAACAAGTATGGATCTTAAGATCTTAGACATGGACCATCTGACGAGGATCCCAGTATCTAGAACTTGAACCCTACCTTTCTTTTGATAATTTCCCCTGACCAAAGCATTAACATCAAAAGCTGTCCAATAGTCTGCTGCTGACTGGAAATTCCTCGATATGCTCATCTAGGGAGATGTATAAATAGTACCCACTTTTTGTTCCTGCTAGGCTCCATTAATATTGATTGCACATTGTAAAAATAATAAATTTCTAGGCCAAACAGGACAGCCATGTTCTGATTTAACATATTCTTTTTTTTTGTTATTGTTGTTTTCAATAGATTTTTATGGCCTTTAAACCACTTCCTAGCATCAAACATCAAACATTTCTCCCTGTATGTCATGCTGTTAGTGTGTAGAATGGCAACTGTTCCCAGTGGTATCTACATTTTTTTTTGTTTTTGTTTTGTTTTGTTTTACAGACACCACATCCTACCTGCTGTTTGGCCAGTCAATGGTAAATCACCACAGTCTAATTGATCCATGGCCACTGACTTTATTGACGGATGCTGCATGATAAGCAATCAGTGATGGTCCCCTACTTTTGAGGGTTAACTAGTCAGTCACTGAGTCATTCCACTGGCAGCTCCCAACCAATCAGCAGTGGTTGCCATCTGCCAAAACACACTGTTAGGTTTTATGCCAATCAACTACTGCCTCTGTGACTTGTATAATTGCAGAGCATCAATGGTTGACCCAGGAGGCTTTGTTCAGACAGCCCATGACTAGTCAGTATACCCTTTTTTCCCCTAGCAATGGCGTCAGCTTTTTCTTTCAATTATTGAGTGCTGACATCTTCCCTCAACTATATAAAACAAAACCTTTTAAAGCAATCTAAGAATAGAAGTAACAGAAGTAATCTTCTTTAGATCCATAGCAAGTATCTCTTTAAATAGTGACACAGTGGAAGCATCTCTGCAGCAGGCAGAATCAAGGTGACCTGCCAACGCTGTGAGGGATCACATCAGCAAAACAAGATAAAAGAATAATGAATACATATTGGAATTCTCACACTACTTTCTCACAGTTTCTCACTCAAAATCATTTCCCAACAACTCCAAAAGAGTCAGCTTTGAAAACCCTGACAGTCAAAAACATTTAGGAAGGTGATTGCTTCTCAGCTGGACAAAATATAGGATCAATTGTCAACATCAACTTTTATTGAGTGCTTACCACACGCCAGCCACATTTCTGCACATGTGCTAGGTTTTTACCTCATTAATATTCACAGTATTCTGTTGTGTTTAGAAGGTGAACACACAGAGGTATAACAAGATCAAGTATGTTGCTGAAAACATCTATTCTGCACATGATAAGGCTGAGCTTTGACCGATAAGCAAGCCAGTTGTGCTGATGAAAGTTCTGTCACCTTGATGGAAGCTAGTCAAATGGAAAGAGGAGCTAGACAATCTAATGCCTCCATTAGACTGTCTTTTGAAAAGTCTTTGAGGGCACTTTCTTGATTGATAATTGATAGAGGAAGGTCTACCCCGCTGGTGCCATCATTGGGAAGTTGTCTTGAGTGACACAATAAAACAGATTGAGCAAGCCAGTAAGCAGCATTCCTCCATGGCCTTTGCTTCAGTTCCTGCCTCCAGATTCCTGCCTTGAGTTTTTGTCCTGACTTTCCTTCACAATGGACTGAAAGCTGTCAGCTGAAATAAATTCTTTCCTCCCCACAGTGGTTCTGGTCATGGTTTTTTATCACAGTAGAAAAGTAAACATGGCACCAAGCAGAAACCAATGTTCTTAGTCATTGCTACAACGACCTCTAAAAGCTCTTTATCCAAGATCTCATGAGTAAAAAGTTTTAGAATGCACTCCCACATACATGTTTTTATCTTCCAGTTATATACACATCATAAAACAAAAGAAAGATGTAAAGGATGAGATAAAGATGAGCTAGACGACATTTTCACTATATGCTTGATGAATTTATAATTGAATGAATAAGTTTCATCTTCTGAAGCCAACTTGAACCTGGGAGGTTAACAAAGATCCCTAAGTTGGCTTACCGGTCATGATACTGAAGGTGGCACTTGCTGACTCTCAGATGATCTTGGCTGTTGGCAGGTTCATGTACTACCCCCAAGGCTAACTTCTTCCTACCCACAATGTAAAGTTGACTAGATAACAACTGACACCTTCAGGCTGGGTCTCTGGGAAAGACCTGGTGAGGGATTCAGCCACATGCGTGTGTTCTTGCTTGTGCTCCACAGTTGCTGCCTGAGATGGCTTTCTCCTGAAAAAAAAAAAAAATGGAGCCCAAAGTAAGCACTTGAGTGAAAGCTGCCGGTCTGAGAGATGATCACAGAGGCAAGAGAGAGCGAATGGGAGTGGAAACAGGAAAGGAAACATGATAGTAAAGGGGATAGCAGTGACCAAGTACCTATGATTATAATCACACCCTGGCTACTTGGAAGAAAACTTGAGGATGGGGAGCCCTCCTCCCACAATAATCAGACTTCCAGAACAGGAAGAACAGATCCTCGATGAAGATACCCTTTGTCTGTGCTGACGAGCACTGCTTTGTGCAAATTGACAGTTTAAGTCTTCAATGCTGATGACCATAGCTTCCTTAGAGGAGTTGATTTTAGTTTTCTCACGAGCTCTTGAGTTCTGTCTCCTCCTGGATCATAAGACTGACAAGTTACAAGGGTCCCAGTGAATAAGGTCAAGAGCAGTGAAGAGAGGTTATTTCCTGCCCCAACCTCATATCCTTCACGTATGATTGTGTGTCGGGGCATGACAGCTACAGCCCAAGTGGGTGTAGCCCAGAGCTGCACTTTAAAAGTGGTCTGCCCTGTGATGTGGCGATGCAGCCCAGAGCCCACAGCTTTGGATTCTGTCCTGATTGATCCCCCTTGATCTTTCTCTGGCTGATTGCAAAGGCAGAAGAGTTACTGGATGCTTGGGTGTGGAGATACAATGAAAGCACTTCAGTCCCTTCTTTTCAATCTGCCCTTGGCTGTCACAGCCCTCACTACCAGTCTCCCACCCACCCCTCCTCCAAACCTCTGCCACCAGGAGCTCTTTAGAAAGCGCCTGACCTCTGTGTGTTTAGAAACTCTTTCTGAGACCTAGCACACTCTCTCCCCCTCTCCTTTTCTCTTTCTTCCACCTTCTCCTCTCTCCCTTCCCTGGACAAGTATTAAAAAGTAGAAACCTCTCCCTTCCCCTCAGGTGATTGATGTACTTTGGTCCTCTGCAAGTACAAAGTACTGTTCCTTCAGGCCACAAGATAAAGAAATGAATCTTAGAGATTATTAATTCCCTGGGCTGAGATTTTGTTTAATAACTGTTCTGTCAGTGATAGATCTGAAGAGGTGTGTATGTGTGTGTGTGTGTGTGAGAGAGAGAGAGAGACAGAGACAGAGAGACAGACACACAGAGAGAGAGACATATAAACACACACACACACACACACACAGACACACACACAGATACAGTGAGACAGAGAGAGAGTTTGATTATGGCCAAGAGATGTAACAGGCAGACTGGCATTGCAAGTCACCTCTCTTCATCCACAGCTGGAGAACAGTGACAAATCACTGCTGTCCCCCACCCTGCTTCCATCTTCCCACCTGACTATCTGTACTATCTGATTAGGCCCCCACCAGCCAATCATAGCACATGATTTGGAAAATATTTCCTTTCTGGCATTCTGGAGAACAATCCCTTGCTGAGGGAAAAAATACATTATAAAATAAATGGAAAAGCATCAATCAACTGGGAAAATGTGCTCTACTTGTTGGAGGCAAGTGAACATTTTTATTTAAATGGGACTGAAGACAGAGAGATTTGCTTTTATGTGTTTTTTTTCCCCCTAAGATACCTAAACAGAGCAGAAAGTGTTCACACTCAGGCTGTTACCTTTTCCCCTCAGGTGGAGGGTTTATGAAGCCAAACATGTCACTGGATAATTGCCAGTGAGGCGGGGTGGTCAGTAAATACCTTGTCCAATTTTGTTGTGATTTGTATCAAAGTACAAAAGTGATTTATCATTCCCCGACAGTCTCTGCCCTCCCCTCTGGTGTCCCTCTAACAGAAGAATGGACATGGTGCAGGCAAGGAAGTCTTTCCCCCCATCGGTACGCATTTATCCTCACCTAGGGTTGGCAGTGACAGCAAGTGTTTACACTAGAGACAAAGCAATGCCGTCTCAGCTCTCCTGTGTGGGAGAGACTCCGCAGAGAAGGAACCAACCCTACAGAAATCAGATCTGCTCACTGGGGTCTTGAAATGTTTATGTACCCCATGCCTCTCTCCCCCTGTTTCACAGGGCATAGCCTTCTACACACACACACACACACACACACACACACACACACACACACACACACTCCCTTCACCGATTGATCCTCAAAGATAAAGAAATAGACATGTTTGGGTGACTCGTCAGTCGGTCATGTCACACTCAATCCCGACGTAAATAACTCACTGGATGAATGAGATATGTCATTTCCAGGCTGTAAAAGTAATTCACAACCTCACCTTTCCCTAATGGGGCCATGTGGCCTGGTGCTCTCCAGTCAGCCAGCCACAGCTGCAGCCTGGCAACACCTGCAAAACCCATCACACTCCAGGCCGGAAGGGCTCCACCCCCGCCCCCGCCCCCACCCACCTCTGCCTTTTGGTTGAAGGTGAAGAACCCTGGATGCTATTGCTGCCCACCGGATTTGGCAAAAAAATATCTATTACTCCCTATCTGTGGAGCTTCAACATGCTCGAACAGGAAATTTTTTTTTCTCATGAATTAATAACAAAAAGGCCACCATGTCATAATTCTGTTTTTTTTTTTTTTTTTTCTTAGTTAAGGATTGGAATTTTCATTCTAATGAACTGTGTACTTACGTAGTAACCCTAACTGGCCCCAGACAAAGGGCTGAGCGAAGCTAGATTGGTCGGCAAGTGCTCTGTCTCAGGGCCTATCACCTTCTAGTCTGCCTTGTCCTACACCCAATCCCATGCTCCCTAAATCCAGACACACCAAGCCCTCAGAGGCGCCCCTGTTAGTGATCCCTTCGACAGCACTCACAGACAGAGGTTGCTTAATTTCAACTCAGCCACTCTTTATCATCACCTTTTCCAGATGCCAGACCCGCAGGCTGTCTTTCTTAGACAACCTGAAATCCATCCAGACTGTCCTGTGTTCTAGCTTTAGTAAGCCTGGTCTTTGGAACCGACCCTTTCCAGGCTAAAAGAAAGGTCTTGTTGTTGACGTTGTTATTTGCATCAACTTCCTTTTCTCACGGAGGTTCTCAGTATCACTTAAAGGCCAGCCCCAAATCTGTAGTTCTGCCTGTGCACACACAAGTCATCCAGAGATATATTCTTGGATAGAACTCGTGCTGGGAAATATTAGCTACAAATCATGGAAAGATTTCTAGAGACTTCTTTGAGAGACCCTTGAAGAACAAAATTGAAAGCAGAAAAAAAAAAAGTTTAAAATAAGATCTCTCTCACACACAACCTGCAAAAAGGACATTAGCGTTTGCAATTTCTTTTATTATTTTGATGTCAGGTAGTACTACACAAGATCTTATGTGGGTGGGCGTGGAAATGATTGTGATGGAGTGAGTGAGGTGCTAGCAGAAGGGCTGGTGTGCAGGGATCCCTCTAGAGCCTGTACCTCAGGTGTCTGCCATGCTACTAAACCAGACCTTAGTTCAGGTTTATGGGGATATGCTGTCTCTGGCATTCTGCCACTGGCCAAGTCTCTCCCTCTCTCTGAATTCCATTTTCAGCATTTTCGATCATGCTCCCCAGTTCCCCAGTGCTTCCTTTTCCCCTTCCTTAATCTTGCCTTTGAAAAGCAGCCACACAGCATAGTCCCTTCTTGCCAATACACACACGGGAAAAACAAAATATTTGAAAGGCCTTCATTCATGACATCAGTCCAAAGGGTATCGAGAAGCTGTCAGGGGCGACCCCTCCATAAATGCAGCAGCTCTAAGGGTACCTATGCCTGGTAACCATCTCCTTGGCAACAGAGCTCCTGATGGCCAATGGGCATTGCGTTTGAAGCACGGAGTTTTTGTTTCCAGAATGTGTCTGCCTCTTCTACTTTATGATGCTGATTAATCAGCATCACCCCTTTTGGTGTGTGTTTAAGTGAAATAATAGATGAGTATTCAGCTGCAGCTGAATGGCAAAGGCTTTTCATGAATCTCCAGTAGGAAAGGCAAAATAAAATAATAAAAATCATAATGGATTCTGTAGAGGGGGGTTGAGAACCTCTTATTCCTTGTGGCTCACATTCCTACTAGTTACCATGTTTAGGAAAACTATCTTTGGATGAATTCTTCTCTCTCTCATTCTCTCTCTTGCTCCCTCACTTGCTTAGATGATATAATAGTCTATCAATACACCCTATTCACAGTTGTCACCCAGAGATTCTGAGAATTCAGTTTTTTTGTTTTGTTTTGTTTTGTTTTTAGATGTTGTACTCTAGGAACTATTTTGAACTTGCCTTTTCTGTTCTGGCTGCAAAGGTGAAAATGTTTGGGATGCTGCACTTGTCAGGTACAGGTTTTTCTTCCTCCATCTGCATCCCACAACCCTTCTGTCTGCTTTAGAAATGTCTCAGGATTCTATAACAGAGGAAGCTGTCTGTGTTCCCTTTACCTCATCTTGGGACTAGAATCCTTGGTATTTACTTACCTAACATCAGTTCAGGTCCTCTTCTTCTCTTGGTGAGGATTCCTCACACAGGTAAAGCTAAAATGTGTCATCCGTTGGTTTCAGAGAGACTGTCTCCTCCAAGACCCTAGACATATGTGGTCAAGTACAATAACAGAATAGAACCCAGTTCTGTCTTGAACTCATTTGCAAATAGTTTAACAGTATTTTTTTTTAAACTTTTGTATCTAGCCATTTATTGCCTGGCAAGGAAAAATATAAAAGACCCATGTTCTTGGCTTGATATGTTATTGACATAAAAGTGTATTTTCTTAAGTTTCACACCTGCTCATGTGAGCGACCTTTGATAGAATGATTGACATTGCATTTTCCATTAGGCTCAAGGAAGAATTTTTAATTGAAGAGCATCTATTACCAGGCAGGCCTTTCACGATGTACCAGACGTCACCATTAGGTGGCAGAGCAGCACAATATGAAAAAAAAAAAAACAAAAAACAAAAACCAAAAACCCAACCAACAACCCTGTATCCCAGGGGGCCAACTCCAGGCCTCTGTTAATAGCTTGATTTTCCACTTACAAGCAAGGAAATGCCATGGAAACTTTTGTTTTCCTCTCTGAGAGAACAAGGGGAGAAAGAGATGGGGGGAGGCATAAAGTCCCCTTCCACCAAGTGTTGTCTGCTGCCCCTTAGTCACGTCTGGACGTTATAAATCATGCATTATTGGAGTCTAGCATTTTCTGATCTCAGCAACAGGCCCATTCTAAGCAAAAGGTAGTTGGCAGGTTCTGCTTAGCTTAAAAATGACTAAAATTGCAAGTGAAGGGAGGAAAGGAAGTTATTGTAGCAGCAGGGAAGACAATGGCGGCGTTTCGTTGCCAGTACCGGGCAAGCAATCTTCAAATGCACTCAGTTGCTGGTTCCAGCTGCCAGTTAGTTCTTGTCCCGTGACTGGTTCTGCTTGCGCTCCACGGACACCAGGACATATCAGAATCTTACCAGAAAACTCCCTCTCCGATTGCTCATCCCTCTGCCCCCAATGTCATCACCTTGTACGGTTATCACTTTTTATTTTGGGCCATTGTTTGATGTTTTCAGTCTTTCCTCAGTAACGATGCATCTCTGCTGTCTGCTGATAGGTGTTACTTACAAGTGCTAAAGCTGTTGTAGTCTAGCTCAACGGACTCTGATGCCTCAATCTGACCATGTCCTGCATTCCCAAGCTTATGGACCACCATACAAAGTACCGTCAGTCCGATTGCACAAGGACCTGTCTAATCTCATTAGATTTCTCATTTTCAGCATAATACTGTCACGGTGCCTTGCACCAGGGCCCCAGATTAGTGTCTTGTCAGAATGGTGCTTTACTAATGAGCTAATCCAAATAACGCTCAAATCCCAAATCAGATTTAAGGCGATCCAGTCTGGGTGGAATTGGGGAGGGAGAAATGCTGGCCCTGAGAACAAGCTTTCATTTTCTTTGTGTTGCTTTAAAATAAAATTGAGAGAGTGCTGTCAAACTCTTGATTTTTTTTTTCTCCTTTGCACGACATTAACCTCCATTGCCCAATTGGGAATAATAAACAGAAAAGAGTACATCTGTATGGATTGGTATAAATTTACCTTAGAGGACTAGAAAAACACACACACACACACACATATGCAAGCTTAATACATTCAGCAGATCTGCGTCCTTCACAGCTTCTAGTTTTTCTGACTTTCCCTTGAGCTTGGCCTTAAGACCTTGTAGATTTCAATATGATGTGTTTCAGTGGTGACCTTGGGATGTAGGGTTAGGTCAGAAAACATATTTTTAAGCTTATTTGTTTCCTCGTTTTCCCTGTGGGTAAAGCTGGGCTCCAGAAATCCCAGAATGCATAATAGCAAAGTTAAGGTCAAGACTTTAAACAAAGGAAATAGGAAAACAGACGCAAGCACAGTCAGTTTGGCTTCAGGTGTTCATGAAAATGAAGCGCTGGCTTCAAATTTGAGGCTTAAAGTGGTTTCTTATTTCAGTACTTTTTTTTTCTTTTCTTTTCTTTTCTGTTTCTTTGAGAATGATAGAAGAAAGTGAAGTCTGAATGGTGACCTATAGCAAGCCAGCACGGGGTAACAGACAACAGCCACTTGACCTCTCCATGACACATTCCCCCATATTCCAAAAACTGTTTCTTCTGACTCTCAGTCTCGCTCTTACAGGAAGCCCAGAGAACATGGCAGACATGTCAGAATCAAGTCCAGCCAAGCAGGGCAGCAGCACTCTGTAGAGCTTATGTGTGCATGTGTACATGTGTATTTTCACGTGTTTCAGGTGCGCATGTGTCGGGGGGGGGGGGCGTGCACCTGTGGAGGTCAGAGGACAATGTCAAATGCTGTTCAAGTGTTAGCTACTCTTTTGGACAGAGGGGAGGGACAGGGTCTTTGGCTGGCCTGCCATTTGCCATGTAGGCTAGGCAGGCCGGCTGGCCAGGGAGTCCCAGAAGGCCTTCTTTTGATGCCTGTCCTGCACCGGAGTTACAAACGCAAGCTGCTGCACTACCATGGCAGGCTTTGTTTTAAAAAGTGAAAAAAAGTGAAAAAGAAACCATTCAGGCCCTCAAAGGCACATATTTGTCAAAACTCATTGATTATACACTTCAGATGAGTGAGTTTCATTGCATATAGATTACTCTCCCGTTACAAAAAAAGTCTGCATTCTCTTTGGGGGTGGGCAAGCTTTTGTATTTGACAGAACTGCCATGAGAGACAAGTCCAACAGCCAGAGACAGCTGTTTTGTGTCTATTTCGCCTAAATCGCTGCTGTTGAACTTGAAGAAAATCAGAATGTCATACTAGAAAGCCAAAGATAGTTGGGCTAGACAATAACACTGCCTTGCAAGCAAGCACTTTACTGACTGAGTGATCTTCCCGGTCTGCCATTACATTTTGACATACAAGCTGAGTCAATTTGTTGTGTAACCCTTGTTGACCTTATTGACTTTTCGAATGACGCACTGGAAAGCCCAAGATAGTTATCTTAGAAAACAATACTGCTATATTTTTTTCACACCTCCACAGCCTTCTTCAGTGTCCTTGCCCAATGTGCTCAGAATACGAATTTGCCCAATGTAACAGATGTCAGGTTGTCTACCCAGTTGATTTTGCAGCTAACCACACCCAAGGCAACTGCCTCACTGTCCTCTGCTTTCCCTAACCAGATCTCAGTCACAACGGTCCCCTAGAGCCTATCTCTTTAGCTTCACTCTGAAATGAGGTGCAAATGGATGATCATTTTCCTTTATGAATGGTGACACAGTCCCAAAGGCCTCACCCTAGAAAAGAACCCCCCACGCACCCCCCCCACCTGCCAATCCTTTAAAACCACCAGGAGAGAAAAGAGAGGCCTGCCATTGCCTCTCTGCCTCCCTGCTGACTCTAATTACCCAGCCGGGAATTTTACAATCCCTCTTTCCCGCCCGCCCCCACCTCTGTTCTAACAACTCCGAAGCAGTCAGTCTGTAGACTTTTTGGCTGGCTCTTTCTTTTGTGTGCCCACTGCTGCCGAGTGGATTGGCCTCCTAATGAGTTCTGACACTAATGGAACTGTGAGACAGCGTGATTATGGAGGTCCTCCCAACATGCAGCTCAGACCTGGCAGGAAATGACCCGAGATTCTGCACCCTTCCACCCGGCAAAGAATTCTGTGGAAGCCATCTTCAGCGGCCAGCTGGATCACCCCTGACCCTGACCCCTTTCTCCATTCAGTTTCCTCTTCTCTCCATCATCCCGCAGGTGGCTGAAAATAAGATTTTTATGGCCTGATGCATGGTAGGTTAGTTGACAACGTTGGAGACCCTATTTAATTCAGGGGGTCTGTGGAGCATGGAGGTGAGATTGGAAATGGGAACTGGGGCCCATAAAAAAAACAAAGAGTTTTTCCCCACTTGCTTTTAAAAAGCGACCCAAGGAGGGAAGGAAGCAGGGAAGGGACGCTGTTTTCTATTAGATGCTTAACAACGTGTGTAAGTGGAGGTGATTTAAGGAAAAAAAAACAACATGTGCTTCTGTAATCTCCGTGTTGTGTGCAGTACAGGTGTAAGAGACTGGAGCTAACTATTGAACTGTGAGCTAATTATAGCAAGAAACAGCTGTTGTCCTCTAATGAGGATGAGGCTGCCGTAAGATGCTACTCTGCCGGGAAGCCTGTGGAAGAGCTTGCTTTAGACTGCTTATATCCGGTACAAAATATTCCCCACCACACACTCGCTCGCTGGCCTGTTCGCACATCCACTCCAGCAGGTGATAGGTAATTTTCACCTCACTGTGTCTGGAGAGAAGAATATGTCCCCATTTTATTAACCTCTATGCTCCTTTTATTTTTAGTCCCCAGCAGCATATAATTCCTGACCCCCCCCCAGCTGAGTGTCACTGGGAGGGTACCTTCTTTGTACCACTCCTCTGATTTCTTTCAGCTCACTCCCATTTTTCCATGTTTCCAGAACAATCAGATATTCCCAGAGCTGTCAACTGTTTATCATGTGATGTAGAAGCTTTCCAAAGCACATTTTTCTCTTTCTTAGTGCTATAGTGTTCTCTCCAGCTCTTCAGTGTCTTGGAATGTAGAGCTTAGGGGGAGGCTGAGGGTGAGTAGAAATTCAGAACTTAGACTCCAGTACAAACAACTAGGAAAGTGTTTGTTTAAAATGCTTTTCTCTAATGTTAATAAATCTGATTTTCATGGCGATACATGTATTTACAACTCACTAAGCTTCAATACCTCACCAGGTGGGAAAATAGTCGAAATCTAAATAAGCTGAGGACGCAGGTGCCTCTTTCCCACAAAGCACAAATGCCTCTTTTTGACCAAATGAAGGGTAGGCAATTTATAGTGACCATTTGTTTCCCACTGTGTATAAAGTATTATTTACTGTGCAATTGAATTAAAAACAAGGACTTGCTATAGCAACCACCCTAACAAGAGGCTCTATTCACAGGCCGCCTTGGAAGCCTGGGGTTCAGGGGCCCATTAAGCACCTTTTTGAAAGTACTTGTCGGCAAACCGGTGGCATATGCGTCTTTTATGGCGTGTACAAGGCGGGGCTTGTACAATGAAAGGTTTCTCTGCGGACCATGTTGTTTTCAGAAGGGAGGGGGGCGTGCCAGCAGTGATGAGTTTCTGTAGTTTGGGATTAGTAGAAATTTAATTGAGAGTAAAACACAGAGCAACTGTATTGGCTACTGAGAGGAAGAACAAAGGGTTCTTCATGGAGCCAGGCCTACCACATGGCAGCGCAGGAAGGCTGCTGCCTGCTCATCTGCTCACTACCACCCAGCATCCAGAGCCTGGGAATGAGCCACTTGGCCATTGCCCATCCTGGATCACTGTTAGTGGCCCAAGCATTTCTCAAAGAGTCAGAGAGACCACAGTAACAGGGATGGGGAAGAGAGAGAAATAGTTTCTTGTACACGTCTCCAAGTAAAGCCAATATATTCTTTCTTCTCACCCCAGTACACTTTTCTAATCTCCTCTGTACTGTCTAATTCTCCTTATGTGGAGCCTGATTTGCTCTACCTAAAAGTTCCCTTCTTCTTGATATAAACAGTATTTTATTATTTAAGGGCTTCACCCACCTATCCGTACAGTACAATGTATTTCCATCATCGTCACCCCATTACTTTCCTGAACTTAATGTTCTTCTTTCATACCTTTTTTTTTTTTAAATAACAAGTGGACTCTAGTAAGTGCAACCAGTATGTTTGGGTATTGGGCCATCCACTGAAGCACAGCCACCTTCTCAGGGGCCGCATCCCTAAAGAAAACTGATTTTTCCTCCCCTAGCTGCCAATATTTCTTTCCTCCTCCTTCTCCTCCTTCAGCACCACCTCTTCCTTCCCCTCCAATTCTAGAGCCAGAGATTCCAAAACACTAGAGGTGAAGATTAGGAAAGAGGGGACACGGAGAGGATTTCATCCTCCTGAAGACAGTAAACCCAGTCTCTGACTAATGGCTAACCTTCTAATGCTTCCCAGGCATCAGAGATGGATGATTTTTTTTTTTTCTGCTGCTGCTTCTATACCCTTCTATCCCCAAAATAGCGGCTTCTGGTGTGTTCTGTCTTGAGCTCCTCCAGAACTGAGCTTCCACGTGAAGGTGACATTTGATTAGTGTCCCCTTCCGTTCTGCTTTTGTCTCTAGGATGGCAAAGGTTACTCCTCGATAATAACACAGTTTCCTGACTGTGACTGGAAGTCACAGCGTCTTCTGATGTCTGGGGAGCTTGTGACATGCGGGCCAGGTCCCTTGTGTCAATTACGATGGCTGTCTTGATTCAAGGTGGCTGTCTCCTAAGTGTTACATGTTCAGGAGTGCTCTGCTTGATGCTTTCTGCTGTCTTTCCTCATGGTTATTTCCACACCATTCAGAGATTACGTAGAAGCTTATCATAGTATCTATCAAGCTAAGTATCTTACGTGAATGAATGACTGAATGAACAAGTGAATGAATGAATAGAAGGGTGTTCTGCTTTGGGAGATAGCAGTTTGCTTTAACCCATTTGCACATGAAAGAAGGCAGCTTAAAACATAACTTACCAAAGTAGCAACCAAATCCTTTGAGAGACTTAGATGTAGAAAAGTCTTTGATTCAAATTCTATTTTAAGATATTTCAGAAAGAAGAAGTAAGTCAAAATAGCTCAGGGAAGCAATCCTAATTTTGACAGTCCTGTTTTCAGAGGGGAAGTCATATTCTGTATAGAATACAAGCCTACAATTTTTACCTGTAATTTTGAAATCCCCATTCCTGATGAAGGTCAGTTTTTCTTAACCCGTTTGGCACTGACAGCAGGCTATTCAGAACCTTTGTTTGTTTTTTCTCTCAAAGGCTGCTCCACAAGCATGCCTGTGAGTAGGTGATCCTGTGATGACAGGGGGTTCCCGGTGTGGCAGTCAGGAGATGGAGAACACAGACATCAGAATCATTCCGTTTTTAAAACCTGAAACGTCCTGGATCTCAACTCTTCAGGGGTTCAGACACAGCCTGGAGATCTAAAATACAAAATGCTGTTTACTCCATGTCTCGGTTAGAGGGCCAATAGACAGAACAGCCAGAGGTTCAATGTTGTGAGCAAAAGGTCCTGATGCTGGAGATTTTACAGTATTACAGTTCTGAGATATGGATGCCTGTCCAGCAAACACACCGTGACCATATGCTAGGCAGGGAGCATTACTGCAAGGTAAGGACCCGAGGGCAAAGGTGCCATCAGCCCACTCTCAAGGAATTCACAGTCCTTTGTTGTTGTTGTTTTAATGGTTTGAAAATTCCATACGTCCATGTATTGTGTTTTGATAAAATCCATGGCCCATCCTCGGCCCTCCAATTCTCTCCCTATCCTCCCACCACCTTTCGCTGCCAGGGGATTTTTTTTTTTAACCCACTTAGTGCTGCCTTCATGTGCAAGGGTGAAGAGCCATTCTCAGGAGCATGGGCAGCTTCTCAGGGGCTGCATTCCAGCAGAGAACTGGCTATCCCAGTGTGGCTGTTGATGACAGACAGCTAGCTACTCTGCTGGAGGGCAGAGGGGGGACTTTGTAAGCTCTCTCCCTGTCCGTGCTGGGAATTTAGCTGGCTTCGTCTTTTGCAGGTCTTGGGTACATAGCCACATTCCCTGTGAGTGTGTGTGTGTGTGTGTGTGTGTGTGTGTGTGTGTGTGTGTGATGGTATGGACTATCTAAACATTTCTCTAAGTTGCCTAAACTATTTACTGGAGGGCTTTAAACTTAGTTTTAGGTGCATTTGAAGGGTTTTATTTTGTTTTGTTTTTTTCTTTTAGTTTCTTCACTATCAAGACTTTGGAAAATAAAACATGTTTTCCTAAGTGCAACCTTTAAGCCAACACAAACCTTCCCAGCATGGAGCCTTTCCTGCAACAATGGGGATCCTCCTTGAAGCCTCTTCAGTTGCAGTGTCTTTGAGATAAGCAGCCCCCTGACCACTGGTTTAGGATTAAAGACACGTTGAAGTCACAGCTGAAGCCCACATGCCAGTTCTAGCAGGATGCATCAGGCCTCTTAAAAGCCACAGAGACTCTTGGCTATTAAATGGCCTTGAAAAATCCAGCCACCATAGCTCCCGCTCACTCTTTGCAGAATGAGAGGGGGAAAAATGGATTGGTTCAGGCCTGCCCGGGGTGATCTGTGGGAACTCCGATCACTCAACACCTCTGGGACAGGAGCCTGGTTCCATTTGCTCAGATTCTCAGAGCACACCTTATTAAAGTGCCCGCCATCATGAGAGCCACAGATCTCACACTATCAATAAAAGCCAATGTTTAATAAATTATGTGTCTGGCAGACAAATACTCAAGCCATCACCTAGGCCCCATCAGTTCGGAAGCATGAGGCACCAGGGAGCTTATGTGACCACAGCCTTGTGAGAGGTGACTTCTAGATTAGGTCTACAGCTAAATTGTAAGAGAGTTTGCCATGCACTTTTTAAATTTTGTCTTACTGTGAAGCCATGGTCTTGGAAAGTGCTTCTTAGAATGTGTTTGCTGTATAATTTCTCTGCAGCAGTGAATAGGTCCATAGAGCAGCATGAAAAGAACCAAGGGCTCATCTCGCCCTTGGCTTAGGGGACTCCTCAACTCTCACCATCATGTCCCACGCAGTCTTTGTTAATGGGAATTTTGCTCCAGTCACAGGACCCTCCTAGGCTGCCAGCACTCTGATCTCCAGGGTGACAAATTTTAACTTCAAGAAAAATGGCGCTCCTTCTCTCCCAATGTGTCTGTCGCCATCGGAAGCACTGAGAAGGTGTAGCTCCGGGCTCTGGGTGAGGAGGTTGGCTCACAGAGTCGGCCCTGTGGAGTGTGACTGGCCTGCAGTCGTTAGGGTGATGGCTTTCCTGGGAAATGACCTGAGGAATCTCAGTAATGCAATTCCACGCAGGAGTCCTGAGAGACCCGCTAGTACCAATCCATTCTAGATCAACTGGAGCAGACTCCGCCAAGCGTGAAGTGGTGCACTTCGGCGGCGTGATCTGACATGGCGTTAAACAAAGGAGAGCAAGCCTCCAGCTTCCATTCTTCCCCACCACCGCTCAGACAGGAGAGCGTGCCCATCTCCTCTGTGGATTCTATGGAATTCTATGTCACTTATGGGATTGCTACCCCTGCAGAGGTCAGCATTACAGGTGACCAGGGGAGATATTTTTATATCCTTTCAGATGGAGAGAGAGAGAGAGACTGTGTGTGTAAGATCTGTGCTGAGATAGTTTTTGTTTTATTTTATTTTCCAGGAAAATCAAATCCTGGCAAGCCCGAATTCTGTCATAAAGCGAACTGTACGGCCCAAACTGACCACAACAAAATAGCAACCTTTCCCTCTGGCATCATTCATTCTTCTCCTTAATTGTACAAGTAAGAGAGCCAATTTCCAGATGGAGCGAGCAGGTAGCTTGGCCCAGGCTGTCTAAATCCTTGGCAGGCATGCGCACTACCGTTATGCCTTTGAAATGTCAGCTGAGGTAGACACTGGCTGCAGATCTGAGGTGCCAGACACCTGCTCTCTGGGCTGTGTGGTGTGCTTTGGAGGATCTGTGCCCCACCCACGGCCCTTCAGTGAAGCACGCGGATCCTCTAGCGCAGCTACAGACGCTGTGCAGATAGATTCCCTTCCACTCTAAGCACCTTCTTTCCCCACTCCATGGCCGCCGCCCATAACCTATTGTGTGTTTATGGGGGTGGGGGGACGAAGGGGGACAGAGAGGGATTGCCTCCATTCAGCATGCAAGTCCTCAGAGCTCCTGTTGGGGTCCACGTCACCCTGTCTTGGTCATCTAAAACAGTGGTTCTCAACCTTCTTAATGCTGTGACCCTTCTAACACAGTTCCTCGGATTGTGGTGACCCCCCCCAACCATAAAATCATTTTTTTGCTACTTCATAATTGTAATCTTGCTACTGTTGTGAATCATAATGTAAATATCTGATGTGTTACACACGCCACACACACACACACACACACACACACACACACACACACACACACACACTGTGACAGGTTGAGAAGCGCTGTTCTAAAAGCTCTGGCCTTTCGGAGATAACTGCCTTGTTGAGGCAGCTATCACCACCTCCCATACTGGAAAAGTTTTTAACCAAGAAGAACTAGCCCGGAAGAGCAGTAAGTCAGCAGCTGCCCTGGCAGACGATCTCACTGTAAGCTATTTTTATCTCTTTTCATCCACAAAGAAGTTTTACAGCGGTTTTCATTTCCCTTGCCTAAGAAAGTGTTTGGGGGGACACAGAGATGCATCGGGGGTTTAGAGGACTTGCTGTTATTGCAGATTGCCCAAACTCAAAGCCCAACACCCACATAATGGTCGGGAACAGTCTATCACTCCGGTTCTGGGGTATGGGATGCCCTCTTGTGACCTCCATGGCACCACACCCACACACATGTGGTACACATACATGCATGCTGTCAAAACATTCACACGCCTAAAATAAATGAATCTAAAAAGAAATAAAATAACGGGCGATGATGGCACATGCCTTTCATCCCAGCACTCAGGATGCAAAGGCTTTGTGATCTTTGTGAGTTTGAGGCCAGCCTGGTCTACAGAATGAGCCCAGGACAGCCAAGGCTACACTGAGAAACCCTGTCTTGAAACACCAAAAATCAATCAATCAATCAATAAATCAAAGAGTTATTTATGAACAACTACTTCTAAGATCAAACAGGCCTGAAAACTTCAACAGCATTGTCACTGATTAAGTTAGCAACCAGAATTTTTTGGGGGAAGGGGTGGGCACACAGCTTTTTTATGGTTGCTTAAACGTCACAGTATTTCCATTTAAAAACGTAATACAGTAAATAAAGGCTAATATTTATCTGGCATTTTCAATGTACTAGAAACTAATAGCTCAAGATGATCTCCCACATACTATATAGTCTCCTAGGTAGGCAGAGTCATTTAACTAAGGGAAAAACTGAAAGCTGAAAGCACAGAGACTAACTCACTCTGTGAGATGGTCCATGAGCTTTAGAGCAGTGATGTGATACACAGTTGCATTTGTGGTGTAAGCAGTCAGCTGACACTCCTCTGTGTTTCCACAGATTCCATGCTCTTAATCAGATGCTAAGTCACCTTGCCTATATCCTCTGTTAGAGTCACTTTAATCTTTATAAAGATTGTGTCGTGCCAGGAGGTAGCGGCACTCACCTTTCCCAGCACTATAGAGGCAGAGGCAGGCAAATCTCTGAGTTTGAGGCCAACCTGGTTTACAGAGTGAATTCCAGGACAGCCAGGGCTGCACAGGGAAACCCTATCTTAAAACAAAACAAAACAAAACAAAACAAAACAAAAAAATGCTTTTCAGTGTTGGTTGCAAGATTCAGATGATGTAATCTATTTGCAGAATTGAGCATAGTGTCCAGCACACATGAAAATATTACAGTAAACATTGCTATCGTTGTTAATTATAGCAATATTAATACTATATTGCTATCTTATTAGCTTCCTAAAGTATTTAACACAGTATCTAGCATAAAAAATCAGAATAAATGTTCTATTATTATCATTAATAATTATATCAAAATTCAGACTATCTGACCTTTTTAGTGAAAACTAGAATAAGAACACATTTTGATATCCCTTAAAGGAATTGACTAAGAGCACCTAACCATAGATAATTGATAATATTGTTCTTGATGATGAGCACCCTAATAGACACTTTCAGTGCTACTCAGCCTATGATTTCGGAGCACTCCAGCCACTTAATTCCTTTGTGATGCTCATTCCTGGCAACTCTTGGAACTAAAAAGTCAGATGAAAAAGAAGAAAGTCTTGCTAGATTTAAAGTAAGAAAGAAAAACAATAACCTCTTCATTTTTAAACACTGGGGATAATCCTACCTCATTCAAGCCTCAGAGGGCCGGAGGGTCAAATGAGATAGAAAGCTTAAAGACCTGCTGACAGACATGTACCCTAACCACAGTGGTGGTGTTTGGACAAGACAACAGCTGGGAGAAACACCAAGTTTACACAAGCCACAGATATCACAGGCCTGGCAAGCCATGCTGGGAACTTGGGACACAAACTGATGCAGAGTGGGAGTCGGTTTGGAGGGGTGAGGAAGAGTTCTGCCTTTTGGAACTGAGGAGGGAAAGTCCACAGAAAGACAATAGCAGGAAAAGGGGCTGCGTGAGGAGCAGGTTTAGAGCAGCCTGTCCCTTCAGGTCATCACTTCCTTCTGCACAGCTGCAGATGACCCTGCCCTTAGATGACCCTGCCTGAGGGTCAGCCTTTCCCCTTGGAAGGGGGAAGCACAATACCGTGGTGCCGGTTGCTATAGCAAGCCAGTGACAAATCTCTTGGGGAGCCTCGGTCAGCAGGCAACTCATGGCAGCCAACATTATCCTGCCACCTCCAAGCAAACTGAGGAATGTGTGACTTCAAGGGAAGGATTAATGTGTTTAAAGTCCCAGTCAAACCCACTGCCAAAACACTCACAAAAGAGCCCAGAAACACAGAAGGAGCCCTCAGCAATGGGCCATTTTCTGTTAGCTTTTTACCAGTTACATGAACAATTATAGACAAGGGGACCTTCACATTAGATGCTTAGCGGAGTTTAAAAAAAAAACGTAAAGAGCTGTAAGTGTTCATGTGACTCTCCTGCCAGCCAGTCAATTAAGAGGGAAGAAGGATCTTTTGAATGGGGTGATTCAAAATCTCAGTAGCACCGCCAACCAAAATATCATCCCAGGGCAAGGAGCCGGTGCCCAGAGCCAAGTCATGTAGATCCCTTTCATGTGCCAAACCTATGTGTTAGAAGACTTGCAAATAGGCTCATTTGTTAGAATGGAAAATTGTGATTTAGTATCCTTGGACCAAGCCAGATTAGCAGATGAGAATTCTCTCTAATGATAAATTATGCTAATTTGGGTTTTGTTGGTCAAGTGAGACATTACTTTGTGTTTTACAACCAAGCCTGACTATAGGAGTTACCAAAGACCTTCCAATCAGATTTTTTTGGGGAGTTTTCCTGCCAGAACTCCAAAACAATTCAGCAATAACAGTTGTCTCAAATTTCCCTTTAATAAACAAAGTTATCTTGGCAGGTTATGCCGTGTTCCTTGTGGATTTTTGCAAATCATCTCTAGCTTATTCAGATACACTGCTTTGTGAGAGCTCTTGAATACCAGCACACGGTTGATGTAGAAAATGCAGTAGAACAACTGTTGACTGTGCGTAAATTTTCAATGTTGATGTTTTTATCCTTTAGGAGTAATGCAGGCACACTGTAGAAGGCATAGAAAATCATAAAAGTGGCAAATTACTATTTGTTTGGTTGTAAGCAATAAAAGCCCGATTCATATCAACTTAAATGGCTCATATAATGAGGAAATCCAGCTGGACTGGCTTGAGCTTCAGGCATGGCTAGTTCCAGGAACTTAAGCAGTGAGTATCTCTGGGGGACTATATTGTGGTAGTGAGGGGTAGATAAAACCACTGGACAATTCACTAGGAATAGCTTGAAGCTAAATGAACACTCACATTCCCATCACTTGAAACAGTTATGATGGGTTTTTTTGTTGTTGTTGTTGTTGTTTGTTATATATTCTTGTCTCTTTTTTTTTCATGAAGGTTTACCTTATTGATAAATAGTGTTAAGCCAAATATCTGAAGTACAACAAAGACAGGGATCATTTTCTCACTGTCACCACACTGGCCTGTGGCTCTCAGTTCCTGCAGGTAGGCTCTCAGAAGGACAAGTCACAAGGTGAGCGCCATGACTGTCTATAGTTATCACCCCAGAGAAGTTCCTCAGGCTGTGCACGTGCTCTGTGCCTGTGTTTCCAACGTGACCACAAAACAAGAGCAGTCTGCCAAGGTGGCTATGGCCACTGGGGAAGCGAACTTTCAATCTTCTGTGATTACATTTAAACAGCTCCTTGTGGCTAATGGCTTGTTATACTGACCACAGGATCTATACAACACACTACTCAAGTTCAAAGACTATGCTAAGCATACACCTAAAGCATGATGGGATCATGGAAGGCTCAGGTCAGAAAGGTCCAGTTAAAAACCCTTTACTAAGCACCAATGACGGCTCCTCATCTCAAGCACAGCCTGAGCGCTGGTGCCTTGGTGCATCCAAGCAATGCCAGCCGGGAAGTGTTTGCACTGTTCCAGAGCATGGTGGGGCTCTCAGAAAAGTTGTCAGTCTATGAACACTGTTTCAACTTGTAAGTTATGTCTTGTTTTATTCTGAGAGGACTAGGATGAGAGCTACTAAAGACAAGGTGGACCTTGTCCCAATTGTAGACCACTATCTATGAATTTGCATACCTGTAACAATTGGCCAGCAACGGTGAGGTCACTGCTGTGTTGATGTTCTCACCGTGCAGGAAAAAGAAGCATAGGGTAACAACTGCTTTCTTCCTCTCTCTCTCTGTCTGTTTGGTTTTTGTTTTGTTTTGAGGTAGTGAGGATTTCCAACCTTCGTCAATTAAGACACCGGTCCCACCTCTTAGTTCTGATATTTATTTTACCAGGGTGAGGTTGCAAATACTCCAAGTTAGGCAGCAGCAGCGGACTGTAATCTTAAAGGAGTAACAAACACAAGGCTTCAATAGCAAATCTATGATCCAATATGTTCATCTTGAAGATGCAGTAGCAGAGCCACTTCAGAAAATCTGTGCTAATGGGAAATCTGTTGTGCGCCTTCTGTGCTAGATTTCAGGCTCTTGAGAGCCAGGGTCCCATCTGTCCAATGCCCAAGACACCACACTTGTTAGTAGGGAGACAGAGGCTTTTAGTGGGGCTGTGTGTCACTGAAGACTGTGCCCAGGTGCTGGAGACCAGTCCATGACGTCTTTTCAGAGGGAAACAGATCAGGAAGGTATGCCCGGTGCAGCTGAAGGCTCCGCCAGGCCTTCTGCCTTTTCTCCTAAAATCTCCAGCCCCGGTGTTCTCCCAATCTACAGAATTCACAAAGCCTGCTAAGGGCTGTTCTGCTTTCAGCCTCGGAGATCTCCAGTTACCGGGTAAATGCTGTCTGGAGGCGTCAGGTGCCTGTTGGATACCTATGCATAGTGTTAGCTGCTCTAGGTGCCGGGCATTTTACACGCCTGTCTCCTGGATGCAGCTCACGCTTGCCCTTTCTGGGTGTTCCTGCCAAAAGGAACTGAAGTGCTCTCCCTCCACACAGCTGAGGCCCATCCATGACTTGGCCAAACGGTGGCCTTTGGGCTACATCTGGCCTACGAGGCTAGTATAAGCCAAAGCCGGCCATTCCAGCTCATTTTCATAGCGTCTATGGCTGTTTTATGCTACAAAGCCAAAGCCAAATGGCTGTGATGGAGACCATATGGCCTGCAAAGCTAACAGGTCCTTTACAGAAAGAAAGCAAGCAGAGGGCCTTGTGAGGACTGAACAGAACACGCAGTAAGTGCTCAGCTAACATTAGCTGCTGATGGCATCCTTGCCACGCTCCCCCTCCATTCACAGCCTTGGTCCTTCCGTGGCTTCTCTGTTTCCATTCCCTCCGAGACAGGTAAAAAACAATGTTTTCATACTTGATATACCCAGTACAATTTCACAGACTTCACCCTTGCCTGCTCACCCTATCATACATGTGTATGTTGGGAGGAGGGAATGTGACTTCTTCACACACACCAGGCAATTCTCTAGTGACTATCAAGCTAATGTTATCCTACAGTTTAGTGCCGTTCAGACGTGACCTGGTAATAATTTGGATCTCACCGATAAGGGCTCAGTCCCCTAGGGCTTCGGCACGTTGTAAGCCAGTCACAAGCAATCCGTTGACAGTTGTACTTCTGGTTGGCCAACTACAAATCAGAGATTCCCAGGGCTCCTGCTTTGGGTCTGATGAATTGGCTAGGAGGGCTCACAGAATTCAAGGAAATGCTGATTTATGGTACTGGCAGGCTATGAAAATGGATATCGGAAAGCCTAGAGGTGAGCATCCACTTGTAAGAGATAGATGTACAGATATTGCCAGGTATGAATACTTTGTCCCTTCCAGGCACCTTAATGTGCTCGGTAATCCGGAAGCCCTCTGAAGCCCGTGCTTTGAGGTTGTTTCTAGAGCTTCTTTAATGCAAGCATGCTTGATTATATCATTGGCCACTAGCAATCACCTTGACCTTCAGTTCCCTTTTCTCCCAGGGGTTCTGAAAATCGGAGTGAGAGTTTCGACCTTCTAATGATATGATTGGTTCCCCTGGCAACCAGTCCCTATCCTGAGGCTCTCCAGGAGCTCCCAGACATCAGTCATTTCAGCAGCACACAAAATAACACATCACTTAAGGAGTTTTAAGGGTTTGGGGGAGCTGTATGCCAAGAACCAGGGGCAGAGACTAAATAGCTATTCATTATATCACATCCAGATATCCTTGGCTCCAAGTTGGTCTTTTTATTTTGCTCTCCTCTAACTCAGCCCTATAAGAACTTACCGAACATTCTTGTTATACCTTTCAGACCCACCATTTCTTTTTAGATCAAAACTTCTATCTAATGTGAATTCTTTGGTGAAGTATGCTTACCTCTTTCAAGTCCTTAGGGTCCCTCACCTCTGCTAAAGGCATTTTCTTATGCACCCACCTGCAACCTTGGCATAATCTTATTGAATATACAAGCAGGGCCATAGTTATGTAGGCTAGGTAGAAGGTGCTCTAAAATCTTACCTTCTTTTGTTCAAGAGCCACCTCACACCCAGAATAGAGACAACAAGGAAGGGCTACTGAGATCACAACCATCTTCCCAGCCTATTTTGCCTCGATCAAGGAACACTTGAAACAATAAAAGTCCTCAAATGATCATATCCGATTGTGTTAAAATTTGCCGGGTTCCAACTCAAACCGTCCCAAACCCAGTTAGTCTTATAGAGGTGTTAAAATGTGGCTCAGTACTCAAGGATTTTTGCAAATGCACAGAAAGTGGTTTTAGTGAGAGGATGGGTTTTGCTGTCTTGAGGCATAACTTCAAGCACAGAAAGAAACAAGTTATAGAGTGTTAGATAGTTTGCTCATAGAAAGCACACAAACTAGCATGGTGTTAAGTGAATTTTCTCTAAAAGAACTGTTCCCTTTTGAGAAACTTTAAAACCTGTCCCCCCCACCCCCCGCAATAGAAATGCTGACCTATCTTGCTATTAGTGCAAGATAATCCAAATACCATGTAGGTCTATCCACATTGTGGCCAGTGTTTTCCTCCTCTTAAGTTCCCGAACAAGGCAAGGCCTGAAGTTTAATGAATCTCTATCCTCTGGAGTCCTATAGCAGTTTCTATACCCTGAACGTATTTGCTTTTACCCCAGTTGCATTATAGGTCCCTGAAACGAGAAGGTACCATGTTGTATTTCATTATCATTTCCCTTTGTCTGAGTATCTCTAAAAGAGCATACATTTCTGAGTGACAATAACAAGGGTCAAAGTTGGCTCAGTACTATGCAGAGTTCTTTATCATCACCACCAAAACTATGGAAACTGGGGTGTAGAAAGGTCAAACAAGGCGTCCTAAACCTAATTTGAAAAATGGTAAAGAGCTTGAAACTGGAGGATTCGAACATAGGCAGCCAGACCCCAGACCCCTAAACATCCACAGGCTGACACACTGACCTATACTATCTCCTCTAATCACTCTTGCCCTCACCGAGCTGACCAAACGCTGCAGGCCTGGTATGTGCCCTTGTGTCAGAAGAACACCTCTCCCCAGAAATGTTTGAGAGGTGCAGGCATGAGCTTTTGTGGTGTGAAAAATGAATAACCGCAGCCTTGCTGTGCAACTGGCTGAATGCTCACCTGTGTCCATTTCACACATTGTATTGGCAAAAGGCTCTGTGGTATTTTTATAGGAGGGGTTTCTCCCTTCAAAATTGCCTTCAGAAGTGAGCCGTGTGAAATCTTTGCTCTTTAGATATTAAATTTAGAAGAGAAGGAAGAGCAGGTCACTCGAATTTAGAAAGAAATGTTTCCCTCTGCAGGTCCTGGATTCTAAGTACTCTCTGAATCAAGTGTCCCCCCCCCCAAAAAAAATAGCTCCAAGCAAGTAATGATGGAAACATA
>NW_026591119.1:0-8624 GCF_907164565.1 Psammomys obesus | reverse complement strand
AGCTCTGTAATATGAATAACCTAATATAAACTAAAAAAAAAAAAAAACCCTGCTACTTATGGCTTAGGGAATCTAAAGACACTTCAGTGATAGAGAAAAGGATGGGATTAAAATATTTTTCACAGAGAAGTTATGGAAACAGAATACATGTAATAAAAACTGAGAAATGCAGGAAATAATGATGGGATAATAGTTTCTGTGTGGATGAGACATTCATGCTCAGAAATACTTTGTTTTATTTGGTGAGAGTGTAGACAAGGGGCATTTCAGCTGTTTTTATTTTTATTTATTTATTTTTTACCATACTTTATTTGAGAAGCTGATTCAAGCCAGGGGATCCTTTCTCTGGAAAGTGCACACACTCATATGTGTGTATCACTTTGCCTATGATTTTCAGGAGCCTTTAAGATCTCTTGGATCTCGGTCTCTTGGTCCATCTGAATAAGTTAAAGATGTAAAATTATATTAAGAACATTAGAAAATTAGACAAATACCTACTGTGAGGGAAGTCATAGCCTGCAACCAAAAATTCTCCCACAGGTATCTGTTCCATAAAGTGAGTAGTTATAGAGTTAATAAAGGAATTATTTGCATTTGATCCTAAGATCAGACAGAGGTCAATACAGAAAATAACCCATGACTGTTGTAATAGTACTCACAACTCAGTTACATTCAACCTTCTGAACAGGAACAAAAACAAAAAATGTCCCATCACATTATCACTTTATTTTAGAGAATGAGACCATGGTCCAACTAATGTGTGCTTTAAGTTAAAATTGAAAGTAACATTTAACAAAGTCTGTACCTTGTAGGATATCTGGAAATGCTTTGAATATGTTCATGGAAGGGCAGAAAAATATGTCACATATCAAAGATTAGGAAAACTTTTGCATCCATTTTATAAAGTAAAAGAAGCCAAAGTCATGGGAAAAGTGGGCAAAAGACTGTTCAAGTGAGAAAGGGAAGGCCCCCAAGTGTGACAGGTCAGGTGTAAATAAGAAGCTACTCTGGCTATAAAGGAATTCAAGAAACAGCACAAAAGGCCTGAAATCCAGAAATAAAAGCTGTTTTATCCATGAAAGGCAGAAGGTCAACGGGAAAATCAATGGACCTGCTTGATCAGGGTACTCACGGGAAGAAAGAAGATCTGGAGACTCAATGAATGCTTCGCTTTGGTCTTTATTGAAATGCAGAAATCTCTACTGTCCTCATGTCTTTTGAAGCAAAGAGGTGAGATATGTAGTATTAGATCAAATGGTTGTAAGAGAACAGGATGTTCTGCCTCATTGAAATTGTGGATATAAGTAAATTGCTGAAACTTTATGACATTCATCACATGTTTCTGAAGAAACTCAAGAGAAGGCCCAAGTGTGTAAACAAGCTATTGCACTACTTTTCCCTGTTGGTGAATTCTATCTACTCTTGCTTGCCTTCTCCTGAAGCCTTCTGAGGAGTCCTACAATCTGTGGACTGTTGAATCTGAATCATACTGATGGATCCCAAAAGCTGTAGGATCACAGGACACTTGGTATAATGAATGCAGAAAAGCATTCTGTTTTCTATAATATGCTGGAGCTATTTGAAAGGATAAATAAATAAGAACCAGGAAGACAACCCAAATATCATTTGTTTAGGCTTTTAAAGAGCTAGTTAGAAAGTTTTACAAGAAAGCTATTCCAAATAGTGTCATCATGGTTTAAAAAGAGTATTTTGCCATACATAGGTATTATAGAGGGGCGAGGAAGAATACGTCAGCCTGATGCTGCCACAGATATGCAAACAGAGCCCACAAACAGGGATTTTTCTGGTCTTTTTAATTAATTAAACACATTTATGGATACCCTGAAAGAGCAAGTACACAGGGCAGTTTCCAAGGTTGTAGGACTAAGCTCTTCTGGCTACAGAAATTCTAAATCAACTAGAATAAGCTTTTTAAAAGTTTATATAAGGAAACAGGAAAGTGACAGAGAAATGCTCTCCATTTAGAAAAAAAGGAAATCAGACTAAACTTGTAAAAGTATGGACTCGGAATTAGTTAGAAAGTTGGTTTTATTCAGGAATGAGCAAAGGCATTAGAATCATTGTAGTAAATCAACAAAGGGTCGGATGGTCTTAGAGACAGGATGCACTATAAGCAGGCATTGTGTCTGAGTATTCTTTTGGTTTTGGTGGTCATGTATCAAATGAAAATGTAGCATATGGATCTGGTTTCAAATTCTGACTTGGTCGTCAAGGATTGTTGTGAAGACCTTATTAAGCACATTTGGAAGTATCTGTTTCCATGGTTCATGGCAAGCATTGAGAAGCTTCAGAAGGGACCTGACAACAGCAGGCTGGAAGAAAGCATTCAAGCTCTCACAGGCTGTGGAAAACCCTGTGGAGTTTTGCAGATACTCACTCAAATTCTCTACCACTCAGCTCACTTAGAACTCACTTTTGGAAGGGTAATAATTTAGTTTTAGCATCTGTTATTGTCCCTTACAACTTTATATGTCATATGCTTTTTTTGTAGTTTATAGATTAACACAATAACAGAGAAGAAAGAGAACCCTAGATGAAACCTTTGTTTTGTATGATGAGAACAAGGAATACATACACGAGATATCAGGAAAATAAATGAGAAATAGATTACCAATTTTTGAACTGATTTTTTAAAAGTTACTTTTTTGCATGTATACAATGAATTGTGATCATATCTATTCCCGCTCTCCCTTTTCAATCCTGGACAACCCAACAGATATTCTTATCTAATGTCCTTTTATTGTTTTATAAACCATGGTGTCAAATTAGCACACCATATATGACTATAAGCATGGGACTAGCCACTGGAGCATAGGGAATCTACTAGTGCTCACACCCCAAAGAGATATAATTCTTTCCTTAGCAGTCATTTCTGCAGCTCCTCACCCAGAGATGGAGTCTCATGAACCTTACCTATCCGTGCTGGAATTTTGAATGGATTGAGGTTGTGCAAGTCTTCATAGCTTCTGTGAGTTCACTGAGTGCAATGATCTTGTCATGTGCGGAAGACAGCCTTTTACAGAACTCCTCCCCACTCTCTGCCGCTCATAGCCTTTCTTCCTGTCCCCTCTTCTTTGAGCCTTGAGTGCTGTATATGTGGAGCTGACCCAGATTCCCATTTAGGGGTGAGCGTTTACAGCCACTTATTCTGAGCACTTTGACTTACTGTAATATCTGTTAACCGCTACCCACAGCAGGAAGATTTTGTGGTAAAAGGTTGAGAGTAGCAAGACCTATGGGTAGAAATATAAATATTTATGTGGAACTTTGACAACATGACCATTTAGCAAAGCAAAAGTCGTAAAATTTCCTCTAGGGTCTATAACATCCCCATTCATGGGCTTTGGCCAGGTTTTCAGTACCAAGCATGAGTTATTTTCTGTAAATCAGACCTTAAATCTAATCAGAAAACAGTTGGGAACATTCATAGCAGCCATGCTATTATTATAACAGTGGGCACATACTGCCTGGCAGGTTGGTATTTTAGGCTGCAAGGTCTAGACCATTGATGACTGCAACCCCAGTGGCCTTTATAGTATCTTCCAGCGCTGGGAAAGCTAAACAGCGGACGGGAGCTTCCTGATCAGTTTGGGATTTATTTTGCTATGTCCTGGAATCAAAATGGGTGGTGGCTTTTGCAACCATCAGCAACGGTGTCTTAGTCACTGTTTACTGCGGTGAAGAGACACCATTACCCAAAAAGGAGGAAATCATGAAATTTGCAGGCAAATGGTGGGATCTAGAAAAGATCATCCTGAGTGAAATATCACAGAAGGAGAAAGACAAACACGGTATATACTCACTTATATAGACCTATAAGATATGATAAACATAATGAAATCTACACACCTAAAAAAGATAATCAAGAGAGTGGACATGGGGTAAGATTATCAATCCTCGTTTAGAAAGACAGATGGGATGCGCATTGAACATATGACAGGAGTCTACTGAGTGCATTTGAAAGACTCTAACTAGCAGTGTTTTCAAAGCAAAGACTCATGACCAAACCTTCGGCAGAGAACAGGGAATCATAAGAAAGAAAGGGAGTTAGTCTGATAAGGAAAGGATAGGAGCTCCACAAGGACCAAATATATCTGGGCACAGGGTCTTTTCTGAGACTGACATGCAACCAAGGACCATGTATGAATGTAACCTAGAACCTCTACTCAGATGTAGCCTGTGGTAGCTCAGTAACCAATTGGTTTCCCATTGTGAGGGGAACAAGGACTATTTCTAACAGGAACTCAATGACTGGCTCTTTGGCCTCCCCACCCCCCAAGGGAGGAGCAATCCTGTTAGGCCACAGAGGAGAGGTTTGCAGCCAGTCCTGAAGATACCTGATAAAACAGGATCAGATGAATGGGGAGGAGGTCCCCCCATTAGTGGACTTGGCAAGGGGCAGGGTGGAGATGAGGGAGGGAGGGAGGGACTGGGAGGGAATGAGGGATCGGGACATGGCTGGGATACAGAGTTAATAAAATGTAACTGATAAGAAAAAAATAAAATTCAAAAACAAAACAAAACAAAACAACAACAACCAAAAAAGAGACACCATTACCAAGGCAACGCTTACAAGAGAAAGCGTTTGATTGCTTGCAGCTTTAAAGGGTTAGTTCATTATCATTGTGGCGGGGGCAAAATGGGGGTATGGTGGCACACGTGGTGCTGGAGCCAGAAAAGGAAAGAACCTGGGCCTGGCATAGACTTCTGAAACCTTAAGCCCTACCCCCAGGGACCCGCTTTTGCCAACAAGGCCAAGTCTCCTGCAATGAGGCCATACCAACTAATTATTCTAATTCAGTGGTTCTCAACCTTCCTAATGCTGTGATCTTTAATACAGTTTCTCATGTTGGGGTGACTCCCAATCATAAAATTATTTTCATGCTACTTCATAACTGCATTTGCTACTGTTATGAACTGCAATATAAACATGTATGTTTTCTGTGGTCTTAGGTGACCTCTGTGAAAGGGTAGGTCAAGCCCCAAAGGGGTTGAGAACCACTGTTCTAATCCTTCTCAAATAGTGCCAATTGCTCATAATTAAGTATTCAAATGTATGAGCCTATGGAGGCCATTCATATTCAAACCACCACAAATGGTTTGTAATATTTGGGAGACCTCTGGGGCTTCCTTGACTAATCAGTCATAGGGAGGTAGTCCATGCCTAGCACCGAGGGTTTTTTGTTTTTGATATTGGTTATAAGAAAGTAGATTTCCATATGTCTTTTTTCTATTCTCTTTATCTGGTATTTCTTCTTGATATACCTTCATCATTCTAATCCTCTCTCCCCACTTCTTAAATTTCTCTCCCTGGGTGGGGCTCAGAGGGACCACACAACATTCCTCTTGTTTGAGTGTGAATGTTCTATGTTCAGAAAATGTCCACCATGGCTGCCCTTTACCTTGTTTGTAGTCTGAAGATGGCTCTCCTACAGAGACTGTGCCTACCAAGGTTAGGTAAATCTGCACGCTTATTCCACTGTAAACAAGAATCCCACCTCCCTGTTCAACTGTATCCAATAAACATGCTAAGCTTTCGGGGTGCTGCTGTTTCTCCATCAGAGAGCACAGACCACCCAAGCCTAGCTTTTCTGTACGTGAATCTGTTCTTTTCTCATTCCTTTGCTGCCCCAGCGCTAGGCCAGTCCCTGAAGCATTGCAGAGCATGATGAGAAAGGGTACACAGAGTTCATCAACACAAGTCTTTATTGACATGGTTGCACAATGCACGCGTCCTTCAGCTAATACTTTTTTTTTTTTGATGCTAGCAATCCTAAAAGGTATGCTGAGATATTTCATTTTTGTTTTGGTATATGTTCTCCTGGTGAATTGCGATGGTGCACATTTCATATATATGTTGCCCATCTTAGTATCTCCTCTGTAAAAATGTTATTAACCTTGTTCATTTTCAATTTGTGTTCTTTCGTTAAAACTCAGTTATATAAACTTCCTCTGTATTATAATTTGAAACGTTTTCATATTTCACAGGCTGAGTTTTGTTTATCTCTTCAGCTGTGAAGAATGTTTAACATTTGATATGGTTTCACTTAGTTATTTTTTTCCTGTTGCTTGCTTAGTTGGAGTCATACAAAAATTTACTAAGATATATTTACTTTTTAACCCATTTTAATGAAAGTAGGGTTGCATCACTTTCTCTCTTCCTTCTTCTTCTCTCTCTACTCCCAAGTACCCACCCTATAGCCCTTCCTATGGCCCATCTCACTCTTAAAATGATGGCCTTTTTGCTTTATTGTTTGTCTGTGTTTGCATGCATAGATTATTTCACTTGAATATAAACTAAATATGATTCTTTGAGACTTTAGTAAACAGCCTTGGTGTTATTTGTACCTTATTTATCCTTCTCCATCTTAACTAAGAGGAGCTAAGGACCAGATGTTTCCATGATAGAATTCTATCAGTGACTAAAAAACTAAAAATTAATATAAATCACTTTCAAACTTTTCAAAAGCTTGAAGAGCAATGAGCACTTCTAAATAACATTTTCGGAGGTCAGCATTGTTACAGTATATAGACAGACAAGAAGAAAATATTTCAGGCCAACATCGCTAGTCATCAGATGACCAAATCCTTGGCTTCTTAGCAAACTGAACTCATGGAAAGACTCATGTGTTGTGATCAAGCAGGGTGTATATCTGAGATCCAAGGCAGACTCTGTGTGTAGGTCATAAATGTGACATACTGTACTTATAGCATGAAGGATTAAAAATAGAATTGTCAAAATAGATGCACTCTACAAAATTCAATATTTTTATATTTAAAATATTCAGTATTAGATATACCAGGGATATCTGGATAAAAACACATATTTCAAGACCTTAGCAAGCAGCCTATTCACTTTTGAAATCTTGAAAATGTTTCCTTTGTTGTCAGGAATAAGCAAGGTGCCCTCATTCTATGTTTATATTCACCCGAGTCTTAGAAGTCTTAGTTGGGCAAGGAAGTCAAAGGGCATCCACATAGAATTTGAAAAACAACCTTACTTTTTCTGGGGTGGCAAAATTGTACAAGTAGAAAACTCTAAAGCCCATCCAAATTGTTGAAAAGAATACACAAATAAAATAAAAAATACAAGAATAAAATAAATTTTTAAAATTCAAAATCAGCAAATAAAAATCCTCTAAATTATTACATACTACCCAAAATTATTTGCAAAAGAACTGAAGAAAACAATCTTCAACATGTTCAGAATGAAGTAATTTGCTGTTTTTCCAAATATGTGCCCCCCCGTTTTTTTGTTAGTTTGGTCATAATTCACATTAAAAAAAAAAACTGTGCTATATAAGATATGGTCCCCTTAAGTTTAATCAACAAAATATATAAAGACTTATTATAACATGAAACTGAAAGTACGTGTTTTCTGTCTTTAAAAAAATAAAGTAAGCCTCTCCACAGAATTCCCTATATTTATTTTCTTTTTACTACTCTTATTCCTCAACTTTATAGCATTCCCACCTAACCCCAGTGCTCCAATTTGAATTCTCAAGTCTAAAAGGTCCAGGATCAGTATAAGAGAGAAAAAGAAGATACAGCATTTACCTTTCTGGGCATGGGTTACCTCACTCTGAATAATTCTTTTTTCATTTCCATTCATTCACATGCAAATTTCACAGACTCTTTTCTCTTAATAGGTGAATAAAATTACACGGTTAATATGTGGCGCATTTACATTTATCTGTTTGTCTGCTGATGGACATCTGTGTTGATTTCATTTCCAGCTGTTGTGAATAAAGATGTAGTGGACATGGGTGAGCAAGTATCTCTGGAATACTATTTGGAGTCCTTTGCGTTAATGTCTAGAAGTGGTATAGCTGGTAGTTTTACTTATAGTCTGAAAATCTTCAGATTTTCAAAATGACTCCACTAGTTTGCATTCACACTAGCAGAGCATAAGGGTTTCCTTTCTTCCAAACCCATGCCAGGATTTGTTGCCACTGGTATTTTGAGGATGACCATTCTGACTTGGGTGAAGTGGACTCTTAAAGTAGTTTTAATTTGCATTCTGTTGTTGGCTAAGCTTTTTTTTTTTAATTTAAAATTTTTTCAATATATTTTATTTGTGTGTATGTATGTATGTGTGTATGTATGTGTGCACACATGTGAGCATGTGCATGCAGGTTTAAATGTTACAGCACATGTTAAGGAGCTCAGAGGACAACTTGTGGGAGTTGAGAGTTGGTTCTCTTCTACTATGTCGATTCCAGTAAACTCAATTCAGCTTTTCATACTTGGTGGCAAGGCCCTTTACCTACTCATTTTTAATGTGCTTCCTAGCCATTCATATTTTATTTTTAATTTTTTTTTGAGGATTTGCTTTAGTTTTGCAACCCACTGTTTTAAAAGGGTTGGGTTTTGTTGTTGTTGTTGTTGTTGTTTAGTATTTTGAGTTCTTTGTATATGTTACGCACTGATCCTCTGTCAAATATATAACAGGAAAAGATTTTCTTCCATTTTGTAGGCAGCTTCTGCACCTGCAGTTTTCTTTGCTGTACAGAAGCTTTTCAGTTTCATGAGATCCCTTTGATAGTTGGAGCCTTTTTTATTTATTTATTTATTTATTTATTTATTTATTTATTTATTTATTT
>NW_026591118.1:0-5314 GCF_907164565.1 Psammomys obesus | reverse complement strand
TTTATTTATTTATTTATTTATTTATTTATTTATTTATTTATTTATTTATTTTTGTGCTGCAATAGACCTACTATGACTAGATGTTGAAATGTGCTCCCTACTTTTCTATCAGTTTCGGCTTATCAGGTCTTATGCTGATGTCCTCGATCTATTTGGAATTGAATTTTATGCAAAGTAAGTGATGAGGCCCTAGTTTCAGTCTTCCGTATGCTGGTATTCAGGTGTCTTAGCTCCATTTGTTGCCGATCTCTTTTCAATATTTTCTGAGATTTTGTCAATAATTAGACAACTGTCCTTGTGTGGTCTTATATCTATATCTGGGTCCTCCATTCCATGCCATGTTTGTTTTTGTATCAGTGCCATGTTATTTTTATTGCAATGGCTCTGCATTATAACTTGAAATCAAATGTGGTGATTACCTCTGATGTATTCTTTCGGTTGATGATCACTTTGGCTATCATTGCTTTTTTTTTTTTTTTTTTTTTTTTTTGCTTTTAGACAAATTGTAGATACTTTTTTCTATGTCAGTGAAGAATGAACATAAAATTTTGATTGGAATTGCATTGAATTTGTAGATTGCTTTTAGTCAGTTGGCTGTTTTCACAGTATTAATTCTGATCGGGAAGCATCAGAGATTTCTCTGTCATCTATCTTACTCTTCATTTCTTTCTTCAATGTCTAAAATTTTCTGTTGAACAGGTCTTTTGTCCCTTTGGTTATGTATAATCTTTGTGTGTGTGTGTGTGTGTGTGTGTGTGTGTGCATGTGCATGCGTGTGTGTTTAGTAGGTTTGATTTTCTGATTTCTTTCTCAATGTGTGGGTTCCTGGTACACAGGAAGGCCACTGATTTCTCAGTGTTCATTTTGTACACTTCCATTTTGTTGAAAGTGTTTATTGGCTATAACAGTTTCTCAGTGGAACCTCTCAGGATTTATGATGTATGAAATCATATATAACAGGTAGGGATAACGTGACTTCTCTTCTTATATGCATTGCTTTTATTTCCTTCTCTTGGCTCATTGCTTTAGCTAAGACTTCAAACACTATATTGCATAGGAGTTGAGAGAGCGGGCAGCTCAATGTAAATGCTTTGATGTTTGTTCATTTACTATGATAGTATCTATAGGTTTGTCCTGTGTAGTCTTTGTTACGTTGAAGTGTGCTCCTTATCCCTAGGCTCTCCATAACTTTGATCATGCAAGGTTATTGGATTTTTTTTTTTTTGTCAAAAGTCTTTTCTGTGACTATTGAGATAATCATTTCAGTCCATTTATGTGATATATTACATTTACATCATGTTTCAACATATGTAAATGTTAAGTCATCTCTGCATCTCTGGAATGAGGCCACCTTTGCCATGATGCATGATTTATTTTATTTACTAGTGAATTCAATTTGCAATACAGTTGTTGAATATTTTTATATTTGTTGATACTGGGACCCAAACCTCTGTCCTCTGTAATAGTAGCACATGTTCTTAACCACTGAGCTAACCTCTCCAGCCTTCTTTAATTTTCTTTTATTGTTTGTATGTTTTTCATAATTTTGTGCCAGGGTAATTCTAGCTTCATAAAAAAGAGCTCGATAATGTCCCTTTCTTTCTTACTTTAAAGAATAGTTTGAGAAGCATTGATTTAAGTTTTATTTGAAGGTTTCTAGAATTTGTCGCTGAATTCATGTAGTCCTCAATTTATTTTTACATGGGAGGCTTTTTAATACTGCTTCAATCTCATCAATGGCTATAGGTCTAATTTAAATTATATATATATAATAAACAATGACACTTCCCTGCAATTGGATCTATTTTTATATTTTGAGATAAGAATTTAAAATGCTCCCTTGTCAAACTTGTCTAAATTTTAGAAAAGAAACTTGTTGCAAAAACTACTGTGAGTTTCAAAATGTTAGTTAAGTAAAATATTAAAAGTTACTCATATCATTGATGTTATTGTTGTCTTATTCTTATATTCTTTTCCCACACCTGCATTTGAATTCTTTAGAGTGTCAATGAATGTAGCACATTTCTAATTTTCTTATTTTGTACTGATGTATTAGCCATTCAGTGTAAATAATTTTAAAGGTTTTTATATATAATATGTTAAAGAGTTGGCAATTCATAGGTTCAGTGAAATACACCAATAATAAGGTTAGCTGGGAGATAAAGGTCATCAGAAAAGAATCCTAAGAAAATTCATAAAGAGCATAGATGTTGGAAAGTGAATGCATGTCTCACAGGTTATTGACAAGCTGGCTTATCTTGCATACAAGAAGTAAAATAGTAGTGTATTTACTTGTCTCTGATATAGTACTTTTAAAAAGAAGTAAGGGCAAATGGACCAGTGAGGACAGGATACACTGCAGGAATGATCCTTCTCTGGACAGATTAGGATACGCTGCAGTAACATTTCTTTGGATGGGTCAGGATACACTGCAGTTACAATCCTTTGGATGGGTTGGGATACACTAGTTACAGTCCTTTGGAGGGTTAGGATACATTGTAGTAACACTGCTTCTTCAACTCTTACTATGAGAGCCGAACAAGCTCATTTCTTTACATCACAGGGGACAGGGTCTAAGCTCATCATAGATACTTGGAATGGCATTGCCAGGATGATGCTATGAGGGAAAAAAGCTTTTGAGGGTGAGCATTAAATACCCTGGCTTTGAAGTAACTCTATCATTTTCTCTCATCACTTGTCATTGGCTAACACCAGGAAGTGCAATCAGCTCCCAGAGAGGGAGGAGCCTAAAAACAATGTGAACACCGTTAACAACCTCCATAAGGGCTCCTCAGAGATTTTACATATTCATTGCATTCTTTTTGTTTTTATTTCGCTTACTTTAACCTCATTATACCTTGTGTTAATCACTGATAGAGCCTGTAACTGGACTCTAATATATTACTTATCCAATTATTCAGTTTTTTTCTTCCACTAGAATTTTCTAAAACACAATTGTGATGCAACATACACACAGAGTTTATGTTTCTATAAATGTTATTGCTGTTAATCCTATATTCTAATAAATTGGAAATTCTAAAATAAACAGTTAAATTTCTAGATGTATATGTTATACCAAATAAAGCAAATAATAATATATATATATTTAAAGAATTTTCTGTTTAATTTCTTTAGTGGTTCATTTATCCTTCAATACAGTGGTATTTAAAATCCATGGGTTGTGTGGTTTCCATAGTTTCTCTTGCTGTGGCTGTCTAGCTTTATTTCATAGTAGTGAGACAGAGTACTGGATGTTATATCATTTTTTTTTTCAAAAAATGTTAAGGTTAGCTTTATGTTCTAATATGTGGACTGTTTTGGAGAATGTTCCATACTATCTTAAGAATATGTGTTTTTCAGAGTTTGAGTGGAACACACAGTAATTGTCTATTAGCTCTATTTGCTTTGTTAATTCATTTAGCTCCAATTTTTCTCTGTTTATACTTTGTCTGAATGATCTATCTCTTCATGAGATTGGGAGTGTTGAAATTGCCCATGATTATTGTGCTGGGATTAATCTGTAACATCACATTTAGTAGGATGTGTTTTATGAAACTGAATGTACTTACGTTTGGTGTGTACGTGTTTAGAATTGGAATATCTTCTCAAATCTATGGCATACAGAACTTTCCTCTGTAAAATAATAATAGATAATGAACATTTTTGCTTATTAAAAATAAATTTGTAGTGTGTGATCTAAGATCATACTCCAATACATACATTCTAGTTTTCTTTCTAGGGCTGGCTGTGATAAAGACCATGATCAGAGCATCTTGGATACAAAAGGGGATTTTGGCTTACATGTCTTGATCATAGTCTAAGGCAGGAACTCCAACAAAGCAGGAACCTGGAGGCAGAAATTGCTTACTGCGTTGCTCCCCACAGCTTGATTAGACTGCTTTTTAATACAGCCCAGGGCTCTCACTTCAGGAGCGGTACCACCCACACTAGGATGGGGCCCTTTCACATAATTCAAGAAAATGTCCCAGAGACTTGCTTATATGCCTATCTGATGGCTGCATTTCTCTTTTCAATTTAAGTTGTCTCTTCCAAGATGACCCTAGCATGTGTAAAGTTAGCAAAACAAAACAATCTAAGCAAGGAACAACAAAAAAGAAGAACAAACAAATCAGCTCAACATACTTTTAGATTCATATCAAAATTTCATCTTATAGAGAAATTTTTATAATGGAATACTACTCAGCAATTAAAAATGAGGAAACCATGAAATTTGCAGGCAAATGGTGGGATCTAGAAAACATCATTCTGAGTGAGGTATCCCAGGAGAAAAGACAAATATGGTGTATACTTACTTACTTAGACCTGTAAGATATGATAAACATAATGAAATCTATATACCTAAAGAAGATAAACAAGAAAGAGGATCGGGGGTAAGATCAGCCCTCATTTAGAAAGACAAATGGGATGAACATTGGATGTAGGAGCAAACAAGTAACAGGACAGGAGCCTACCACAGAGGGCCTCTGAAAGACTCTACCTAGCAGTGTATCAAAGCAGATACGAGACTCATAACCAAACCTTCGGCAGAGTGCAGGGAATCATATGAAAGAAGGAGGAGTTAATATGACCCGGAGAGGATAGGAGCTCCACAAAGATCAAATATATCTGGGCACAGAGGTCTTATATGAGACTGTTTCTCCAACCAAGGACCATGTATGGATATAACCTAGAACCCCTGCTCAGATGTAGCCCATGGTAGCTCAGTATCCAAGTGGGTGCCTTAGTAAGGGGAACAGGGACTATTTCTGACATGAATTCAATGGCGGGCTCTTTGACCTCCCCATCTCCTAAGGAAGGAGCAGCCCTGCTACGCCACAGAGGAGGACTTTGCAGCCAGTCCTGAAGATACCTGATAAACCAGGGTCAGATGCAGGGGGAGGAGGTCCTCCCCAATCAGTGCACTTGGAAAGGGGCACGGACGATATGAGGGAGTGAGGGTGGGATTGGGAGGGAATGAGGGAGTGGGATACAGCTGGGGTACAGTTAATAAAATGTAACTAATATAAAATTTAAAAATTCAAGTAAAAAAGATTAATAAATAAGAGGTGCATATGTAAACAAAAAATTCATCTTCATTTCTTAGACTCTAAAATTATAATTGTTGCAATTGCTAGAAATTATCATTATCTTATTTAACTCACAGCTGTGACAGCTTTTGTATATTGTAAATTAATTTATCTACTAAGTAACCCATGATATTGAATTATAATAAATACCATCATTTGTGCAGCAATTGGTATTGTCATTTTTTTTGGGTCCTGTTCAGGCAACCATGTTGCTGAGATTTTTCCAT
>NW_026591117.1:0-4459 GCF_907164565.1 Psammomys obesus | reverse complement strand
CCCAGCCTGGTGGCATTTGGTTTGGCCCCCTGCCTGCCCCCACCCCCCCCCTGTGCCTGGGCAGAGCCCGAGCGGCTGCTAGTGCCAGTCTCCATTTCAGAGTTTGCAGGGGGGGCATGCTGGGCACCTTCAGTCCCCTGCTTGTCCCGTGCGGCCTGGGGCCTATTCCCCCATGCCTACTCCTTGGAAGGGCTTAGCACTGCTTTGCCCGCTGCCCCTTTGCAGCCTGGAGCTTGGCGAGGACGTCTGCCTGGCTTCCATCTTTCCCTAGTGCTCTTTCTCTCTCTTCATCCTTCTCTGCCTGCTATGGCTCACCATTTCTGGCATCACCTCCCTTCCCCCTCCCGTAGGCGCCAAGCTCACTTCCAACCCCGCCATTGTTGGCTCTCTCAGCCTTCGCTGCCGCCTAGGGCTGGGACCAAAAATGGGGTTTTTGGAGGTGTGGGCATGTGGGCATCAGGGGCTTGCTGGTTACTTATCTGCACGTCTGGAGTGGGCATGTTCTCTAAGCCAGTTGGCTAACCTGCCTCTTCATTTAGCCTCAAGGTGGGCAGAGCTAGGCTTCAGCAAAAGCAGGGATTCTTTTCTCTCTGAAAGCCCCCTAGGCCTGTGCTAGCCCACAGACATCCAGACCAGAGTGGCTGCTATCTTCGTGCCAGGTGCTGCAGGCGAAAGGAGTCTTCGTGGAGGTGTGCCCACACCCTTCCCCTCAAGTTCCTCCTGGAGCCATGGGGTTCCTGCTGCCCCTCTCTGGAGCCGGGATGGGGCTGACCCAGCCTGGTGTTGGGGCACTTGTGCCCCCAGAGGGACAAGGGACTTTGGAGGAACCGGTTTACTGCCCCCTCCCCCAAGCCCGCTGCCCGAGTCTCTCTGCACTAAACAAAGTTTGCTAAGTAACTTCAAATGTTATTTGAGGACGGCCTGGCCTCAGCCCAAGGCGGCCCTGTGGAAACTTGTTTTTCGCTGCCGAGGCTGCAAGTATCAAAGACACACTTTCGGATGAGGGGGGTGTGCTTTCGTGCCTCTCCCCCTCTGTAGCAGGGGCTGGCCCTGAGCGGACACTCAGGGCGGACACACTGAGGACACACATATCTTCGGGGGCATGTACACCAGAGACAGCAAGCCAGCCATGACGTGTAACACGCACACACTGATGAGGAAGGCCTGAAACGTGTTTCTTGTATGTGTGACACAGGATAGAAGGTAGTGCCCCCTTGTCTCTGTCCCCAGAATTTTTCCAGCTGGGAGGCTTTGTCCCTTTGTGGTTGTCGCACAGTTTAGATGCTCGGAATATTTTTTCTTTTTTTGGGTGCCTGGGCATACTTGGATCAATCCCCTCGGCCTCAGTTTCCCTACAAATGGAGAGAAGCTGAGTAGCGGGAAAAGTGAATTTGGCACTGATTAGAATTCCTGGGTTGTAGCCTTGTTTGGGGTTCCTGGTGCCTCCTAAAAGGGTGAGTCCCTGAGCTCAGCTCTGGCATGGGGACTTGGCCTGTTATATGAGCGTCGATATAGGAGGTGGCTGGCATTGATGCCACCCTGATTGTGTGACTGTAGCATGGTGTGGACTGATCCCACCTGGAGGCCCTGATGGCATACAGGCCCATTTCCTCCCAGTCCCCAGTGCTGGAGGATTTAGCCCAGGGCCTTGAGCAGGTTGGGCAAGGCCCCACCACTGAGCTGCACCTCGGCTCTACTTATTCTGTTCCTTCCTGGCCAGTCTGTCTCCCCTTTCCTCAAATCTCTCTTCTTTCTTCTCCAGGTCTCCATGCTTTCTGCTAGGAGGTCAGGAAAAGAGAGAAATGGTTATAAGATGCTTATCTCTCACCTCAGCCAGCCCGGCCTCGGGCCTTCCATTTGCTGAGGTCTTTGGTCACCCCCCTAGGGGTGGAGGTCATCCAGACACCAGCAGGGACTGGTGAGCAGGCACAGTGGGGAGGCTGTCACGTGAGGTTCTGTCACCTCTGAGGGTTGCAAGCTGGTGGACCCCTGGAATGCAAGGAAAAGGCCAAGAGTGGAGGGGACAAAGGGAGCCAAGCACTGCCCGGAGCGTCTTCACTGAGGTGCGTTTGTAGGGTCCCAGCCCCACACGCCGCTCAGCTCCACTCCCAGTCAGTGCCCGCAACACCCGCCACCCGCAGTCTGTCGCGTGGTGACAGCCTGTCACAGGCGCTGCCGCACACCGGCACAATCTGTCGTCCACGCAGTCTCACACACAACCTGTCACACGCGCGCGCGCACACACACACACACAGCGGCACAGTCACACAGCCAGCCTCATGCGATCACACCAAGCGTCACAGCTTGTCACAGCCATAGATTCCGCACAATCTAAATAACAGCTCCGGACCCCAGCCCTAGAGCAGCCACCCAGGGCAGGGGATAGGCAGGCAGGCGAAGCACCTGTGATCTCCTGCCACCTTACTCACACGAGGCGGCTATGAATAACCTCTTTTATAGAGAGGAAAATAGAGGCCGTGAGGTCAGGTGCCCCATGGGCGAGAAGAGGTGGTAAAGGGTTAACCAGGGCACCTTCTCAGCCCCACTCCTATCCCTACAGGCTCCTCTCCTCCTTCCGGAAGCCCAGCTATGAACAGGGCCCGTGGCTCTTGCTTTAGGGCCATCAAACTGGCCATGCCTAGGACAAATGAACCGCATCCTGCGTCCTTTTGGATTCCAGAAGGGTGCTGTTTGACTTCAGTCCCAACACCTGGGCGGCAGAGGCTGAGGCAGGAGGATTATCACAATTGGAGTCCAGCCTGGTTTCAGAGTAGGCTGGACCAGTGTGAGAACCCTGCCTCAAAAACCCCAAACCCAAACCCAAACCAAGACACCAACCATTCACCCGCAACTGATAAACAAAACGACCAGAGTAACACGAAAAGGCAGCGGACAGTGTGGCGCTAGCGGAGAGCTGAGTGTGTGGGCACAGAATTGAGGGGCTGGTGGTGTGTGTGTGTGTGTGTGTGTGTGTGTGTGTGTGTGTGTTAGGGCTGGGTGGCCCTGTGGTCTGCCGCAGGTGGCAGCTGTGGGATCCGGTTGGTAGATTCAGGTCCCTTGTAGCAGCGGAAAGTCCGCACCTGCCCTGTCCACGTGGCTGGAGCGGCCCGCGGCTAGGTCCCCTCACCGTGCCAGGCCGCCCAGCACCTCCACGCCTCTGCGCCCCTACCCCCAGGGCCCTCGGCGTTCCAGGGAGCTTCCGTCCTCCGCTCAGCCGCCTCCTTAGCCCTCCCCTCCTTTGTTCCACCCCCGCCGACTCCCGGGGCTTCCCCCGTTGGAGCTGCCTCGGCCAAAACCAACACTGCCGCAATGACAGCCCTCCGGAGCCGCGGGGTGCGGCCCTGCCCCTCGGCCCGCGGGGAGCCCAGCTCCTGACTCCTCTGGGTCTCAAGAGCAACCCGGGCAGCTAGAGTAGGACGCGGTCAGAGCACTGCGGACCGTGCGGAACGCAGGCTCCCGAGACACCTCGGTGGGGCTTGGGAAGTCCACACACCCTACAGGGTCCAGCTGTGTGGCTCCAGCCAGTGTCAGGGCGCCTGGGCCGAGCAGCTGGACGTTTGCACTGGTCTAGGCCTACCACGCCAGAGGGGCTGTAGGGGGCACGCACTCTCCTGAGGGTGCCCGTCGGGGGGCCGGAGCCCCGCCACTCCCGGTCCCTCCCGCGGGCAGAGCTGGGGGAATCCCGGCACGTGTGCCACAATGTGCGCTCACGGAGGCTCCTGACTCCCGCAGCCCTGTGCTTGCAGGGGCTCCGGGCACGCTGGCTCATCTCCCCGGCCTGCACACGAGTGTGCTTCACGTGAACCACACACCTGCCAGACCGCCTGGGGCACCTGGCTCTAAAACTGTGTTCAGGCAGTGTGTGTGTGTGTGTGGGGGGGACGCCGGGAGGAGGCCCTTCTTCGCACCTCGCCCTTTCGCCCTTTCTCTCGGAACACTCAAACGCCCCCGGGCAAAGTGAGAGCCCGGGGCGCCGGCCAGTGGCACTCCTGCGCGCAGTGTCTGTTTGCAGATGTGTCTGTTTCCTACGTGGAAGAACTAGGCTCCGGCCTGCCTGTCGGCTTTCCCGTGCCTAGCACCCGCGGGCTTCCAAACCAGCCCTGCAAAACTTTCTCCTGTGGGTCCGCAGAGAGAGGTTGGCGCGGTCGGGAGCGGGCAGCCTGGTCGGATCCCTCAGCCCCCAAACACGATCCCCTTGGTGCGTCCTGGAGGTCACGGGACGTCCTGCGCTGGTGTGTGAGCGCGCGTGGGTGCGTGCCTCAGGTCACAAAGAGGCCCACTAGTGCCCCCAGCACCCACGCTGTGCCAACTTGCCACCAGCCGCAGGGGCTAGTGCGGCCGTGGGCCGCGTGCTCCCCAGGGTGAGTGTGGCCCGCGAGTGAGGCCTGTTGAGTGTGTGTGGCCGGCTGAGTGTGGCCGGGTGAGTGAGTGAGGCCTGGTGAATGTGTGTGGCCGGCTG
>NW_026591116.1:0-7473 GCF_907164565.1 Psammomys obesus | reverse complement strand
GAGGCCTGGTGAATGTGTGTGGCCGGCTGAGTGTGGCCGGTGAGTGAATGAGGCCTGGTGAATGTGTGTGGCTGGGTGAGCGAGGCCGGGTGAGTGAGTGAGTGAATGAGTGAGTGAGACCGGTGAATGTGGCCGGGTGAGTGAGTGTGGCCGGGTGAGTGAGTGTGGCCAGGTGAATGGAACCGGGTGAGTGAGTGTGGCCTGGTGAGTGTGGCGGGAGCTCCGGGTCAGCGAGGCTCTGAGCCGGTGCGGGGGCGGCTCGAGTCGGCCCGGGGACCCCCTGAGCACCGGGCACCCGGCGCTGCCCTTGGCCGAGCCTCTCCCGCTCGCTGCCCACCGCGCCCTCCCGCGCAGCCCAGCGCTGCCGGGGGCCGCAGGAGCCCGCGAGCTCTGGCACCGCGGGGTGTGGCGTCCCCTGGACCCACAGCTGCCGCCGGCTCGAGACGGACCCGGGACGGCGCGGGTGGGGAGGGCGACGGGGTTGCCCGAGGCCAGGCGAGAGGAGGAACCCCTTCGGCTGGCACGACCCTGACTGCCCGCTACCCGCCGGGGGCGGCGGGCACCCACCCCGCAGCAGGGCCGGGGCACAGGCCGCTCCCGGCCCCCGCCCGGGCAGCCCCCGCCGCGGGTCCCCGCCGGGGGGGGCCCGGCCAGGGCTGTTCTGCCTCAGTTTCTCCGCTCGCGCGCGGCCGAGGCCCTCGGGAGCAGGGCGCCGGCCCCGGGAGCGGGCGACCCTCCGCTGCCCCCGCGTAGGGAGCCCCGACGGCGGGAATCGTCGGGGAAGGTTTCCTCCGGTTGTTCCGCGGCTGGGCTGAGGCGGGGGCGGTTGGCCTTCAGCGAGCGCGGGGAAGAGAAGTGACTAAGTGGCAGAAAATGCGCTCGCACCTCTCCCCGGCCTCCCGACCGCGGGCGCGGGGCCCTGCGCGTCCTGGGTTTTGTTGTTGTTTATTTTGTATTGTTTAAAGACAACACGCCCAGGAACAAAAATCACCCTCTTTAAAAATCTTACTTTGTCCCCAGGCTCAGCATGGGTTTGTCTCTTGGGGCTGACGTCTTGAATTTGGGACGCCAGAGCCTCGCTCCCCTTTGGCCACCGCCGTGTTGGGGGACTTCCACATCGGGACGGGGCAGGGGGAAAGCGGGAGGACTGACGCGGAGCCTGGCAGACGGGGAGCGGGTGTGGGACGTCCCCTGAGCCAGAGCCACCACCGAGAAGTTCCAAGAAAGAGCCCGCGCCCCTGAATTAGAGCTTAGGCGCTGAACATGGCAGAGCATTTCGGCTCCCAATTGCCCAGGACTCAGCCCGCACCCAGCTGCTCCCTGCGGGGAGGTGGCCGTGGGCAGCGCTGACACTGGACCCGCGGGTTCTCACTCCCAGGATGACCCACCTGAGCTGCAAACTTTGCTCCCACACAACTTGAAACTCCCCGCCACACTTAGCACCTCATTATTGTTCAAGCTCCCGGCGCCCCCACTTAATTTTTTTTTCCTATTTAAAGTTTTATTACTACTTTTTAGAAAATATGCAAGACAGGCAGAATGGTAGAGACGGACAGAAAGGAAGGGAGGCAGGAAGAAAAGGAAAACACGGAAAATGCTGCTGCGGCCCCGCCGTGGGGCTGGAGAGCGGCTGAGCGCCGCGGTGGGCGGGCTCTCGGCGGCCGGCTTCCCTGGTGGAGCCGGGCAGGAGGCACCTGGATGCCCTTCGCTGAAAAGGGCTCTAGAAACGCAAGGCATCACTTTCATTTTAATAATAATAAAAAAAACCTGTGTCTCATTTTAGGAGTGCACTTTTGTGCTTCTTCTGTATCAGAGCCCGCGTTTGTCACGGCAGAGTCTGTAATCAGGGAAAAATACCAGCTTTGTTGGGGGTTAGAATATATCATTGGCTAATGTAGTGGTTTAAAAAAAATAATGCGAAGAAGAATTGGAATAATTAAAGAGTGAGAAGTAACTCAAGTCTTCTCTCTCCTTCCCAATCGGCATTGTCTTATTTTAAAGACCCGAAAGAGTGCTCTTAGCCCGACCTGGCGAGTTTTAATTCCAGCTCTTTTGGCTCTGTCTCTCCCTTCCCTTTAACTCCCGTCTGATTTGAAACCCCCCAGACTGGCACAAAGTGGGAAACTTGCCGGTAAGCAGTTGTCCCCGAATTGGAGATGGCTGTCCCCCGCCCCTGCCTGACCTGCTGCCCGCTTTGCAGTAAGTAGAATGGTTTTAAAAAGAAAGGAAGAAAGGATCTGGGCTCTGGTACCCTGTGCCAGAGAGGGCACCTTTCCCAGGCTGCTGGCCGGCTCAGGGAGTGCCAACCCGGGTATAGGGAAGTAGCCTCGCTGTATTTTATTTTTGTTTTGTGTGAGACAGTGTCTCACTACATAGCTGTGGCTAGTCTGGAACTCACTATGTAGACCAGGCTGGCCTTGAACACTCTGCCCCTCTGCCTGCACTGCGCCTCTTATCCAGCAGTCCTCATCCCAAAGAGGATCAAGCAAGCCTCTTTAAAAAGGTTGCCCCAGGCGAGGGCTTGGGCCCACAGTCATACTTTAAATTAAGCTATATAGTTCTTTTTTACCAGCTCCTGTGCAGCAAGGAAAGTGTGGTTCTGGAAGGCTGCCTTGGCAGTCCTGTGCCCTTGGTAGGAGGAAGATCTGTCTGCTTGGGTAGCTCAAATGCTGCTGCCCACAGGCCCTGGATTCCAGAGGAAGAATGTACAAAGACTAGGCACTGCCTGGAGAGATGTGGGAATTGGGACAGGCTTGTGAATGGGGCTGTGGAGGTTTCCTTTGGGGTTAGGCCTTCCCTCAATGGTAGGGTAGAGCAGTTAAAAGGCAGGGGCCCTCGCACACTGGGGAGGACTTGGCTCCCTGTGAGAAAGGAAGGAAAGTGAGCAGGGGTGGGGCACACACCCACTGCGCCTGCAAGCTGCAGGACTTGCTTATTTGCTTCAGGTGTTTTTAATTAAACACGTTTTTCTCTCATTTTCCTTGTTATTTGGTGTTTAGACTTTTCAGTGATCCCTTGCATCCATCTTTTTACATAAGCAGAAACTTTTTTTCCTCCTCCTTGGAGAGATATCGTGGGAGGTATTTTGCCTTCAGTGCTCTCTCTTTCCTGTTTTTTTTTTAAATTTAAATTTAATTTTAAAATTATAAAGTAAATTTAGTGCTAGTGAAAGTAAGGGGTGGGGGAGCCAGCTGAGTGTAGAGGCAATGAAGGGATAGACAGACAGCAAAGTTCAGCCTTCCTCACCAGGGGCAGCCTAGCCCTAGAGTCCCAACTTAGCCTGCAGCTGCCTGCTTCTCCCTCCGCACCCTCCTCCTACGGCCTCTTCCCTTCACCACCCACAGGGGACGGTGGGCAGCAATGGGTCCTGATTGCCTGGAGTGTGCTCATTCACACCTAGGAGCTTCCTGACCTACATACAGAGCCTCTCTAGTCTCCGCCTGTGCCTGCAGGCCCGCTAAGAGGAGGGGCCTTTCTCCCTCAGTCGCCAAAGCTTTTAGATCTGTGGGTCCTGTCCTGTCCTCCTCCCCTCCATGTCCTGCTAGTTCGCTGAACTGCTGCACAGTTGGATGCTCTGTTGATGGGATCACAGTCAGGCACACACACACATACACACACTCATTCCCCCTGTGTTACTGAGGGTGAGAGGGGCTTCCATTCACCATAGATCTCTGTGGCCACATGAGCACACATACTGGTCTCTGGTGTCTAAGGTGTGTGCACACACGCAAATGTCCACTTTGAGGCCCTTGGCTTTTACAGAACTATTCTTAAGGATTCCTAAATTATGGAAATTCCATAGCTTATAAAATGTAAGGCCCGTTTAACAGTACTGAAAATGCTTCTTTCTTAATGTGGGTGGAGCTGCACGGGTGTGTTCTGTTTGTAGAAATGTAGGAGCAGTGTGCTTACAATGTGAGCGTTCTTTACACGGTGGCTTCTGCTGAAAGTTTGTGAAAGAAGGGAGAGAGAGAAAGAGAAAGAAAGAAAGAAAGAAAGAGAGAGAGAGAGAGAAAGAGAGAATGGCATGGCTCTGGGCCCCAAAGGTAAAGAAAGGCTGCCCATTACAAATTTAAAAGAAAAACTTAAAGAAAGATGTCCTCCAGCTTGCTTTACTCAGTTTTTCCTTCTAGGAATGGAGGGAATGCTTGTAAAAACTAGTGGGCTGATTAAAAAAAAAAAAAAAACAAACCAAAACTCAAAGGCGTGTGGTCTGCACAGCTTCCTGACCCATCCACACATGAAGAGGGCCTGCAGCCTGCCCCAAGACAGGTATAGAAGTGGGATTTAGTTTCAGAACCAGAGGATAAGAAGTAGTACAGAGGACCTTCCTTGCCAATTACATTTTGCTGTCAACATCTGGAAAGCAAAATTGCAGCTGTTCTCCTGCCCCTCCATTACCACCTCCTTTCTTCCCCTTCACTTGCTTTTTTGTGTGTGTGTGTGCGCACGCGTTTGCCATCCATACTTCAGTTTTCTGTAGTGTAAAAAACATTTTCACGGCTGTGTTCAAATTGAATTTTTAGATCTGGACTTTTTTTAAAACGTGCATCTTCTAGTCTGACAGTATAATTTTTGGAGCAGTGTGTTTGAACAGGCCAGCGACAGCGGCCGCCTTTGCCTTCCCTCTCTGTGCTGTCGGCTCTGGCCAGAAGCGCGAGGACGACGCTCTGGCCCTGGGCAGGCTCCCTCTTTCCGCCTCTGCTCTTCCTGGGCAGGTAGCTGCTGCAGCGCCCGCCCTCCCCCCCCCCACAGCCCTTAAGCGGTGTTTTTGTTTTCTCTTTGCCCCCCAAAAATATTTGAACCAAAAAGCCTCTCTTTTTTTTCCTCCACCCACAGCAAACTGAAAGGGCTAGTGAACCGTGATTCAACAGAGCGAGGGCGCCTCTTTTCTTCCCCAGCATTAATTAACTCAAGTTCGTTAGGGCCTTGCGTCTGTCGCCCACAGTTTTCTCTTGTGTGTGCTGAATCGGGTCATAGAGGGAGACTTCCCGTGCAAACAGTTTGTGTTGGAGCTGGAGGACGCAGAGGGGGAGAGAGGGTGAGAAAGAAAGGGAGCCCGGAGGGAATGAGCGGGTGGCAGAGGGTGGGCACCGGCCGAAGTCCTTCAGGCCCTGGTGCCAGCCTCTCTCTGCAGGGGCTTAGGCACCAGGGAAATGAGGATTCTAGGGTTTCCTTGGCAGTGATTCTGGTCGCAAAATAATTGGGGAGCAGTACGTTTTGAGGGATTGGAAAAATGTCTGAAACTGAACATTTTGGGTAAGCCGCTTGCCCAGCAGGGTCGGCCCAGCCTCCTCAGAACCCTCGAGCAGTGAAAACCCCAGAGCTCGGGGCTCTGCCTGTTGCTGCAGCAACTGAAGAAAGATGCTCCCTCAGGGCCAAGGGTGCCACGGTGCGGGCTGGCTGGGCGCAGGGATCTGGAGGAGCCTGGGCTCTCGACAGCGGGGAAGCGCTGAGAAGCCACGCGGGGGCGGGGGTGGAAGGGAGTGGATCCTGAGCGAGCTTTTGGGGCTAGGGTGTCTGGGGTGTTCTTGAACGGTAGTGGAGCGGTTGTTGAAGGAGGGAGCTGCTCCTGCGGCCGCCCTGCCCCAGCCTCTCTTTCCCCGCAGATATTTTCCTGTGCTAGGCACACCGACGTCACCGACCCCACAGCAGCCCTTTTTCCCTCTCTCGCCTTTTGTCAGTTTTTCTGTTCTTCTTTAGAGAAAGTTGTGAAGCTGGTCTGTGGGGTTCCTCCCTCTTCCTGGGCCTTGAGCCACTGTGGAGTGATACTTTCAAAGCCATCCAGGTGGGTTAGGCGCCGGCTGCATCTGCCCCTCGAAGCCTTTGGCTGTCACCTGCCCTGCTGTCCTTTGAAAGGCCCTGTCCCCACTCAGCCCACTGACTAGAGAGAGCTCTGGCCTTCCCAGCATTTACTTGTATTTGGTGACACGGAAGTTTCAAGCTAAATAATGAATTAAAGACTAGGGTTTTTGTTTCCTATTCCCCATAGAAGACAAGATGAAAGTAAACAATTTCCAGAGGCACTGGGAGAATGGAGCCTCTCCTCCAACACCCCCATCCCCACTCCAACTTGTTCTGTGCCAAGAGGGTGAGGGGAGATGTGCTTGGAGCAGGGGAGTGTTCCAGCCAGGAATGAGGCTGCTCGTTGGCCCGGTCCCAGGCCACAGCTCCCGATTTGTAAAAAGGGGGAGAAAAGGCAGCTGGTGTGGGGCATCAGGGGCATCTACAGGGGCAGTAGTGGCCTGTTTCTGATAGAGACCCCAAGCTAGACCCCGCTCTGGTGTGGGCAGAGCCATACATCCAGCCTGAGGACACTTCCCACACATGCCCTGTGGCTGCTGTTCCTGAACAGAGAAAGGCAGGCTCAAATCAGCCAGAACCCGCTTTGTCCAAATTATCGGGAGCCTCCTCGGAAAGTGCGTTTTCCGGTTTCCATTCCTAGCATTTCCAGACTCTTGGATACTTTCACAGAGCAGCAGAGCCTCTCCTTGCCTCCCCCGGAGAGGGAGGCCCCACTGAGGCCCCACCCACCCCTAGGACAAGCAGCCAGGTCTCTGCCTTGGCTGCTGCCAGAGTACTGTCCACAGTGTCTGCCCATGGCCTCTCTTAGCCTTCTGAGGGAGAGGCACAGACCTGACAAGATGGGAGATTTGTGTCTGTGTGCGTTGGTGGTGGGGGTTATGTATGAAGCTGTTCTCTTTCAGCCCAGATCCAGGCAGAATTATAAATGCTAGGAATTAGGTGAACTTGCTGGGCTTCTGTTTGTGGCCTTTCTAATTTCCTGTGCCTTCCCTTACCTAGTCTGCACATAATGCTTTAGCAAAATGGACCCTGGACTATCTGGTGGTTTCTACTTACAGCACGACCATGTGCTTAAACTGTGGGTACTTATCCAAATCTGTATGGGCCAGGGTGCCCAGGATCTAAAAGAATATATCTAGGCCCAGAAGCCAGCAGCTTAGGGACAGATAAGATTTTGTTTTTAAAGATGAGGAGACCTACCACGCCTGAGCATTTGAAAAGGCTTGTTGAGCTTGTTAGCTGCCTCACGGTCAGGAGCAAAGGCCAGTCACAAAGTCTCTATCAGCTTTTGGAAATTATGTTGTTTCCTGGAAGAAATTTTAATACTGTACATGTAAAGTGAAGGATTGGATGTATCCCCCATTTTTCCTCAAACAATCCACAAGGCCTCAGTTCACATGACTGCCTGGAAAGCACACGGTTTTCATCATTGGAAGCCACCATTTTCCTTAGTTTTCTTTTTCTTTTCTTCTTTGTGTCATGGAGCCCTTTTCTATTTTCTTGTTTTTCTGTGCCCACCCTCCACCCTGATTTTTTTTTTCCTCTTCATCTTTGTCTTTTTTTTTTTTTTTTTTCAGCTTTGGGCCCAGCTTAGACTGGCTTTGCTCTTTGCCTCCCCCCTCCCCTCCCTTTGCATTTCTGTTTCTGTGGCCTGCTTAATCTTTCTTT
>NW_026591115.1:0-11726 GCF_907164565.1 Psammomys obesus | reverse complement strand
ACACACACACACATAGAGAAAGAGAGAGACAGAAACAGACACACACAGAGACAGACTGACACAGACATACACACTCACAGACACAAACAGATAGACACACATTCAGAGAGACAGACGCAAAGAGAAAGACAGACAGACACACACACACACACACATGAATTCACTCATACTGGTTGAAGAACAGCCCCACCCAGAGCCTCATCAACCTGACAAGCTGCTATATTTCAAAGAACTGACAGCCCTTTAGATAAAAGCAAATCTCCAAAATTATGTTCATTTACATTTAAGGTATTTTTATTTTCAAACTAGATCTGGGCTCTTTTCAGAAGCAACTGCTATTTATCTTTATAGAAACTACTTAGGAAATATATAGAACAGGAAAGGTGCCTGAAAAGGAGTGTTTTCTCAATTATTTTTGAAATGCTCAAGCAGAAAAATAATGCTGTATTTAAATGTATTGGTAATTAGCATGATGTATTTTTAATTAAACCTTCATTTTGAGAGCAAGTTTTTTTTAAAAAAAAAAGAAGGGGGGGAGTCCCATCTGGATTGTGGATAGAGTGGGAAGAACCACCACTAGAGATATACATGCAGCAGAATTAAACATTTTAAAACCAAGGCTGGGCATGCTCACTGCAGGTTCCACAGACCCCTCCCCCACCCACTGAAGTGCCATAAGAATTTAAGCCATGGGGACTTTCCTGAGAATAAATTCCTTAAGGGAGAGAGCAAGCTGCTTTAATCCATATGTTGAACACTCATGGGCTTTAATGTAATTGACAGTTGGTAATTTTACCACGCTTTCTCCTTCTGCGTCAGTGACTTATTGGAATGACATTTATAATAAAAAATGCAAGAAGTTATTCTTCCTGCTTTTCTCACTTCAATTAACTCTATAGGTAAGCGTACCAACCACTCAGAATCTCTGCTACATTAACCAGAAGGAAATCATTTGAATTCAGAAAGATTTATGGTTTGACTGTTAGTTTTGCACAGATGACTACAGTAATCCTAATGTAATTGATGGATTTGGGCCATTTCAAATTCCAATTTCAGTAAGACCTGGCACTGAGGTGTTGGATTTAGTCCATTTGAGCAGCATCCTCCATGGGCAGGAAGTCAACACCGTCAGAAGAAATACCTAGGTCTTCCATTTTTCTTCAACTGTATCCAAATTTCATTCTTCTATGGAGGTTGAGTTAAAGTTATATCATCTCCATAATTCACCCCCAAAGGCTGTTCCCACTAACGGGGAAGCACAAGCAGTGATTGGTGGTGTACCACTGAAGGTACCGCTGTGGCTCTGATGAGCATTACGCTAACAGTGTGCCCATGAGCTTCAGCGGGAGTCATGGTCACGCCATTAACACTGTACCCACAAGTTAGGATGGGCTTAACACTAATGGCACACCTATGTACGATGATGGGCATAGCACCAATGTTGCAGCCATGAACTTTGATGGGTGTCATGGTCCCACTAAGGTATGCCATGGGCTATGGTGGGAATAAGTTACTCCTAGGTGCCCATCTTTGTTCTTTCTGTTGCCTGTTTGTCTCTTCTGCAGAGCAGAGTTTCCTAACACTTTTCTCTGCCCACTTGCTGTTGTTACTCACCGAGATCTTCACCCAGTGCAGTGCAGGTAGCCCTGGGTTCAGATTGATTAATCAGAGGAAATACAGTCTTCAGGGCAAGTTTCTGTTGGTTGTTTACTATTGTGCAATAGACAAACACACTGTGTGAAGGCAGTGCCTCTAACAGAAGAAAATATCTCCTGCTGAATCAGTCAGCACATGCATGTGCCGTGGCTAAAGATCACTTTGATTGTTTTTTACTAATAAAGAAAGCCCATTTTGTTATGCAAAATTTGATATGGTAAGAGGCTGTAACTATAAATAATTATCACAATGTATAGATAAATAACAATTAGAAGTGTTCAAGGCATAGTGGCTGATATTTATACACAAATAAACGTGAAATTATAATTTAAGAGCTATGTAGCCAATGGACTTACATGCTGTGTTTTATTTTTAGCATACACTTAAATGGGAGATTTAAAGCATGAAACATGCACACAAGGTGTCTAGCAATGCATTTACTGTAAATATTGGTAATTTGAACTTGTCCTGATATACACAACTTATTATAAGTAGCAAGGATCAAACTATACCAAAAGACTTACGAGGTGATTCCATTTTTTTAATTTTTTATTCATTATGGATAACTCACTGAAAACAAACAAGGATCTACCAAAATCTGACTGAAAGTGTTGCATCTAGTCTTTATCCAGGGGCAGAGGGAGTCAGGTACACTCACAGGGGTTGGAGGAGCCAACAGGCTTAGGGACTGAAGGTGTGCTGGCCTCAGCCCTATATTCTCAGGGCTCCTCAGAACACACTGAAGAAGGAACGGGAGCTCAAAAATTAAACACGTTTTTAAGTAGTTCGCTTTTCCTAATCTGACATGTAATTTGGTAATACTTCACTTGACTAAGGAGCATGCCAGCAGCGTATTAATTATTCAGTCTTCCCTGGGCTTCTACAAGCTTTAATTAGTGAAAGAAGTCTGCAGGACAAGTTATAATTTGCATGTCAACAAATTTGTTTAGAAATTACACAGTAAAAGTAAAAATTTTGGTGGCGCTTCAGCTCCATCAAACTAGAATCCCTGAGGCCTGTACCTGAGCAAGTGTCTAACATTCTAGATTTTTTGTAATTTCTTTTATTCCAGACTTATGATTATAAATTCACTTGGATATTGCTGCACTGTGATCCTGTTTTGTTTTATTTTTTTTTTAAAGATAATAGTACCTCAATTCCAAAACCTATGTAAGTCTGTGCAGAAATCTTTCCCCCATTAGAGGAAGTGGCATGAACACCACCCAGAAAGTAACAACCCAGCATCAGCAGGTGAGTGAAGGTTTGATGGGACTGTATCCAGAGACAAGAAGAGTTCACACCTGAGGTCAATCACCTCCTCACTGTTACATGGATCACACAGGGTCAGATGTGTTTTTATTTACTTGTTTACCATTAGTATATTTCCTACAAGGCACTCTAACTTTGTTAAGCTAAATAGAGCACAGCTTATGTTCTCATTCTGAGAACAGGTTACAAACTCCTCTTGACATCTTGGCACCGTAGCAGACAACTGCCTAATGGGGCTTCAGGTTTTTAATTTCAGTTGTACTAATGGAACACGGCTGGCCTGGGTGGGAGGGCAGAGATGGCTTCGAAGTTAAGAGCACTTCCTGTGTTCCCAGCACCCACCTCCCAGACTCCAATCACCTCTAACTCCAGCTCCAGGGGATCGACGCCCTCTTCTGGCCATTGTGGGCACTGCACTCCCTCTCTCACACATAGACACATAGATTAGCCTATAATTACTATATTACACCAACCCTCCTGCTTTGTGTTTGTTTAAATTTTTTTCCATGAGGACAAAAAGCTAAATCTAACAAGCTGATAATGTGGTGTGAGTTAATGCTCTTCCTGGAGGAAGTGGCTGAGATCCCTGTCAGTGTCACAGTAGATACATAATGAGTCATTATACTATACAGTTTAACTGTACAGTGTACAGCTCAGGATCTACCGTGATTGATGGCCAGTGCGAGAGGGACAGCTAAATCAGTCTCTTATGTTCTCCTCCTCACAGTCAGGTAGAAAGTATAATCTATCGTCCCCAGACTACTGGGCTCATGACCATCAAGAGAGGGCAGTGTTGGGAATCGCTGACTTGGGACACACACACACACACACCTTGCTTGCACTCTGAGCAGGAGACTGAGATGAATACAGAGACTGCTAACTGGCTAACGGTCAGAGAATAAGAGGCTGTGGAATGCTCTGTACACATCCATATCACGTCCTCCCACCGAGGCTCAGGGATGGATCGTCTTGGAAAGATTGTAAAAGACAGAGATAGTGGGTATCTGTGGTGAAACGGTATTTATCTACAGGACATTGCATGTATGAATTCACAGCAGCAGTGGCTGCAAACACAAGATAAGTACAAGGTGAAGGCAGAAAGGAGTCCAGCACCAGCGGGGAGGGGAGTACAAAGCTCCACCCTAACTCAGGATCTACTGTGATTGACAGCCGGTGTGATCAGGACAGTTAATTTTCCTCAAGGATTTATTCAAAGGCTACCCCTGCCCCAGTAGATGGTCCTACAGACATGCTATACAGACAGCACTCAGTGGACTCAAGTCTTTGCTGTTGTTGTTTTAAATAGCATATGAAGTTGGAAAGAAAATTGTGGAGAGGAGAGCATCTAGGAGGGGTGAAATGAGAGGTGGATTTGATCAAAATATATAATATGCATCTATGAAATTATAAATTATTGGTGAATACAAAATTCCCTAAATGTCTCTACTGGAAAGGAAACCAGAAAACATAAAAGCCTAATGTAATAAACTGCCAGAGGGCCCCAGTTCCGGATCAACATAGCACGGAGAAAGGAGGTTTCAGCAGTCTCAGGCCACGTGGCCTCCTGTTTTAGGGCTCTGGACTCTCAGCTCCTTGAGGCAAGCGCACTTGGCAATGGAGTCTTCGCAAGGACAGAGGCACAAGGACTTAGATGACAATATCCAACACAGTGGCCACAGCGGTCATGTGTCCACCCACGTTGCTCTGCTTCTCAAAGGGTCCACTGCACTCTTAGACCCACAGAACGGAAACTTCATGCCCTGAGCCTCACGAAAACCATGTTCTGTAGCTGCTCAGGAAAAGAACTTTTCTAGGGCTGAAGAAACGGTCTGAACATTTTCATCTGTGTTACATGGAATCTACTTATTAGCGCAAGAAAACTGAGCACAAGTGATTAGAGCAGGATGTGTTTCTATTGTAAAACACACTGAGCAGATAACTTATTGTGTAAGTTCAGACCCAAATGCAGGAAGCATTTTCTCCAGGATCATTTTAAAATAATAAAACACAGCCAAATGCTACAGATCATTGGATGGACCAGCCTCAGATTATTAGAACTCGATGGAAGGATTATTTCACATGTAGGTGAATATCAGTCTAATTAAAGGTGAGCTTAGCTATCTGAGAAAGACTTTGGGTATGTGATGAGTTAATTAATAACCAGCCTTAAAAAGTTATAAAATCTTTACAGTCTAAAATTTCTCACCATTGTCCTTGTCTCAAATTTCTAAAACCATGAGATGAGGCCACGACTGTCTCTTCTTTTGAAGCAGGGCTGGTGGCGAGTCATGGTACCCAGCAGGCCAGGCCCACTGGCTGTTGCTTCTTGACCTATCACCAATGTGGCCTGTGTGCTAACATCGTTATGTTTTTTCTCTTGAATTTCCATAATCTAGATCTACATGTAGTTTGAAAACTTAGTAATTACAGCTACTGTTGGATTTTTTGTATCCAAAGTTGTTTTAGAGACATAACCTAGAACCCCTGCTCGGATATAGCCCGTTGTAGCTCAATATCCAAGTCAGTTTCCCTAGTAAGGGTAACAGGGACTATTTCTGACATGAACTCAATGACTGGTTCCTTTTTCCTCCCCCCTTCCCCCAAGGGAGGAACAGCCTTGCTAGGCTACAGAGGTGGACATGGCAGCCAGTCCTGAAGATACCTAATAAGCTAGGGTCAGATGGAAGGGGAGGAGGACCTCCCCTAGCAGTGGACTTGGAAAGGGGCAGGGAGGAGATGAGGGAGGGAGGGTGGGATTAGGAGGGAATGAAGGAGGGGGCTATGGCCGGGCTACAAATTAAATAACCTGTCATTAATATAAAAAAATTAAAAAAAAAGAAACAAGTTATTCTGAGTAGCCTAGGTGCAGGCTCCCTCTGTTTCACTAAAACCATTTCTCTATCCAACTTCCAGCCTGAGTGACTGCTGAAAGGAAGAGTGGTGCTATCGCATAGTGAACGTGACACACACAAGAAAAAATGTATGACACTAGGTCCTGACAATGACACGTGATGAAGAGTGTTATATTCAGTGTGTTTGAACTGCAGGGAAGGTGTCCGGGCAGGACCACAAGCTAGGACAGAGCAGCAGCAACACGCATGTGCATGCATGCACATTCACATGCAGACACAGGCAGACACACATGCACACACAGACACAACTTTAGTATCCAATGAACAATGTCGGGTTAACTCCATTTTGCAAACCCCGTATTGGTCTGGGGAGACTTCCTGGAGTGCTATCCTTTGAAATCTGTCTTGGGATGAAAGTAAATTAAAGGACTGAAGATCATACTCCATGAGCAGAAAGAGATTGAATTCCATCTAGAAACAGGTATTTTGCCGCGTGGCTGCCTCTGCTTCAAGGCCATCTGTGACCTCCTGGGCATCTTGCTCACACTTCAATTCTTTCACAGCACACTGTTGAACATGCCTCAGGGACCCACTTTGAAACACATCATGCTGCAAATGGCCAGGCAGAAGCACTTCCCCAGAGGGCAGGGCTTCAAAGAGCTCCAGGAGTCATGGATCTCAAACCTCCCGAAATGCAGAGAATCACCATTCAGTGTGTCTGAGCATTTGTAAGGAGTCTCTTCAAATTGTTGAGTATCTAATGTCAAGTTTGTGTTTATACCTTTAACTGGGGTCACAGGACAAAGCAGAAAGTGCTGTAAATGTTGCCTTTGCCTTGGTGGGATAAGATTTTAAACTGAGTGTGAAGAGAAGTGAATGAAAAGGAAAAACAATTATTCTCCAAACACTTTCTAGAACATTCTACTCCACAACCCAGCAGGGGTGTCACAGTTTATATTGCTCTCGGAGTTCACACATCCAATTGTCTGTTAATCCACCTACTGGTTTGAATACTTAAAGCCATAGGTTTCCCTCATTTTAATGCATTTCTATTTCCAAAATCTTTTTAAAGCACAGCCCCTGTGCAAGGTTAAATTCATGAAAGACACAAAAACCTTTATATAAGCTGGGTTGTTCTAAACAAAATGTGATAACAAAAGACTATACTAAAGAAAAAAAAAAACAGGAGCATTCATTATTAACAGTCTGATAAGTGAGATCCATACACACTCATAGTGTGACCCACTCCATTGCTAAAGTGAATGTAATTATGGTAATTGAGCCATGGTTGGATTGGTTATAAATGATACAATACAAATCACCTTTTGCCCAAAGATAGTGCGGAATGCTGTGGTTCAGCCTGAAGGCTTTGTGGTCAAGTATTTGTGTTCGTTAATAGTTGGTCCAGTTCATGAACCTCTTCTGTCTCATTTTCCACTTCTGTGGGATGGAGACAGTTTCAAGGGAGTGTGTCTGACTTGTAACATGGCTAGGAGGTTTAAAGGCTCAGTGTGAGCATAATTGTGTACTGTCAGAGGAGCAGGCCTCTCTCATAGCCATTCCTACACAGATGGCACAATTGCAGTCACTTATAACCAGAGTTTACCTGAATGTATGTCTGGGTGCCACATATAGTGTCTTAGTAGGTCAGAAGAGAGTGTTGGATCACCTGGAACTGAACCCACAGATGACTGTGGGCTGCCATGTTGGCTCTGAGAACCAAACCCAGGTCTTCAAGAGCAGCCAGTGCACACAACCATTAATCCGTCTCTTCAATCTCTCTACCTCCTTTTATTTGTTTAAATCTTGGGCCTTTGAAAGATTATTATTTTTATGCATATGACGGTGTGCACACCCATATGTGTATCATGTGTATGCCTACACCCCTTTGGACTGAGGTGATGGAAGGTTGAGAGGTGCCATGTGGGTCCTGGGAACCAAGCCCATGCCCTCTGCAAAAGCAGCCAGTGCTTAACTGCTGAGCCATCTTCATGTGTCGGCTGCTCCCCCATGCGCTGTTCACATTCTAACTTTACCAAGGAGTTGATTTTAACCTTGATGAGCCTGCATTCATAGCTCTTAGGTTCAGCAGTGTTTAGGAAGTGTGTTTCAATTCTATAGAAGAATAATCCCAAATGCTTACTTGCAAGTTTCTAAATTAAATGTGTGTCCTTTGGTTAGCAAAGAATCAACCCCAGGTAGAAGTCTGTGAAATGAACAAGGCACCTCCTGCTGGTATGTGACAGAGTTTCTAATGCATGAGGAAATGACAGCTCGAGAAATGCCCTGTGGAAAGAAGGGTGTTCAGTGCATGCCACAGTGTGCACAAGGGGAGGACCGGTTAATCCAGAGACCAGGATGAGTCTTTTGCTTCAAATCTGAGAGGTCTATGCATGTCCTACAAGGTTGTAGAAACATACACTCTTTCTGCAAGCAGTGAAGTACTGCTGGCATTTCTACGTGTGTCCCGATTTTAAACAGTACTATATAGTACTGCTATGTGAGGTTGCCAGTGGACAGACTGAGGGCAGAGGGACACGAGGGTGGTGGAGTGAATAAGAGTCCATGCTGAAGTGATCTTTGAATGTTTGCACGGTAAAACACAATCCCCTTAATGATAACATAATGATTTAGAACTTTCAATTAACCAAACATTTTCCATACAATATTTATAAAATGAGTTTAAGAACAAGTAATAAATTAATTAAAACTTATAAACTATCCAAATGACTCTTTGGATAGTTTCTAATCAGAAACTCAATCTACACTTTCATGGCTTCTGTTTGATACCCTCAGTTGTAGTTTTAAGCACCAACTATGCCAAAATAGTATATGCTATTTTTCTTTAAGGTTTATTTTATTTAAGCCATTATTTTATATAAACTTTTATTATTTTATTTTATTAAATTATTTTTTAAAAGTAAACTTATTGCAATGTTTTCAAAACAAAATTTAGAGCAGAAAAGGATAATGTTGGGTATAACAAGTTATCTGATATAAGTATTCCCCCTAAACTGGGGATACTAATAATCGTTAGACTGAGAGCCAAGTGATGGTTAATGCAGTAGGTAAATCTTTTAAAATAAAACTGCACAGAAAAGGACATTCTAAGTGTGGTGTGTGGCTCACTCCAATCCTGTCTCTCAGGAAAACAACAGGGGAGGTCTCCAGTGAGCTGCAGACTAAACTACAGATAAGGAACCTCAACCTAAAGACCTATGCAGAATGCTCTTCAGCCAAAATGCTGTCTGCCCCAAGCTTAGGACATGTGCCAAGTCTGTGAGTCAGGAAATCATGGTGGTACAAGTCCACAACCCCAGCTGTGAGGAGAGAGAGACAGACAGACAGGTCCCTGAAGCTCATTGGCCAACTACCCTGGATGATTCAGCAGGCTTCAGTTTCAGCGAGGGGCCCATCTCCAAGGGGTCTAGGGAAAGGTGGAGGGCACAAGGGGAAAAGGAATGTGCTCAAGACTATGTAGATGTACAGAATTTCCAAGGAATAAAAGAGAAGCATGTTAAGAAGGTGGACCGCAGCCCTGAGTAGCACGTTTGGTCTAGTGTGGTCACAGCCCTGGGTTTGGACTTCAGCAGGATAAAAATGGTGTATTAATATAAATAAACCAATTAATTAAAACTTTCCTCAAAATTTTAATGAAAGAGAAAAATGAGGAGGAATCTAGAAAAGGCACCTGACATTGACTTCAAGCCTCTGCCCACACGCATGCAACTGTGTGTGTGTGTGTGCCTGCATACACATGTGTATGCACCACACACACACACACACAGGCAGAATTCTAGAGAAAATATAGTGCGGATGCCGAGCTGAGATCAGTATAAATCACCACTGGTTTTCAATGAATGAAGCAAAAGTAAAGAGAAATGAAAGCTGTGACAAATGTCACCAGAAAAAACCTGCTTGGTTTAAACTCAGCTGGGTTTTTGCTCCTGTGATCACAGGGACGCCATCCTCCAACACAGCATTGCTGTCCTAAATGCGAGGCTCTCAGACACACTTAGCTGCCCTCTGTCAGTGATGGCAGATGCCTAGTTCTCTTTTTGCACAGACACCAATTCCAAGTGTGTACGTTGAACATTCAGGAAATTGACAGCTGTTAGATGCAGGAGTAGAAACGTGCAAAGAGGAAATGCATACAGTTGGAAGCTATATTCTCACATTGGAAATAACTTAATGTCAGCCTTGTGCCACTGTAACAAAATATCTGGATAGTCAACTTAGAAAGTGAAAAGGTTTATGGGAAATCATAGTTTCACAGGTTTCAGCACAGGTCTCCTTATTCTGCTTCCTTCTAGGTGGGAGCACAGTGCTGGGAACAGAGGGACAGGAAGGTTAGAAGGACTCACACACTCCCTAAAGTCGAGATCTTGTGACCTTCCATCTGCTAGACTCTCCCCCTTAAGTATTTCACCGCCTCCCAATTGAACCTCAGGCTGGCTGCTAACACATAGGTTCTTAGGGTGAGCTGGTCCAAGCATAGCCTTAAGAAACCCTGTTCTGCTCTTAGAGCCTGTGCTGTTGGTGTTCTGTTCAGGAAGTTGTCTCCTGTACCAATGAGTTCTAGGGTCTTCACCACTTTTTCTTCTACCCAATTTAATGTGTCTGGTTTTATGTTGAGGTCTTTGATCCACTTGGACTTAAGTTTTGTGCAGGGTGATAAGTATGGATCTGTTTGCATTTTTCTACATGTAGATATCCAGTTAGACCACCACCATTTGTTGAAGATGCTATCTTTTTTCCATTGTATGGTTTTGGCATCTTTGTCAAAATTCAGGTGTCCATAAATGTGTGGGTTTATTTCTAGGTCTTCTATTCGGTTCCATTGATCCACCCATTCTGTTTCTATGCCAGTACCATGTAGTTTTTATAACTGTTGCTCTATAGTACAGCTTGAGATCAGGGATGGAGATACCCTCTGAAGATCTTTTACTGTAGAGGATTGTTTTAGCAATTCTGGGTTTCTTGTTATTCCATATGAAGTTGAACATTTTTATTTCAAGGTCTGTAAAGAATTGTGTTGATAATTTGGTGGGAATTGCATTGAATCCCCATTGTGAAAGGCAAAGAGGATGGACATCAGAAGAAGAAGAAAACAGGAAACAAGTTAGGAGCCTCCCACAGAGGGCCTCTGAAAGGCTCTGCTCTGAAGACTATCAAAGCAGATGTTGAGACTTATGGCCAAACTTTGGGCAGAATGCAGGGAATCCTTTGAAAGAAGTGGGAAATAATAATAAGATGTGGCGAGGACAGGAGGTCCACAGGAGAGCAACAGAACCAAAAAATTTGAAAACAGGGGTCTTTCCTGAGACACATACTCCAACCAAGTACCATGCATGGAGATAACCTAGAACCCTGCGCAGAGGTAGCCCATGGCAGTTCAGTGTCCACATGGGTTCCATGGTAATGGGGACAGGGACTGCTTCTGACATGAACTGATTGGCCTGCTCTTTGATCACCTCCCCTGAGGGGGGAGCAGCCTTACCAGGCCACAGAGGAAGACAATGCAGCCACTCCTGATGAGACCTAACAGGCTAGTATCAGAAGGAAGAAAAAGAAACCCTCCCCTACCAGTGGACTTGGGGAGGGGCATGTGTGGAGAAGGGGGAGGAAGGGAGGGTTTGGGAAGGGATGAGGAGGGAACTAGAAGGGAGAAACAAAGTAAATAAAGTATAATTAAAACTAAAATAAAATTAAAATAAAAAAAAGAAACTTTGTTCTGAAAGCCACATGGGGTGATTGTAAGCAGGAGCATCCTCTGTGTTTTTCAGTGCCTCAGTGTCTATCATCAGTGTCCACGCTCTGATCTCCTTCCCTTCACCCACCCATATTCTGATAACCACATGCCCCCCCCCCCCCATCCCCGCCTCCCCGGGTCCCATCTCCCGTGAGAACAATTTTCTCCCAAGAGGAACTACCTAAGAGATTTAGGCA
>NW_026591114.1:0-37655 GCF_907164565.1 Psammomys obesus | reverse complement strand
CAAAGTCTACAGTAACTTGGAGCATCATGACAAAAAAAAAAAAAAAAGGCAGAGCTTTGGGCATGTCTCACTCTGATCTCTAAATATACCTCCTTGCCCTGATCTCAAAAAGTCGTTCTACAGGAAAGAGTAAAGATGTGCAGTGTGAACATTGGCATAATTGTCCCCAGGCAGAGTTGAGTTATAGGTCAGAGGCCATGAAAAGAAAGAGAAGAGGAGGAAAGGAGAAAATAGTGTTTTTGAGCATACATCCAGTGCTTTAGAATGAAGGCAAGAAATAAGGAACCAACTACAAAGGAGAATGATCAAGATCCTACAGATACTTTATCAAGGGAAGAACTCTCAACTATAGCTTTGAAACTGGAGTTTGATTTAAAAAAAAAAAACACAGAACACAATTATAGATGGAAAGTAGAGCCCTAGTGCCCGAGAGTGCAGGTTCAGTGTGCTGCCTCCACTCCTTGGCATCCAGTGTATTTGGTACAAACATTGTTGTTTCGTCTCACCTTCATCTAGCACAGCCTCATTCTGAGTTGATTACTCTTTGGGGAGGTTTGTTGTTGTTGATTTTCTTAAGGTTGAAGGTCTGAAAAGACCATGTTTCCCTATAACTTTTCAGTCACTTGCACAAGAAAGCTAGGCTACAGGATCCATTTTGTTCAACCCACAAAAATAACTATTCATGTGGCGCTGTGATGTTTTTAACCTACAATAGACCTCACTTGGCCCCTTTCTTCACCTGAGGAAAAGCCTTCATGGTAACTCTCTCAAGCCACCACACTTTGACAGCTCTTCTTGGCATCACCAGCTTCATGTAGAAGGGGACCTCCTTCACCCTGGAAATCTGTGGGTTTTCTCGATCTTCATGGACACTTGCTTTTATTCTGGGGACGCCCTTATCCCCCAAACATTAGAAGCCTGCCTTTATTTCTGCAGTTGTCTGCCTTCATAGAATTGAAGAAAACTTGTAAGCTGGTTCAGGAAAAGGCCTTGGCTGGTTTCGTCTTCTCTTTGGGCTATTAAACCTTCTCCAGATAAGCAGCAATGTTGTTCCTCTTTCTCACCACTTGTGTGTTCACTCAAGTAGCACTTCTCATTTTCTCCAAGCAATTTTCCATGTCTTCACAACCTGGCTGTCACAGGGCCTGCTTTTATCTGCCTTGCCTTCTTGACTGTGCTCAGTCACTGCTAGGTGTTGGTGCCAAGTGAGAGGTCTGGACCTCTTCCTTCCTTTTGAACACTTAGGAGTCATTATTGCTATTGATTTGCATGCTGTCAGTATTGCTGTATCTCAAAGAATAGAGTGGCTAAAGGAGAGGGAAAGGGATGAAGGAACTGCTAGTCATCAAAGCAGATAGAGCACACAATATTAACCAATTAAGTCTGCCATCTTCTGTGGGAGTGGTTCACAGTGCTCCAAAATAATTACAATAATACTGTCAATAAATAATGCTTACAGATCAGAGTAAAAAACACAATAACAAGTATGTGTGAATAATACTGTGAGAATTAACTAATGTGACAGAGATGAGAAGTAAGCATTCACTATTAAAATGATGCCACTAGGCTTTGTGGAGTCTGACTGCCACAAGCCTCCAGCCTGTAAAAAGCATAGTACTTGTGAAGCACAAAGACAGACTTGGGCACAAAGATAAAGTGATGCCAACTTTATAGCTATTTCTTAAATGGAAGCCTCTACATCACCTTCATGAGGTTTGCCTAGCTGCTTAGAAAGCACTACTCAGATGGAAGTGGAGGAAGACCTCCCCCATCAGTGGACTAGGGAAGAGTTATGGGAAAGCAGGATTGAGAAGAGATGAGGGAAGGGGCTACAGCTGGAATGCAAAGTGAATAAATTGTAATTAATAAAAATAAATACATTTTAAAAAAAGTCTCAGAGGTTAAGAGTCACAAGTTCCAGGTTGACCTCTCACAAGTGCACAATCTTTTCTCTTGCCTGGCCTGCAGTGTCAGCTATGAAGTTCTGGATCAAAAAGGGTGCAATCAAATGACAAGAAAAAAAATATCATAATATTTTAAGTAAGTTTTCCATTTTGTATTGGGCCACATTCATACCCCATACCCATCAAGGGCTGTACGTAGCCATCAAGAGGTGTGTTGGACACCCCTGTGAGTCACAATACAAAGTTTTCTATTTTAAAAAAGTCAACATAACAGGCACAAGTGGGTTAGACTGTGAACTGGTATTCAATGATATATTCAGGGAAAAATGAGTGTCTTCAATGACCTCCCACCCAGTCTAAACTTTTTACTGAAGAATTATGAGGTAGAGATGCCATAGCCTATCCAAACAGCTCAAGAAGCTGACAATTTCACTTTCTTCTAGTTCATTTCATTCTAGGTAATTTGAAAGCAGACTCACTCGATACCCTAAATTGTTTGTGTAAATGGCTTCATTGATTTTAAGTGAAAGATAAATTGCATCTTGAAACTGTCTTAGCCCTGAACACACATCAACTTGAGACATATTTAAATTTCTTTTGATAATTGCTTCTCTGAGTCAAGTGTTTAAGTACAAACTGTTATGTGCATCTTTTGAGTTAGTGCATTGCTGTCAATCATTGGTGTTCTCCTTGCCTTTTTGGAGTACACTTTAAGGAACTGTGGATTTTTTATGATTTACCAAAAGAAAACTCTTGGCCAATCCAAGGTCATGCACAATTTATCCCATAGTCCTTTATACCCTGTATGCTTTGTACTTAGCTATTTGATTACATTTAATTGACTTTCATATAAGATCTAAATTACAGGTTGACTTTTTTTTAGTTGGGAACTTGTTTATTTGCATAAGGGCATATGACTGAACTCTATAATTATCATTTAAAGGGTGATCTTCCTACACTGAATTACTTTATGACTGCCTCAAAATGAAGTTAACTATATTAACTATATTAACAAATGGACCTGCTTTTTATATGGCACTCCAGTAGAAAAAAATAACTTTCCATTCTCATGTGGCTATACCTATCATTAGGTCATTAGTGCTGTATTTTCTTTAATGCATTGAGCATATTTCCTTGAAGTCTGTGCATGTGCATTAATAGTTGATGGTGGTCTCCTACTTAACCCTATTATTGGAGCCAACAACACTAAAGTCCTACTGACTCATCTGGTTCTTTCTCTATGCCACTCTTTCCATCTCTTTGGGTACCACTGGAATTTCCTTCCTTGAACAATCGAGATGAAGAGTTGTGAGTTCTGGGAAATATTTGGGGTTTTTTGTTCTGTTCTTTGGCTTGCATGGATTCAAACATAGATTTTTGTCTGTTCTGTGGAAGTCGCCCTGTGACCCTGACATTCCTTGCTTACCCCAAAACCAAAGTAGAAGCCAAGCTCTCAGAGATTTCATCACAGCTTCTGATTTAGACCCCCAAAGTCTGTTTCTATCAGCTGTACTGTGCACAAGCAGTCTATGGAAAAATCCATGGAACCAGAGCTGCCTCTGAGTGACTGCCTCTCCAGATTCCTTCAGCCTTGCTCATGGGTTCTTCATCCTGTGGTGAGGTTAATCCACTGGAAGCTTACTTGACCTAAAGTTTTCTCCCAGGTAGAACTATGATCCTCCCTCTCTTCTGATGACAAATCTCAGGAGTACATCCTGTACACACAAATCTTCCCAATCCCAGTGTGTCTTTGACCCAGGAAAGGAGAGGGCAGGCCAAGGAAGCCAGGTTCTCACAAAATTCACCTTGTACTTAATGTTCTCAACATTATTATTTCCTTCCTCTGGTCTACCCTTGAAGGTCATATCTCACTCTTGTGAGCTTGTATTTTTGCAGATAGCATAGAAACCCACCATTATAAGATATCAATTATCTCCATAAATCTGAATTTATACTACAGATTTGGGTATGTCTGAACTGCGTGCTTGTGTTTGTGTGACTGTGTGTTGTGTGGCTGCAGTCTCCCCTGGGCTGAGCTCCTTGAGTTCCTCTGCTAATGTTTGCATCTATTTGGAAAGTTCAGTGTTTCTATTTTCTCTTTGCTTTCTGGGACCCAGCACTAGACTCCTTCACACTGACTTGCAACTTCCAGCCTTGGTTTGTTTTGATTTGTTTCTCTTCTCTTTGGTTATGATAAATTCGAGTGATCTCTCTTTGAATAACTAGTGCTTTCCCCTGTGGATCTAGGATGTTATTAAGCACATCATTTTTTCCCCTTTCTTTAAACAGCTGGGCTAGTTAGCAGCTGCTAATTTGTTGGCTTTTCTCTTGATGATAGACTTTCTTTCTTTTACCTACTTTTCTTAATCTTAACTATTACCTTTCTTATTTATATTTCTCATAGAAATCCCTACAAGTGTTCTTGATGTTTGTAATCTTTCTCTTTCATACATTTACATAAGCCCCATGATATGCCACTCATGTTCTAATGCCCTGGGAGCAGCTACCATGAGAAATTAGGAGTCCTCATTGTAAGTGCGCTGGGTAGTTTTAAGTGTCTCAGGACAAACTGCAAAGGACTTTGGGAATTTTATGATAATCATTTTTCTGCATCAAAAATCATTTTGCAATGCCAGCAATGACCTACTTCTAAAATAATCATAATTCAAACCTCAGCCTGATGCATTAAAACAAGAGATCCTCCAGAAAAAGCACAAAGCTGTGTAGTTAAAAGTCTATGATTCCCAAGTTTATTACTAATTTTTCTAGGAATGTACCTGGTCAGGGTACTTCCTCCTTGACACTTGTTCTTGACAGAGTTTTTGTTAGAAATCAGATGTGTCCCAAGACATGTTTGATTTGCATAAAATGTAAAATTGTATGTCACATAAAAAAATTAAGTATTTCTAATCCATCTGGTCCATTAGCAGCTTACTAATTTTTCTGTGTTAGGAGAGAGGGTGCAACTTATCATTTTTGTTCCAGAACAAAAAAAAAAAATGTCAAATGTCCAAAAGCCACAGAGTCCAGTTTCCCTTTCATTTCTGCAGAACAGTGTCCTGTGAAAGCAAGAGTCCAGTGCAGAAATGTGCACAGAACTCGGTGTTTGGACTGAGTCCAGTGCAGGCCTATCCTTTAAACCCCAAGTCTAGCATTAGATTTTACAATACTGTAATTCTGAAAACAGAATAAACCAAGGAGAAGAAAAATAAAATGAGTAGAGTTCATTCTCAGAACCCTTTCCATAATTAAATAGCTGTAAGCAATTTAAACCGTTCTCTCTGCCCTGATTTACTCTTGTGTATACATAGCCAAATCACCCTCTGGTTAACACTGTGAACTTTAGACGACACTGTCACGTTGATCAGTCTGCTCTTGAAATGGCTCTTCACTCTAAACTAAAGCAACCCCATGTTTAGTGTCTCAGGCATAAATGTTATGTCCATGATTTTTCTCTATGTTCACAAAATACCTTAAAACCAAAGTTTCTATGATTTGTAATTAGTAGTGAGATAGTAATCAATGTAAAGAATTCATGAAAATACTTAATGCATCTGGACAGAGGCTAGGGATGCAGCTCAGTGAACTCACTTAGCCTGTCAGGACCAGAGGTTCAGATCCTCAGCACCCATATTTGCTATTTAAATTTGGCCACTCAACTGTAATTCCAACCTTCAGAAGATGTTGGCAGAGAAATATCTTCCACTCAGACCCGATGACAATGTCTGCTGAATTACTAATTATTGGCTTTAAAAAATGATCTGGAATTAAAATGGCACATGGAACACAATTTAAGCATTTTCTGATTTCAAAGTATGAAAAACATTATTTAATGGAAGTTCCAAGACTTCATTATCTTAAACGAACTAACTACTTTTGAAGTCACTAGCTCAGTCTCATTCTTATAATGCCCCATGAGGAACAATGAAGCCATATCTATTCCTAGAAGATGGAACATGGCAGGTTTTACAAGATCCTGATAGCATTATATATGAAAAATGTTCTGTGGTCCTCCGCAGACATGGATGAAAGTGTCAACCATCACTAGTCTTCCCGTCTCGTCATCTCAAGAGCACCGAAGGGGACCCTTGTGAAATCACATGCCTTTCCCTGAACTTGGCACTGCACCTCCACAAAAGGAAGGAATTTGTCTACATTTTTCCCTTTTAGGATAGTGGTACCCATTCGTGGCACTGCATTCATGCCTTCTCAGGTTGCATTGGCTTTCTCATGCCAATCAAGGTGTCTGGAGTGCAAGTTCAGAGCAAACAGGGATTGCAGCTCTGTGCTTTGTGCTTACAAATGATCAGTGCAGTGCCAGCTCTGAAGAAAAGAGAAAAGAAAAAGACAGCATGGATTTTGATGAATTTTAGGTGGGCAACTGCATGAAGAAATTTTTACATGGGAAGTGTCTAGGGGAGTGTTAGGTAAATTTGCAGTGAGAAGCATCTGTTAGCTCTTGAGATTCCTCGGGTTCTTTCCTAATTTTCTTCTCTGTGACTTTGCCATGAAACTTTTTCTTCCTTGGAGAGCAGTCTGAACTCATTATTTCCTCTTGGCCCTTTCTTTAAAAAAGACAGCAACTGTATCACCCAATAAACTCTAAGAAAACTGAAACAGGCCAAACCAATGCATGTCAAACTTTTATTAGGAGAAACATGTCTAATAAGGCACAGAGTAAGATAAAATAATACAAATTATGAATGAGTTCACAAATAAGGGAATTGTATAGACATTCCAAAAGTAAAGAGTCAAAAGTGTTTTAGTTGATATACTTGATATACAGAAACATAACCAGGGAAATATTAGCAACAGTATTTGAGAGAGAAATGGTCTGACAGATGGCTCTTAAAAGACGGAAATGCCAATAGGAAAACAAATATAATTAATTTACCAAAGAAGCTATACTTGTGATGGAAATATACCTCAATTAAATATATATTCATTAATTATATATGTTATTTATATTAAAATCTATCCTTATTTATAGTAGACAATAGTAATTATCTAAACAATACCCAGAGGGAGATATGTGAGGCAAACAGCACCAAAGGTTTAGGGAGACTCACTCTAACAAATAACCCCAAGACCACTAATTTTCATCAGTATTCTAGCCTGATAGTCTCTGACATGTCATATCATCTTAGGAGTTCACAATTTTCACCCAGAAATTCAGCTTCTAAGAATCTAGACTAAGCAAATATCCGGAAGAGCAAAGTTTTAAGTGAATATGTACTGCTGCATCCACACTTGACTAGCAAAACAGTTAGTTAAGCATCTTAACTGTCTGATGATTGGAGAGTAGTTATTCTACATTTCCTTATCACTCCGGTTAGGTCAATCCCTGAAGCTGTGTGGAGCATGGCAGCCTGGACAGAACTGATAAGACTCCTCAAGGCTGGGCATCTTGAGTCCCACCCCTTGAGAACTATGTGGAATTTTTCAACTGTGCCAAGGGGCTAAGGGCCCATGGAGCATCTCTGCCGCTCCAGAAAACATTTGCTATCTCTTATCCATGCAGTGCTCTGGATACTCAGTTGACAAACACCTACACTTTGTTGCTCTAGTTCTCTACTCCAAAGATATGGTAACTGTCAAAACAGCCACCAAATCACATATGTGACCATTTTAAATATGGAGGATTACATTTCTTTTCCTCTAACCTTATGAAGAGGTACCATCTTGAATTTTTTTTTGTTCACATTTCTACTATCACGGGGCTTCAGAATATGTATGTGATATGTTTCCAATGGATAAAAATCTGTGTAATAAATGGACACATGGGTGGGTATATGTATGTGTGCATGAATGAATAAATGGAGGGATAGACAGACCATGGATGGATGGATGGATGGATGGATGGATGGATGGATGGATGCCTAGATGGTTAGACAGATAGTTGGATAGCTAGATGATGGCTGGATGAATGGATGGATGGCCAGGTGGCTTGATATATAGGTGGTGGATGGATAAGTAGATGGACAAGTGGGTGGAAGGATGGGTAGATAAATCAATGAATGAGTAATTTTATACAATGCAGGTGTCAGTAGGGACTGAATGAAGAAAAGGAGTCTGGTTCTTCACAGTTCCAAATAAGCAAATTTCCACAAACATATTTTAAAACCTTCTGCCATGCATGATTTAGGGAACAAAATGCATGCAAATTTTCTTGCATATATCCCCACCCCCTAAAAAGGAGCAATGCTGTATTTTATTCATCGTGAAATCAAAGTACATATTTACAATAGAGCATGTTTTCTACCAAGTCAGCACCTGCTGTGAGCCCAGCTTAAGAGGCTTGAGGTAGGAGTATAGCTAGTTTGAAGCCAGCAGAATAAAGTTACATGAAAGACCCTGTCTTTTCCTCATTTAAAAAAAAATCAAAAATTATGTTTTTACCAAATTACATCACTGGATTTTTTTTGTTGTGGTTGTTTATAAGGTAAAATTTATTATTTGATGCCAGTTAATGAGCAAATCAGAAAATACACACAATTCAACTCACCGAAAGCTACTACTGCCTGTCAATCCAGAGTGAGGAGGGCTCTGATGTGCTGGTTTGCACTCCTGTTCTAAGTTCAAAATCCCATCAGTGGTCAGAACCATGAGTGAGATCCCCAAACTCAAACTCTGCTGTGTGTGTTTCCAAGCACACAGTCCAGCTCACAGCAACTTACCTGCAAGGGCCCATTCTGCTTGCACCTGTGACCAATGGAGTCTTAGAGTTCAGTGGCCTGTCCCCTGGCTCAGCAAACGAAAGGAAGCGCTTCACTCCCTGCCCCCCCCCCCAAAAAAAAACCTCCTCTGCTCCTTATGACTCTAGTAAAATCATCTGACCCCACAGCCTCCTTGTCTCCTCATTTCTGAGGGAATTAGGAGGCTAATCCTTTCTGAGCTCTCCATTTATTTTTGTTTTCTTTCCCTGGGAGCCAGACTGGCTGAAGCTATTCTTCGGGAAGTCCCTGCCTGCCCATGTGAAGCACCTTAAGGAGCGAGTACATACTCAGACACTGCCATCATCGTTTTTCCACAGACTAGCGGCCTTTGACCTCACTGTCGGATCAGACACTTGGTCACGTCTTCAGCTATGTTTCCTGTTGACTTGGAAGTAGCCTGCCTGCCAGAGGCCCTGCTAATGTGCTTCTTCCTCAGTCTGGGCCGCTCAGAACTCCGTGGTCAGCAAAAGCCAGGATGCCAGCTTCGCAGATGTGGTGTAAGCCACGACTCTGAACTGTGGTCCCTCAGTCTGAGCTTTAGTTTCTTTCCTTTAAGTTTTTTATTAGTAGTTGTATTATTTTATGTGCACGAATGTTTTACTTACTTGTATGTTTGTGCACCACATGTGCCCTTCGAGGTTAGAAGAGGTTGTCAGTTACCCTAGAACTGGAGTTACAGATGCTTGAAAGCCACCACCACATGGATGCTGGGAATCGAACCCTGGTCCTTTAAAGAGAAGTCAGTCCTCTTAACCACGAAACCATCTCTCCAGCCGCTATGTCATTGTTTCTGTCTGCCAAGAGTATTCAGGCTCTACTTTGGGCATGCATGCCTACCACTTCTTGCTTACCCTCAAGTTCCTGGCCTCAGAAAGGCCTTGTTCATAAATTAAGGAACAGGTCAGATTTACCCAGTCAACATTCAACCATATCAGCACAAGGAAAATAAAGTCAAACACAGTGCAAATGTCCTGAGTGAGTGATTAAGAAGAGTTAACGCCACCCAGAATGACACTGGGTGACAACCACAGCAATTGGTAGTCCTCGAAGCAATAAGAGTCATGGACTCTCTTGCCTAGTTTAGTTTTAACTAAAACAAGACTGATGCCAGCTAGGCAGCTGCTGCTAGGAAGCACGTGGCTGCATTTTTCTCTGAACTGTATTTGATCAGATTATCAGAGATTTTAAAAATAAGTGAATCCTTGCCCCAGGAAATCTACCTCTTAGTGTCATGATTCAAATGGGAACACTTAGAAATGATAGATGTAAGCAGCGTGTGGTGTCTCACATCTGCCACTCAGGGGGCTGAGGTAGAAACATTGCTTCTTATTTGAGGCCAGATAGGGATACACATTGAGATCTTGCCTCAGCATTAAAAGTAGAAAGGAAGAGAGGAGGGTGGAGGTAAGGAGGAAGAGGTAAAAGAGAGGTGAGGTAAGGAGGAAGGGGGAAAGGAAAGAGAGAGAGAAGGGGAGAGAGAGAGGGAGAGAAGATGTAGAGGGAAGGAAGGAGGGAGAGAGGTACCAATGACAGGCAGGTCAAACCAGCAGTATCAGACAGACAATGCACATGACCGAAGATACTGCTGTGAACCTTTGTGAATGGTGCTCCCTGCTATGAATGGTGATTTCAATGTTGTGTGAATACAGCATTATTCCATACAGAAGGCACCATTCTCAGAACAAGACACCTCAGTGAAAATGCGAGCCTCAGCCATCCTTATCATAGATTTTCTGTTCCTTACCTTTTGTTTTTGAGGATGTTGAAGGGAAAAGCAAGGCTAAACAATACCAATGTCAGGACAATCATTCTCTCTCCTAAATCCCTTTCCTCAGGCCAGGCTAATTCTGACAACAATAGAGATATATAGCTCAGTAAGGAAAGGTAAATGAGAGAAGAGTTGCGAGGATGAACATGTGTTTGCCTAAAAGAAATGAAGAAGTTTACAACATTTACATTTCCCATTAAAACATGGCTTAGTCTTCAGTCATGGGCTTGTTTCATCAGGGAAGGTTCATGGGCTCTGAGCCCTGATGCTCCTTTCAGCAGTTGCCTGCGCTACTGGATTCCAACTTTTCAAGCATGTGCACTCTGACTTTTTTTGGAACAGTGGCAGAATCTCTGTAGCAATCGAACCTGGTTCTTGGGCTGATTCAAACGCTTCACAGCTCCATTGAATGAAGAATGAGCAGTAAGAGAAGCTATGTTTCAAATGAGACCTGGGGTTGAAAGTTACTGTTTGCTCAGGGTTACTTGATACTCCAAGTCATTCCCGTTGGTACAAGGGTGAGACACATTCTAAGTCCAAAAAATGGCCAGAAGTTCCTGGGGAGTCAAGCAGCTGGGAGACGCTTAAGCATTGAGACCCACCACCTGAAGTTTCCATGTGTCTTGAGAAGGAAACACAAGGCCGTCTGTGTTGGGTTGGTGGATTACCAATGGAGCAATTCCAAGTCACAGACACAGTGAATGAGGCTACAGCTGAGGACTGTTCAACCACAGTTGAAGGGCTCCTTGGTGTGTATAGGGATGGAGGCACCTTTCTCCCAAAGCTTTGGCTTCAGTCAAGGGGGCTGTGCAAACAGTGGCTTTTAATGAATGTCTTCTGAGCCTAAAGTGTGTTAAAGCATTTTATCATGGGAAGAAGATTAAATAATGAAGACATTAGATGAACCTTCTGGGTTTGTAGATATTCCTTCCCGGAAATATTAATGTCACGGGATTGCTTCCCTAACCCTACCTGGCACATTAAAAGCATCCATCTGTAACTGGGGAAAATAAACTACTATCATCCTCCCTCTCTCTGTTTCTGTCTCTCTCTCTCTCTCCCTCTGCATGTGTGTGTGAGTGTATCTGTCTGTCTCTGTGTGTCTTTGTCTATCTTTCTATGTGTATCTGTCTATCTCTATGTCCGTGTGAGTGTGTGTGTGTGTGTGTGTGTGTCTTTGTCTCTCTGTCTATCTCTGTCCTTCTGTCTCTATCTCCCCCCATCTCTCCCTCAGAGGTTCACTAACAAAAAAGTAAAATTTAGAGGCTGGCTGAGCACAGGAGAAATATCTGTGAGAACCATCAAACATCTCCCTCCAAGAATCCGTGTCTGTTCTCTGCCCAGTGCCACAGGGGTTCCTGTCTGAGGATTTATCAGGAGGAACCCTGACTATTAACTGAGACCTGGCCCAGGCAAAAAACATTCTAGGGCATTGTATTGCAGCCCCGTCACAAAGCTGTAAATACAGGCAGAGACAGTGGCAGGAACTGGGCACCAAGTGTCTGGTCTCTTAGGGATTAACAGAGCTAGTTTGTTGCCTAATGAACTGTAGGGAAGATCCCTTGTTGTGAAATTTTATTATTATTTTTTTGTTTCTGTGGAAGTTTCTTTTTTAATTAAGGGGAAAATGAAGTGTTGGGGTCTAAAAGTCACAACTGCCTATATTTAGAATTATGCATTCTTCCATGAGAAGGTTTATTTCATGAATTTCTATATTTAGAGCTTTAGTTCATTAGATGCCTTGGGCACTGATAAAAAAACAAAGTCTCAGTCTTCCATCCTTCCTACCAATTTCCCCTTAAATCTTTTAAGCCTCAGATTTTGCGTACATGAAATGTGAAATGTGCACCCACGCACTCAGGTATAAAGACAAATGGGATGGTAAAATGGCCAACAGCAGCCATTAGAGGTCAACAGCTGTCCATGATGGTAAAGCCGCAGATAACTGGAATGTCTAAGTTGCTTCATGGGAAATTAATAATTTGCCTAAAAGTGTTCAGTGTGCATTGGTTTAAGAACAAATAGTTTCTAGATTGGAGAAAGGAGCATGTGATTTGTTGTTTAAGAGCACACACAAAAAAATTTAGGTGTATTTAAAGGAGGGACAGAATCAGAATTAGAAGGACTCACCAGCTGGAGAGAGAAAGGGAGAAGCAGTGAGGTCTCTGCCTCTGTCATTCCAAGACTAATGAAGAGCTGAAGCTCTCCAGAGGCAAACAGGGAAAATGAGAGATGCAAATGAGAATATTTAAACAGCATAGAATAGCAAATGAAGGTTGTCTGCTGCCAAATAGGTCACTTCCCACTCCGTTATTCACTGCTAGGGTGATCCCCTGAGTGAAACAGGAGCCAAGATTTCTACTTCCTGAAGGTTTTCCTCTCTCTTAAGTCATGGGACACAGTAATGCACACACCAATGGACTTTGTGCCTACACATCTGCAAAACATATCTAGAAAGGTCTGATGCTTCAATGTCCTTATAATGAAGCTGGTCCTTCAGTTACAGCAACAGTCCAGAGAATGGGAGAGACGAATGGTTCTCAGGGTTTTCTACTCCTCCACCCACCTTAGCATACTTATGATTTAAAGAGTGGAATAAAATAAAATAAAATAAAATAAAATAAAATAAAATAAAATAAAATGACTCTTTAGGTAATTAGAAGGCTGGAAAAACTGGAAAGATTAGAACCAGCAGGTTGAGAGGTCAGGGAGATGAGCCACAGAGAGCAAATGGCAAGACTCCCTGGCCCCTGTGCAGTCCAGTGGATTTGGTCACATTGCAGAAGAGACTGCTCATGCATGCTCTGCGTACCAAAGTGGAAAATGGACTGGTTGGTAGTAGGATTGTTTGGTGCAAGGAACCATGTTTTTGTCTTGCTCTGCATGCGAGTGTATTTCTGATTCTGATTCTTAAGCCTTTGGAAGCTCTTTATGAATTACTCTGTAGAAGAAATTATAAGAATTAAGTAATGACAGTCTTTTGAAGAGTGACCAGAGGAAAACAGCACATGCTCTTTACCCAAAGGGTCACTGGAAAGCTTCCCTGGGGTTTCAGTGTCACTGTGCGCAGTGGTGATTGCCTACAGACAAGCCTGCATAAGTCTCTCTCTTCTCTAAATATGACCCAGCCTGTAGCTGCCAGACCTGCTCAAGTCTTCTCAAGCTGCTTGACTATATGCTTGGATTTTCCTTTCTTTTTTGTCTCTATTATCCATTCACTTCTGCCCTCAGTACTAAGTACCAAGGCTTTGACTGAAATCTAATCCCTGATTCTGAATGACGTCAATATCCATAAATTAGTGCAGTGGGATGTGATGCGTTCAGCAGTGAATGATTAACAGATCTGTGATTCCGGTGAAGAGAAATGGAGTCATTTTCTGGGTAGGAAGTATGCTGGGCTGAGGAGTGGAGAGGAAGCTCACCTGCAGAAGCACACTCCTGGGTTGCACAGGGAGAAGCCTGTCTTCTCTGGGCTATGGTTATCTATGTGGTTCTGGATATTATCACTCATTTCCTAAATATCCAATTAGCATATTAGTATGTGCTCATTAAGTACATTAGCATTTTCTAAACTAATGTCCTAGCACCACACAAAGAAGCAGAATTGTGAATAGCTAAGGTATCATTTAATGAACACCCCCCCCCGCCAATATCATTTCTAACACACTGAACTTCTAGCCCAAGTCAACAGCTCAAGTAGTACAATAATGACAACCTTGCACCAAAGTCCCCTGACTCTGAGTTTAGTGGGGTCAATAGTGGCTCCGGTTTTCTTGTTGGTGAACAACCCTGACCGAGACACAGGCCTGGAGAAGCCACCAGTGAATTTCTTAGGCTCTTCTTCTGATCCAGAAACATCCTTGAAGGAAGATGCTTAGTGTCGATGTAGGACATAGAGTTACTGAGACTCATGATTAAATAAATAAGTAAAACTCAAACACTTTACCTCCTATGCACACTGTTCAGTTCTTTCTGGCGTGAGTATTAATTCACACAGTATCAGGACTGGCTGAACCATCATGCGACCACAGGATAAAGGATGTTAAAAGATGCAACTGAGAAAGGCTGACACCGAGTGCCGCACATGTGTGCAGTTAGAGCCCCTCTTTGGAAAGACAGACATTCATATTTTTACATAAGCCTCCTGGAGGTGAAGAGTTTTTGTCCTTTGAATCCGAATGTCTGTCCCTCATTCGTGACACTGCTAATACAAAATACACGGTGTTAGAATGCCCCCACAGCTGGAGGGGAGATGTGTTTCAGAACTGGACAGGGCAGCTTCCTCTGACAGGGTATGCAGATTCAGCCCTGAGCCCAGCTTCTCTCAAGACTCTGGCTAGTTGTCCATTGTTGGATAGATGGTTTTCCAGCCTGCACACACTCGCTCTTTGTTCTTAGGAACAGAATTGTGTCCTCCATCTTGTTGCATGTATTTTTGAAACACATAACTACTTCTGGGTCACCAGGGTTCCTTGCAACCTTTCATGGATATATAAGTTGAGTGTGGGGTCCACATTATTAAATCAGCGTCTCTTCGGAAGACAGGTGACATCTGTAGTTCAAGCTGGGGGTTTTTCTTTTGGTTGTTGTTTGCTTTTATTTATTTTCAGTTCTACATAGACAGAATGACATCTCAAACTACTTTTGCTCTATCAAATTCTGCCAATATAGACACTTTAGAATGTGACATTCAAATATAAATGACTCACTTGTAGAGATTAATGTTTTTAATCAGTTTAACAGATCCGAATGGTAAGTTGAATTACCAGGAATCTACCGAAATGTTTGCTGTCCCTGCATCCCACATGTCTAATAACAGCACTATGTGCTCAGCTGCATTTTCTTTAGGGAGACCATGGAGAGGCAAGAGAGGGTAATGAAGCCACCACCCTCCAGTTAACAGTCTTCTGGGAGCTGCAGCTTGGACAGACAACTTTCATGGCTGAGAAGATAACATTCAGTTCTGTCCTAATGTAAGGTCTAACATCTAATGCCTAATTTAAGCAAGTGACCTTGTAAGACAGCATGTCTTGGGCACCTAATTTAATCTGAGCAAAAGGCAAACAGTGAAGACAGGTGGCTTTAGAAATGGCGTCTAGCTTTGTGGCAGGTTGCTCATTCACTGGGCCACTCCAGACAGAAGTAAACTGTCCTTAGAATGTCACGTCTAGGGTACTCGTTCTAGTGGGCAGCCACGAGGAATGACCAGAACCTCTGCTGTTTAGGGCAGCTCTGGGACCTCGCTGACCAAGATCTCCTGGGAAATACCTCACACTGGACGTTTTAGCCATGCAGGATGTGTCCCTTCAAACTTTTAAAATTCTATCTCCAAAATGTTATAAGAAAGTATAGATTAATTTCTTTTTAGCTAACCCTCTTCCATAACCCTTTTCTCTTTCATCTGGCCCAGTCTTCTCCCTGTTCAAACTCTCCCAACCCGGAGTCGCCTTCACCACCTGCAGTGCACAGTTTTTTACTACCTTCCTCCCAGTGGCCATTCCTGGGAAACCCACAGGTACTCAGTTAAATCACAAAACTGAAAATGCAAAGTTGGAATGCACATATAAGAAACATGTTTTTGTCTTTCTGGACCTGGATTACTTCACTCAGAAGAGATTTTTTTCTGGTTTTATTCATTAACCTGAACATTTCACAATTTTATTTTGTTTGTTTGTAGATAAATAAAATTCCTGTGTATGTACCACATTTTCATTATCTACTTATCTGTTGATGGCCATGTAGCCTGTTTTCATTTCCTGGCTAATGCAAACAGAATAGAAGAATAGAACCAAGCAGCAAAGAACATGGGTGGAAAATGTTTCTGTCGTAGGATATAGAAGAACACTTTGGGAGCGTGTGCAGGAGTGGTACAGCGGCGACTTACGTTAGTTCTAGTTCTTTAAGAAACTTCCAGACTGACCTCCAAAGTGGCTTTATCAGTTCACACTCCCACCAAGAGTCAATAACAGGTCCCCTTTCCTCACATGAACACGAGTATGATGATGGCCATTCTGGCTGGAGCGAAATGAATCTTTTTTTTTTTTCTTTTTCTTTTTTTTTTTTTTTTGAATTTTATTTTTTTTCTTATCAGTTACATTTTATTAACTCTGTATCCCAGCCGTGTCCCGATCCCTCATTCCCTCCCAGTCCCTCCCTCCCTCCCTCATCTCCAGCGTGCCCCTTGCCAAGTCCACTGATAGGGGGGACCTCCTCCCCATTCATCTGATCCTGTTTTATCAGGTATCTTCAGGACTGGCTGCAAAGCTCTCCTCTGTGGCCTAACAAGACTGCTCCTCCCTTGGGGGGTGGGGAGGCCAAAGAACCAGTCATTGAGTTCCTGTTAGAAATAGTCCTTGTTCCCCTCACTATGGGAAACCAATTGGTTACTGAGCTACCACAGGCTACATCTGAGCAGAGGTTCTAGGTTACATTCATACATGGTCCTTGGTTGCATGTCAGTCTCAGAAAAGACCCCTGTGCCCAGATATATTTGGTCCTTGTGGAGCTCCTATCCTTTCCTCATCAGACTAACTCCCCTTATTTCTTATGATTCCCTGTACTCTGCCAAAGGTTTGGTCATGAGTCTTTGCTTTGAAAACACTGCTAGTTAGAGTCTTTCAAATGTGCTCAGTAGACCCTGTCAATGTTCAATGCACATCCCCTCTGTCTTTCAAAACAAGGATTGATAATCTTACCCCATGTCCGCTCTCTTGATTATCTTTTTTACGTGTATAGATTTCATTATGTTTATCACATCTTATAGGTCTATATAAGTGAGTATATACCGTGTTTGTCTTTCTCCTTCTGGGATATTTAGTTTTGATTCACATTTCCCTCATGGGTAAAGGTGCTGAGCACTTTCCAAGGTGTTCCATGGCCAGCTGTATTTCTTCTTTTGTGAATTCCCTGTTTAGTTCCATAGCCACTTTTACTGTTTTTTCTTCCCTTGATGTTAAGTTTTTCGACAAGAACTTCGGGTTTATCAGAGTGTTACCTTGTACCTGCCAAGTTCCAAGTTTGCAATCTATTCACAGGGGAGAGGTGTGCCACTGTGCGTAAACAGCAGGACTCTCAGACTATTCATGGGTCACTTCGGACAGGTCTCCATGAAAGCGGAAACCTTTCAGAGGCCATAGGAGTGTGAACCCAAGGGAATCTCTACTCATGGCTAGAGGAAGGGCAAACAGAAAGGAAGGATGCTCACAGAGTTCTTGGAAAGGCTGAGACCTGTCCCCTGGAAGTAGATCTCCTCTCATTTGCATGCTACTGAGGCTGGAAGGCCTTCTGAGGTGTGAAGCCAAGAGGGCTTTGGCAGGTGTCTCTGAAAGGTGGTGACAATCCCCATCACCACACACTTCACTCTAGCGCAAACTTCTGTCTTTCCCTTTTGTAAGCATAGTCCCCAACTCCTGAGAGGACTGAGTACTCACTATAAACAAGGTAATGAGTGGTGAAATTTCATCTCTAGGGTGATCACCAGTTGTAGCAGGAACCGACTTCCTAGAGGTGAGTTTCTGAAGAAGCTGCTCACTCCTGCTGTGGGAATCCCTTGGAGGACTAACAGAGACAAAGCTGACAACAGTTCTCCTTCACTTTCTGCACATCGGCATGCAGGCATTTCTTCCCATCTTACCGTGCCTGTGAGGCATGGTAGTGTCACCAAGTAAAGTCCCTTTTCCACTTCCAGGTCACACCGATAAGTTAGACTGCTGATAGAATAAATTCAGACATGGACTCAAAGCTTTAACGTTTTTAAGGGGGAAAACAGAGAGAAGTTATGGATCATTTCAAATGTTATCTCATTAAATATTGGCATGATCCATGCAATAGCAGCTGGTATGCAATCTTTTTTTTTCTTTTTTTTATTAATTACACTTTATTCACTTTGTATCCCCCATAAGCCCCTCCCTCTTCCCCTCCCAGTCCCACCCTCCCTTCCCCTTCTTCACACATGCCCCTCCCCAAGTCCACTGATAGGGGAGGTCCTCCTCTCCTTCCTTCTGATCTTAGTCTATCAGATCTCATCAGGAGTGGCTGCATTGTCATCTTCTGTGGCCTGGTAAGGCTGCTCCCCACTCAGATGATCAAAGAGAAGGCCAATCAGATTATGTCAGAGGCAGTCCCTCTTCCCATTACTATGTAACCCACTTGGACACTAAACTGCCATGGGCTACATCTGTGCAGGGGTTCTAGGTTATCTCCATGCCTGGTACTTGGTTGGAGTATGAGTCTCTGGGAAGACCCCTGTGTTCAAATTTCTGGTTCTGTTGCTCTCCTTGTGGAGTTCCTGTCCTCTCCAGATCTTTGGTATGCAATCTTATTGGGGGAAAAAAGAAATAAATAGAAAAACACAAATCCATTCTTTGCACACTGGTATATAGGGTGCTCTGTATTCCCAGCACATGCTGACACTGACCTCGATTCCAACCCTCTTTGGCTCTTGTATCCTGAAGTGTACAGATTTGTGGTGTAGATGGACAACCGCAGAGTCTAGGGGGGCTCACAGTAGTATAGATTTCCAGGAAGAGGTGGGAATAGGTGGCATGAGATGGAGGGGTAGGCATAAATGCTAGAGAAAGTTTCTACAAGCACATAGATGCACGTACAGCATCTGCATGAGAGAAGGTATAATAGTTAAAAAACAGAGATCCACAAACAACTGTTCACAGCTCTTCAAAATCCCTTGTCAGGTTCTTCTTTCTCCATAGTATTGGGTCAGGCTGGTCCATGAACCCTGATAACTTTTGTAAGCTGCCATTTCATTTTGGCATCTCTGAAAGTGTTTTATGTGCTGTGCAATATGACAATGTGATACTAAAGTAGGAAGCACACTGTGTTGGGAACTGGATTCTGTGCATATTTCTCAACTTCTCTATGCTTTTGCACACTTGATCATTTTGGTTCATGGAGGATTATTAGTTCCTATAGCAGTAGGTGCCCATTCTTTATGATGATCCATCAGTTAAGTATGAAGATGGTGACTGTTGGGGACCAGGTAACAAAACAGCTCCAAAGTTCAAGAAGTGTGAAGTTAGAATAATATGTGTGCACATGAACACACCCTACACCCTTCCCTAAGATACACATCAAGACACTTCAGACCATAACAAGAATATACGAAAGGTGGCTCATCAGAGTTGTAATCTCAGCTGAATGGAAACAGTGGGAGAGGTAAATCCTACTGACACTATCTAGATGTGACATTCTAAAGCAGTAGCTTGGGGTATGCTGACCCCTATATATTTTTAGAAATATGAAATCCTATTTCTTAAGGTCCATAGGCTCAATGTGTTGAAAAGCAGAATCCAGCATCATATTTGCCTTTCCTAAATGAGATGCCTTCCTCCACAACTACAGAATTCCAGTTATGGTGGACCCTGAAATCAACCCATAAGATGAAGCCTATAAACTGAGTTTGCTGGTAAATTTATCTTCACTCCATCCGAACAGAACAAGAGTGTCTTCATTCAGAGTCAGCTAATTTTAATTAAAATTTCTAATAAGCTGTATCATTTACTTCTTCCGAAAGTTTCACTTACAAATTATGTAAATTCTCAGTGATCAGAATGAATACCGACAGAGGCAAATTACTTCAGAATTATTATTATTTCCCAAAATAAGGTGATGTTAATATTTGAATAAATATAACATATGTGGTATTGAATACTTCCAAAACAGCATTCTTTATAGTGAAGCGTCAACAAGTAGATCTCTCTAGAGGTAATTACAAAGTAGATTAATTTAGGAAGTAGATTAATATAATTGAGTTTGTCATCAGTAATACAAGAATCAGACGGAAGCTTCCAGGTAGTAAAAGCGCTTTAGTGCAGGGCTTCCTTCAGAATGTGAGATTGAGATTAAGAGCTTGATGGTTAGGATGGAAACTCAGTGCTTAAGACAAAACTCCAGGAGAAGGAGTGCCAGGGGCTAAGCAGGTAGTCTGACCTCAGCTAGGCGATTTTCCTCATGTGATATTACCCAGGGTTTCCATGTACTTACTGACTCCACCATGTACTTACTCCACAAAGGCACACCAGGTTAGGAAAGGATGTATGTACTGCCATCAGAAGCATGGTCAATGGAAGCAGCCAGAGCTTGGGAAGTGATGGTTTCTACTTTTATGCCTGAAAAGGGTTCCCATCACATGGTGTGGACCAACCTAGCAGAGGTCATTGGAACCTGCTGGTTTCAAGTGTATCCTGGTGTGCAGGGATCTCAAGACAATTCAAATACCACAGGGTATTGGTCTTGACATTGAGTTTTAATATTGTTTTTTTAATAGGTTGCAAGTGGCTTTTCTATAATATGAGAGTCAGTTTTACATTTTTAAGTATTAATTTTAAGTGTGAGAGTGTTTTTCTGCATGTATGTGTGTGTGCCATAGCACTGCAGTGCTTGAAGATCCCCTGGGACTGGAGTTACAGGCATTTGGGAGCTACTATCTGAGTGTCAGGAACAGAAGCCAGGTCCTCTGGATGAGAGCCAGTGTCTTTTCTTTCTTTCTTTCTTTCTTTCTTTCCTTTTTGTAATTTTTTTGCACTTTATTCACTTTATATCCTCCTCCCCTAGTCCAGAGAAAGGGGGAGATCTCCTCCCCTACCATCTGACCCCAGCCTGTCAAGTCTCATCAGGGCTGACTGCATCATCTTCCTCTGTGGCCTGGCAAGGCCTCCCCATCAGGGGGAAGTCATCAAAGAGCAAACAACAGAGTCCATGTGAGAGACAACTCCCGCTCCCCTTACTAGGTAACCCACATGGAGACTGAGCTGCCATGGGCTACATCTGAGCAGGGGGTCTAGGTCCTCTCTATACATGGTCCTTGTTTGGGGCATCACTCTCTGCAGGTCCAGATTTGTTGCAGCCAGTGCTCTTAACCACAGAGTCATCTCTCTAGCTGCAGGACATTTTATTGACTCCTGATTGGTCTGAAAGAGCCCAGCCCACTGTGAGTGATGCTATCCCTGGACAGGTGGGAAGGTAGCTGAGAATTAGCCAGAAGAAACAATGCAGTGTGCAGCATTCATCCATGGCCTCAGCCTCAGTTCCTGCATCTAGATTCCTCGCCCCAGCTCTTGGTCTGACTTCTCTCAGTGAAATAAAGCCCTTCTTCAGCAAGTTAGTTTTGGTCATAGTTTTATCACAGCAACAGAAAGCAAACTGGAAAGAACACTAGTACATATTCCTGTGCACATGGGCAAACACATACACACACGGGAAAGGCATTGTATGTGTTATTAGTGTGAAATTACAGTGGCTGTTGCCTCGGGCCCTCCATAAGAATAAACATCCCTAGCTTAGTGGTCAATATCTTTGGAAGCAGAATATAGACCTGACATGCGATAAAATTCACACATTGTCACACTGGCACCCAGAGTAACAACATAAACTGCCCCTGAGGAGGTATCCGGGTAAAAGAGCTGCAAGCTCAGCTGTGTGAGCTCAAGTCCTATCTGTCCATAGCTCCCTGTGAACACGCCCCTCTGCCAGACGCCATCATGGATGGGCAAATGCCAGTGCCATCTGGGAGTCATCCTTTGATTCCCTCTGCTGGGCGAAGCTTTGCTGAAAACACTTTGGCAGAGGACGCCCCTCTTGGGGCCCATCAAACAACCCTGGTAGAGTTTGCTGGATTTCAATATTCCTTTCCTCAGGTAAAGGAGAATAGCGTGTAATTTGTAATGGTAACTAAGATAATGCATGCGCGCTGCAGTCAGCTGTTACCAGTGGTAATTGCTGCACCTTTCATCTCCTGTCAAGCATAGCAGTTAGGATTAGGACCAAAAGGCTGCTATCATCTCTCTCATTTCCTGACTCAGACAAAAGGCAAAAAAAAAAAAAAAAAAAAGTGCCTCTCTGTGCTGATAGGTGTCTGATCAAAGACGCTGAGAGCTGTCAGAAGCCAGCCAGCCTCTGCAACCTGAGTACCCTTCACTGCATCTCTGCCTTTGATCTGGTGGCAGTCAAACCGGGGTTCTATTTATGTGAAAAAAAATTAATAATCATGGTTGTAAGAGAACAGAAAAAGTACCATTTTTTTTTTTATTTGAATGCTGCTTTTGCAGTCTGATGAGGCTAAGAATGTGGCTGACTGTCCTAGGGTGAGGGACATGTGTGTGAGTGCACACGGGCACAGCTCTGTCCCTTAAACAGCTTTGAACATCACCAGGGACATTTGGCAGTGGGAAGGAAATCAGAGGGATGCTTGAAGATAAGCAGAATCTCAGAAGATAAGCAAAATAAGAGAAACAGCAAGAATGCAAATCTCTGTGCTTTGTGTTTCACCGAATCTGCAGGATTTAGGTTATATAGGTGCAGCAAAGGTGTTAGGTCTACACGCTTTGGGGTGTGCCTAGCAAATCTCCTGTCTGTGACTTTCTGGCCTGTGTGCATCCCAGGTTCTGTATCTGCTCTGTGATAATGGCTGTGTTCCTGTGTCAGGGTTGCTGGGAGCAAAATAAAAATACCAGAATGCTGTAGCTGTAAGCATTGGAGGGACTCCATCCAATATTTTAGCCCCCTTTCTCTAACAGGAGTGTGGTGATGAGTGATACTGTTATGATGTATTGAACACTGTATCTCCAACAGGTATGCCACTATACCTGGTCATCTCTTTATGTGAGGGCTGGAGATCCAGCATTCACTCTTGTCCTCAGAGTTGCAAAATCAATCACTTTATCTGTTGATCCACCTCCTTAGCCGAAAGGTTGTTTTTAACTGATAGTCGTATAAAGAAAGAAAAACTGCACTAGAAAGAGATCCCAAGTTGCTGCCTCCTTAGCTAAATTCCCTGTGGTGCTTCCAACCATTATCATGATGCAAAGTGCCTCAGCAGAGAAAGCAAACAGGAAGTAGGATGACTCTCCATAATCCCAAAGCCCACTCCAGTGATACACTTCACTTCCCTTAGCAAGGCCACACCTCCTAAACCTAACCAGACAGTGATACCAACTGTGGACCAAGTATTCAATTTGCAGAGCCTCTCGGGGACACCCTGATTCAAACCATCGAAATGATGAGTTTCCCTCACCATTTGGAGATAGATAACAGAGGGTCTATTGATGCTGTTCCCTTGACCTGGCAACTCTCTTTCACAGTAGTATCTGAAGACGGTGTGATGCAGCTGGGCAGCCTGAGGTTTGCCCCCCATGAAAGGAAGATTTGTGTTGCTTTTCAAACTCTGCAAACAAGCCCGTTGCTCTCATCTTCATGACATACACAGCCCTCTTGCTAAAAGCTCATGGATTGTTAGCAAAATTACTTTTTCTCCCTTGTGAGAGAATGTGCTTTGGTGATCATGTGCCTTAGTTTGCTGTCTGCTGCTTACTCTGAAACAGTGATTTTTTAAAGCAACAAAAACTTCCAAAAGAAAGCTGTACAAGGACTCAGAGCATCCTTGGAGTCTTCCTTACAGTTCACAGAGAATATTTTTTTCTCCCTGTGCATTTCCATAGTGGAAGGAGAGTGCCTCTCTTGAGAGTTTTTTCAAGGGTAGACTGGAGCTTTCTAATGATGCCATCATCTCAAGGCTCTGTGTCAACCTAATTGAAACACTTTGGAGATCAGGTTTCCATGGCAATTTGTGGGCCAAAAACCATGCAGAACACAGCATCTTGGGAGAGGGCTTTCTAATGCTGTCTGGATAAACGATGTATCTGTGGTGGGAGCTATAACATGGTCTTCAAGGAGACTGGAAGACCATGTAAGAGCACAATATTTAATCAGCCCGACAGGAGGTATCCAGTGGGTCCATGTGCTACTTTCTGCTGACCAGATGGCCACATGAGCCCAGTTTCCACATTCCTCTGTATATATTTGGAGTCTGTTTTGCTTCTGTGATCTCCTGTGCCTTCTTCTAATAATGGTTTGTTCTGACATGGTTGTTGTTCAAGAAGAACTGGCTCCTCTTAGCTACATACCAAAATATTTGCCTCATAATTCCTTCATTTAGAAAATTACTTTCTAAGCAAAGAATGTGAGACGCTATTCTAACCTTATGCCCAAGTGGACTATAAATTATAAAATCATTGGCTACAATAGTCTATTCTTATGTAAGAGCAAAATCCAGCAGCCCGCTTATCATATAGCAGCCTTTATTGATTCTTAAATGTCAGACAGATTTTTATTTGATGTGTGGTGTCCAGCAAATGTAATGTCCTCACACTCTGAGTCACTAAAGAAAAGGTTGCCCTTTTCGGCAGACTGTCAAAAGGAGCAAACCTGTCTGCCTTTCTTCCAGCCCCACCCAAAATAAGAAACACAAATCTTATGCCTCAATAACTAAGTGTAGCACGTACTTTTCTGAGAGCACCGGTGACATGGAGAAAAATTCACCTGTGTTGCAGGTTGATCCTAAAATGTTTTTTTAGGGTAGATTTTAGAAAGTGAGGAAGGGGCCAAGGAGTGGAACATGTAAGAAACTCCGATGCAGGTCAGGTAGTCACTGGGCAATCAAAGCATAGTGAGACCACGGGGGAGGAGAGAAAGGCTGAACATTTTGTTGATTCCTGGTGGTCATGTAATGCAGTCTTTAAAAAAAAATCAAAAACAAACATACAAAAAAACCAACCTACAATGACTCAGCTCACATGGGACCTCTTGGGAGTAGAACCCATAGAGGAAGTGGCAGGAGTAGTTTCTTCTTTAGGGTCATGACAACATTTCTACAAGTGCAGTTCTCATCTCTCTCTCACACACACACACACATAGACACAAAATTTCTTTTTGCCTCAGGTAGATATCATCCCAGAAATCTACAACTGGCCAAAATGCAGAGAACAATGAACACTGGAAACTCAGTCCTGCATGGTAATCTAAAACCCAAGTCCTGTACCTAAGGCTCAGGGATCAGGAACCATCAAAAAAAAAAAAAAAAAGGAGGTGGGAAGAGTGTAAGAGAGCGAGTACTTGGGTGCTTGTTGCTGGATAGTATTATCTTCTATCTATGACAGGAAAGCCGCACCCATGAAATCTCAGCGTAATGGTTGCCCCCACAAGTCACTTACAATAACTGCATCAGTTGATGTCCCATCATGGAAGAGAAAGAGCTACAGGTGATGAGAGAGAAAGAATCAGTCTTCCTCAGAGAAGTTGCCTCTGATGGTTTGTCCAAGCCCAAATGGTCAGCTCCAAACATAGAACACTAAATGAACACAGTCGTATGTGTGTGTGTGTGTGTGTGTGTGTGTGTGTGTGTGTGTGTGTGTGTAACCGTGTAACCATAACAATTAAGAAAGAGGAAGTCATGGAGTTGAGAAGGAGCGGAAGGTAGCAGGAAGCATTGGGGAAAGGATGGGAAAGAAACGTGTAGAGTATTCATGTATGCAATTCCTGACAATATAAATAATTTTACTAAGAAGGAACCTGGATTTATGGCTTGATTCACTGTCTAACCCTTGGGACATTTTAGATTAAGTGTGCACCTTGAATTATTTCACCCAAGATAAAGTTTATCACAGTTTTGCTTAAATCTTCAAAAACACGCACAATTCAACTTTTGGAAATAAGGTGTATTTCGAAGGTTATTGAAAAAAACAATAAATATCAAATGTATATGTGAAAATATCCTTAAGCTGTAAATATTAGTGGCTTTTAGTACATCAAACATGATTTAGATTTAATATCGTAACTTGCCCTGACATACGTGTATGGAACTCAGCCACTTTTATCCCTTTGTCCCAGCAAGGGCTTAACAGAATTGTGGAGATGGCAGTGTACAGCTCCTGCCTCTCCCCTAGACCTGATGTATTAGCTAGAAAGGATCAGGAAAGACTCAGGACTGCTGGCTCCATCCCCAGCTCCAGCACAGAGGCTTACTTAGGTTACTTTCACTTGAAAAGAAAATAGACTTAAGTATGTGTCTTATTCAATTTTATTTTTATTTAAAAAGTAATTTAACTGGGTATTTTTGTCTTTATAGTTATTGGTACTCTAGAATATTGACGAAGAACATCTTTGACACTAATAGACAATATATGGGTTCCATTTTATATGCCAAATTTATTGTGGTGATGCCAGGGCTGTGTATCCAGGCAAGATCGATCTAGAGCAGAGGTTGTCAATCTGTAGGTTGTGACCCCTTTGAGAGTCACATATGAGATATTTACAATATAATTCATAACAGTAGAAAAATCACAATTATGAAGTAGTGACAAAATAATTTTGTGCTTGGGGGTCACCATACCATGAGGAACTGTATGAAAGTATCGCAGCATTAGGAAGGTTGAGAACCACTAATATAGAGCCTTGGTGTGGCCCTGAGAGTCACAGCTGGCATCACTCTCTTACTTAGTTATTTAGTTAGAGTTAGTCACATAGCCATCCCACAATCACTGTCACTAGCAACAGAAACGGAGAGTATTTTCTATAAAGTATTCTCATACAGTCGGTGAATATGAGAGCAACGATTCTCTGGAAAACAGTAGAGGAACCACAAGAAGGAAGCTAGTGTTGGGGAATGACCCCAGGAAGGACAGAGTAAGATCATGGCTGCAAGGCTGCTACTCTCCAGACTGACCTCAAAACTGAACATCATGGCTGAATGTCAGTTCCACTTCGGTTGTGACCACCAACAAGCAGATTCTCATGGCTGGCTTTGCTGTTTGGTCTGGGGAACTGGGATAGGCTCTCAGAATAAGCTTTTGCTGACCTTGATCTTTCATGTTTGATTTTGCAAAGGTGGTGTGCAAACAAGATTCTACAATTTTTCTCCTACTGTATTCAACCTTCTTTTAAAAATGAGGTAATAAGCACATATTTCATCTGGGCGGGAACCAGTGACCATCTTCTGTTTGATCACCATGGCCTCTCAGAGAAGACTTTGTGCTGATATTTACACCTCACCACAGATGTTCTCCTTGTCTTAGCTTGCAGAATCTCACTACAAAATTCAATAGACACATGTGCATACATATATATGCATAAATAAACACATCTGTACATAAGTGTTGTGTACATGAAAACACACATAAATGTGAAACATATCTACATACATACGTAACACACATGCATAGCGCTACATACGCAAATGTATACATGTATCCCAATGCATATATAAAAAGTTTCTAAGGGCTTCAGAAGGAAAAAAAAGATTGTAGGGGTACATGTGATTTTGGGGGTTTTACAAGGACACTTGGCCTCATATTTTCTAGATGCTATTATATTACAGCCACTCATGATTCTTCCATGATTGCATTCCCAGTTCTTGGAAATAGTTACTTACAAATTGTAGCACTTTTGGTCATTTTTCCTTCTGTGGCAAATTCTAAGTTAATTTAAACCTGAAATCTCTTGAGCATTGAAAGATTTTCTTGTAAATCATCACTATTATGTGTCCACTATATTGAAAGTTCCATTACGGCATCCACATCTTCTGAGCCTATTGATGAGCGCTTCTGAGCACCATCCATGCAAAGTCCTTTTAGACACTAAATTATGACAGTTTTTAGAGAGAAAGAAAATGCACGCTCTTCCATGAGCACAGGTGTATTCACACACACCAGAAAATTGAAATTCAATTCAGAAGGCAATATTGGAAGCAATTTCAGCCTGGATCCAATTTGGTCAGGGCTGAAATTGCACACACAAAAAAATGACTGAAGATGATTCTGCCGTCTTTTCGGTTCATTCTCTGCAACTGGATTCATCGATATAGAATGTGCTAGAAAACTCAGATTGAATTCTTGTTCATGCCATTTCATCCTGGGCAGAGGCTGGAAGTTGTTTCAACAATCTTATCAAACAAAATGTCACACAGTAAAGTTTAAGATTTAAGCAAGAAATGAAATTAAAATATTCCAACTCCTACAAATATAATTACAGAATATCCCATTATCGGCTCTTCTTTCAAAAGTGAAGCATTATCCCCAGTTTAAATACACCTGCTGCACCCTTCTCTAGCATTGTCACATGCTGCAGTTTACATAAGCAGACCGCACTTTGTACAATCAGTTAAGTCATGGAAATAGTGTTATCATCGTATTGTGAGTTGAAGTTTTACTCCATGGAACATGCTATATGTTGTGAGTTAAGGTAAGGCAGCGGTTCTCAACCTGTGTGTCACAACCCCTTTGGGGGATGAGCAGCCCTTTCACGGGATCGTGTAAGACCATTTGAAAACACAGATCACATTACGGTTCATAACAGTAGTAAAATTACAGTTACGAAGTAGCAATGAAATAATTTTATGGTTGGGGGTCACCACAACATGAGGAACTGTATTAAAATGTCACTGCATTAGAAAGTGTTGGAAAGTGTTGAGTTAAAAAAAAAAAACACAAGGAGAGCAACAGAACCAAAAAAAAAAAAAAATCTGAGCACAGGGGTCTTTCCTGAGACTCATACTCCAACCAAGTATGGGATAACCTAGAACCCCATGGCAGTTTGGAGTCCAAGTGGGTTCCATAGTAATGGGAACAGGGACTGCCTCTGACATGAACTGATTGGCCTGCTCTTTGATCACCTCCCCCTGAGGGGGGAGCAGCCTTACCAGGCCACAGAAGAAGACAAAGCAGCCACTCTTGATAAGATCTGATAGACTAGGATCAAAAGAAAGGAGAGGAAGACCTCCTCTATCAGTGGACTTGGGGAGGGGCATGCGTGGAGAAGGGGGAGGGAAGGTGGGAGTGGGAGGGGAGGAGGGAGAGCTTTATGGGGGGCTACAAAGTGAATAAAGTATAATTAATAAAAATTTAAAAAAATGTTTTTTGAAAAAAAACTTTTGCTAAAAGAAAAATGCTTTCGGGCTTAAACACAATCTCTACAATCTTTTTTTGTTTGTTTTGTTTTGTTTTTTGTTTGTTTATTTTTAGGCTTATATAGAATCCTTGAAAAATCTCAGAGAATGGCTAACTTTTTCGAAACTGAGTTATCTGGGGCCTGGGAGTCCAGGCTTCCCTGGGGGAAACCTGAGGGCAGGTGGCAGGCTCAGCTGCCGCTCTCTAACACTGGTGGCCAAGGATTTAGCTTCCACAGGGCCTGGTGGCTTAACTCTTCCTGTGCAATGCTGTCCTCAGCACCAACAGCATTTTTCATTTGCATTTTGTTTGTTTTTTTTTAAATACAACTGTAAAGAACTTTCACACAGTTAACTGACCAGAAGTCTACAGCAGAAGCCCCACTCAAAGCTGTGGGGCATCACATCACTTCACACTTAGACTTATCAAACGTGTTTTTTTTATTATTATTCACCATTAAAAAAACATCCATGATAGTGTTCAAACACACAATTAGCTTCAAATCCTCTTTATAGACTCATGCCCTTTACCCTTGCTCCATCCTTCCTCAGCACCTAACATATCCCTTTCTTGTCCTGCTTTTGACAGGTGCTACTGTACCCATTTTTTTGCATGCTTCATTTCTTGTCTTTGTTTCGTCTTAGCATTGCACAAAATATCTCCTACCTTACAGGTCTCTCGTATACTTTAAGACACTCAATTTAAGGAAGATAGTGTCCTGGAGGGAAGACTCGGTGGGCAAATGTGCAGGCTGACAAGCTCGATGGCTTGAATTTAACCTCTGGGACACACATACTAGAAGAAAATCAACTCCCACAAGTTGTCCTCTGACCTCCACAGGCTCACCCTGGTACATGCATGTGTGCGCACACACAGACACACACCCATTAAATCAATGCACCCATACATACATCAATAAATGTAATAAAAATAAAGAAATTACTTTTACTAAAGGAGTTTTCAATGAATCGGTGAGAAGAGCTAAATGCATATAAAAATTATATATGGAAAATACGTGGAAAAATTTAACCATAAAAAGAGACACCAAACACATAAGATTTTATCCCCCACCGGACAGAGCACACAGAGCTTGGCCAGAGACACAGAGAAAGTCAGCAGGGAAACCCAGGATTCTGTGCGAGGGGTGTCCTCTGTGCCTTCCTGATTCTTGTAACAGAACTTTTCAGCCAAATTTTATGACACTGAGTTCTGGAATCTGAGAGTGTCCTTCACGGTCATCTGTGCTTGTCACCAGATTACTGTGGCCTCACTGTGGTACCTTGCCAAGGACTCCTCCCTTCAGGAGGTGAGCCTACATTACCCTGCAACATTCAAACTCTGTCGGTCGCTAAGGTTATAGGCAGACTTTTGGTTCCCATAACTCATTGCTTGCTATGTTAATCTAAATTAATTAGATCATTTAAATTATTTATATTAATAATAATAATTTTGTTGGCTTTCCTGCTGTCTTCTGGTGCACTCACTAACCCCTTACCTCATCTTCCTTTTGAAAAATGACAGCTGATCATCTTGCAAAAATTCTCCTTTTCAGGCCTATGAATGGCTCTGTGGGTAAAGGTACTTGACACTCAAGCCAGAAAAGTTAATTTCAATGCCACAAGCCCATGTAATGGTGGAGAGAGAAAGCCAACTGTTTCAACATTTTCAGGTTTGCTGTGCTGTCTCTATTTGAGCCCTTGGGGTTACCACCCTCAAATCTATGCCATTGTTTATAGTTCTTCATCTGATCTTAGCATCCAACCATATTTGAAATCCACTAGTCTGTTGGAAGAGACTCTCCATCTTGATTCACAATGCAATCTTTCCTTAAACAGAAACAAAATCTAATAACCAATAGACAGTGCCTCAGGTTTGCCTACTGACTGTGCAATACAATTTTCCATTTTGTAATAGAGACATTCCGATAGCCCAATTAATTTTTACCTTCTAGAAATTAGCTATCATCAGTATTCTTTTTAAAGATTTTTTTTTTCTCTAATGGTTTAAATTGGTGACAGCAAATATGTGACACAAGATGTCAGGTGTCAGATCATCTTTGTGGATAAAGCTGTTTCACACCAACTTCCCTGATTCCTGGGAGCTAACACCTTGGACAGGGTGTGACAAGTCAATGAATGTCAAAAAAAGGCTTATATTATATAGACTGGCTTTGGCTGAAGGTGCCTATACAGTGGAGTCACACAGGATGGCAGGGTGTAGAAGACATTGGTTGTTAGTTCTAAAATGAAACACAGCTCATAAGGGGAATATTCAAGAAGTGAGGGAAATTGTATTATAAATTGACATTCTGTTGCCTTTCTCTGCACTTGGCCAGTGATGATAAGCTAACTGGAAATTTCCTTTAATCTCTAAAACCTTCCAGCTATGGGACTGAGAATATGTCTCTGATATTGAGCCTCTTAATTCCTGGGACAAATAATAAAATAAGTAACTTTAACCAAAGAAAATTTACTTTGTCTCTGGAAGTTCCCATACCAGGTTGACTGTAGTTATGCTTTGGGCCTGAGATGAAGCTGGATGGTAAAGGTGATGGGAACAGGACATGTGATGCTACCAACCTCACAGTGTCCAGTAATCAGTGGACAAAGAGAAAGGACCAGAATGATCTGTAGACCCCAAGGACTCACCACCCCAGTGACCTAATTCCTCCAATAAGGTCCCACTTCAGAGTTTCCACTGTCTTACAATGCCATAAAAACTCATCAGTGGACTGATACATAGATCAGTCAGATCCATCACCTGTCCATAACTGAATCCTCCAACCAGAGCCAAACCACCAACACAGGTGTGTTATAGAGACCCCTCCTTATCCCAACCAGAGCAAAGTCCATCACACCCCTCAGGCTCTTCCTCAATAATTCTATGCAATTCTATGAGAAGACCCGAGATCACCATTTTGTAATACAAAATGCACCTAATCTGTCATCTGCAGAACCATGGTCACTTCTGAATGTGACCATTGGCATGCAGGACATTGAAAAGGATCTAAAAGTTTAGTGCTGCCCTTTAAGAAGGTCCTAGAAAGACAAAAGCAAAAGTTTCTTTATGTTTTAAGATGTAGAATTTTAGGGAATCTGGCAGGAGGGTGGGTTCAGTGGAGAGTTGGAACGGAATATAGGGAGTCAATGTAAGGGGTTTTTTTTTAATTTTTACTTTTTAATTGGCATACATTGTACATAATGTTAGGCCCCATGAAGATAAATTTCTTTAAATATACCATATATTTTTAACAATATCCACCTCAAGTACATTTCTTGCTCTCCCACTGCCTTGCTACACACCTGCTACTCTCATCTCCTTCTTTCTCCTAATGTCCATTCTGTTTTATGTGATACATATATACATATATATATATATATATATACACACACATATCTTCATAAGTGACCATGAGTTCTGCAAATACACATATACACAGATGCATATATATCAATTATGATGTAACCATTGGCATCCAGGACACTGGAAAGAACCTAAAAGTTTAGCACCTCCCTTTAAGATTGCCCTAGTGTATTTATATGTTTTATTTCATGTATGTATGTATAGGATAGGATAGGATCCAAAAGTGAGAGAAACCATATGATATTCGTCTTCCCAAATATGATTTATTTTGAATAACATAATAGTATGTGATTACGCCTATTTGCCTGAAAACAACCTAATTCCTTTCTGTATGGAACACATTTTCTTCATCTACTCCTCTGTTGAGAGTTACTTTGGTTGGTTGCATAACTTGGCCTTAGTGAAAGGTGGTAACACAAGCAGGAATGTGCAGGTGCCTCTGTCTAAGGTGTGTTGTCTTAAAGTCCTACATTCCCACAAGTCACATGGCTGACTCATTAGGTACTCCTATTTTTAAGTTTTCTGAGAATCCTTCCTTCTGGTTTCCACAGGGGATAAATTAATTTATATTCTGAGCAGCAGTGTGTAAATGTTTCTCTTTTCCATATCAGTGTCATAAATTTGTCTTTGGTTGGTCTCCATTCTCACTGGGGTGGGATGAAATCTCAGTGTAGCATTGGTTTGCATTTCCCTGATGGCTGAAGATGCTGGACATTTTTATATGTTCAGTTGAATTTCACCTTCAACAACTCTGTATTTGTTTTGATATTTTATTTATTGGTCAAGTTGTTTGAGATTTGGAAGTTGTTTTTATTCTTTATATATGGTGGATATTATTCCCTCATCAACTGTATATCCAGTGGAAAGTATCCTTCTATTCTGTAATCTGTCCACTCAGTCATTTAATCACTTCATTTATTGTACAGATCCTTTTTTTTAAAATTTTTCGTGATCCCATATTTCAAATCTCAGTATGATTTCTTCACAAAGTCTTTTACTGAACCTGGAGCTTGAGTGTTTGTTTTCCTCAAAGTTTCAAGACGTCTGGGTTTACATTAAGTCTCTGGTCTATTTTAACTTTATTTTTGGTCAGGGTGAGAGATAAGGACCTAGTTTCACATGGGTGTGTGGATTTTCCAACACCACTTGTTGGGCTGTGTATTTTCTCCAGTGTGTGGCTGCAGTTGTGGGTTCATATCTGGACCCTCTACTTCATTTCAACTCATCTTTTCTTTGGTTTTAAAGCCAGTACCACTTTCGTCACTATGGCTACATAGTACAACTTGAAGCCAGGAATTGTGACACCTGATCATTTTTATCTTTCCTTGGGATTGCTTTGGCTCCCATGTGATTTTATTTGTTTGCTTGCTTGCTTGCTTGCTTGTTTTTCGAGACAGGGTTTCTCTGTGAAACATCCCTGGCTGTCCTGAACTCATTCTGTAGACCAAGTTAACCTTGAACTTACAGAGATCCTCCTTCCTCTACCTCCGGAGTGCTAGGATTAAAGGTGTGTGCCCTATTCCTTGTGAATTTAAGGGGTTTTTCCCTCTTTCTTTGAAAAGGTGCCATTTGAATTTTATGAGAATTGCATTGAATTCATAGTTGACTTGGTTTATGGTAGCATGGCTGTTTCATTTTATTAATTCTACTGACCTATGAATGTGGGTGCCTTTCCATCTTCTAATGTCTTTTAAACTTCTTTTTTTCAAGATTTTTAAACTTTCACTGTGAAAGTCTTTAGCCTCCTTGGTTAGGTTTTTGAAGCTGTTGCAAATAGGAGGGTTATTTTTTATTTCTTTTTCTTTTCTTTTTTCTTTTAAGCTTACTTCTCAGTATGTTTATTAATGGAATTTCAAAAAAGTAACTGATTTTTCTATATTATTTTTTAAACCTTCTACTTTGTAGAAAATATCAGTTCTATTGTGTTTTCTGGTATTGTCTTTGGAGTTACTCATGTACAATATTATCATATGAAAAAGGTATAGTTTTGACTATTTGTTTTCCACTGGGTCACTAAACAGAAGTTAGATATTAAATATGAGAAGTATAAAAGCAAACAAAAGAGAGTTGGGGAGAGTTAGCCAGATACTACATACAGTCTTTTGCTTGGGACATGATTCCCAGGCCAGCCTCTGCAGTTCCTAGTAGACAAAGTTTTGAACCTTGTCAGAGCCAGGCTTTGGGAAAGATTCAGACTTTTTCCAATATTTAGGATGGAGTTGGAGTTTTCCTAGAGAAACAGGTGTCCAGACTCAACTCTAGTTAATGCCCAGTGAGGTCAGCATAGTGATCCAGGTGGAATCACTATGCAGTTGGAATGCAGGTGGAAACACAGGGACAGTCTGTGTCTATACTGTGATGGTGCAGTCTATCAACTTACTTTATTTAGATTTTGTCTTCCAGAGCTGTAACATAATGAACATGTGTACATTAAGCTTGGGTTCTTGTTAAAGAAATAATAGGAGTCAAATATATAATAACAGTATCCTTGGGAATAGAGTGCAAGATTCATCTATTTAAAAAAATAGACAGACAAGAAAACCAGGAAGTAAATAAACACAGGCATGCTGTATTTCATAAGCAACAGGTAGCATGTTCCTCTACTTGATAAAATTAACACAGAGCTATAGATATAAATTGTGATTTTTTTTTTCTAAAAGGGAAGCAATATACAGATGAACCAGATGGGAGTAAACTCTTTCATGATCCCTATCCATCATGAAGAACAATGAATATATAATGGCATTTCCTGTGCCCTCACCTGGACAGACTTGGGCTATGTAATGCCAGGGTAGGTATTTACTTCTGTGAGTCTTGGGAGACAAAAGTTCTGTGCAGTTCTACTCAAGTGTATGATGGAATAATAGAGGATGACATGGTTGCCAACCATAGGCTCATAATCTAAAGCAAACAGGCAAGTAGTCCCCAGCTCCAAATTCCAGGAGAATAAGCCCCAAAGTGAGCTGAGAGGGAAGAAGGCTTCCTGTCCACCTGCAGATCTATACTGTGTTCATGAGCTGGGCTCCTTGAACTGGCTGTGGGGCAGTGGAAACTCGATTGTGTTCACTACAATAAAGGTCCCATTTGCATTTTGTCAGTACTTGGGAGAAATGAGGCTTCTGAAAGGACAAGATAGCCAGGCAAGCAGGGCTCAGTGTTGTCTTCCTGTGCCTGGATGAACACCCACCCTACCCTGTAAGGCCCTGAGCCTCTGCTTCCTTCTAAATGCATTTCCAAAGCCCATGCTTTCTACAACCTACCAGGCAAAGCTAAGGCGAGTTTAGGTCAAGGTTGGTTTTCTAACACACTCTTATACTTTCTCTGTTGTGGTGGTGATGATGATGATGATACTGTTGATTTTTGGTTTCTTTTGGTTGCTCATGATTGACACCTCTCTTGTGTTGGGATCATCACACATTAGATGCAGGAGGCACTAACAGTGCGATTCACAGAACTGAAAAAGAAGCAGCTGTTCGGGGTTACTGGGCTTCCTGTGAAAATCAGGACTAATTCTATTCTATTCTGAATCCTTTTATGTCTTGGCATAAAAGACAGGTTTTCTCCCCATGAGCCAACACACTTTGGTGACTCAGTATATGGGGGTGAAATCCATCTTCTTGGCTTCAGAATGCAATGTCAAGGAGAGACCTTGGCAGTCTGGAGTCACAGGACATTGACTTAACAAGGACAGAATTCTGTGAGTGACACTTTCAGATTCAGCTCACTTTACCCATTTAGTTTCATAAAAGGAGAGAAAACGCATCTGACACAGATTAGAAAACATGGTCAGAGGGTGCAGCTTACATTGAGCAAAGATCAGGTGAAGAACCCACCAGGGTTAGAAGTGCTGGTTTTGTGTCTCTGACTTCACCAGGGCTGTTCTCCAGAACTACTAAAGAACTATCAAAGCATCCTCATGTTAGTGTTGCTTGTCACCATTAATGGCTGCTCCACTAAGTCACTTGCTTTGAGGGTCCCATTCCTTTACTTTATTCTCTTTCATTCTCCAGACTTCTCCAAATGGCTGCATCCCAAGTAATGGGCAGAACAAGGTAAAACAGCAATTTTATGAATCATGAATATTTTGCCTGGGCTCTCAAATAACAAAACTATCACACACACACGAGTTGTTTACTAGGATGAATATCTGGCATGTTCTGACCAACCAAGCTGATCGCTTGATGGTGTCGTTCATGCAAGGTGATACAAGTTTGCTATCCTGCCCTCGGCCCTGACTGTCAGAGTTCCCACATGGCTCCAAGTGGCCCCCATCAGGGAGACTTTGTAGGGCTCACTCATGTTCTTGGAGATGGCATTTAACCGTTTGGAATACACTCTCCTCTTAGGCTCGAGAGGCTCGAGGGCTGGGCTCGCTTGTTGGATGCTTGGTCCCCTGCTGGGAGCACAATTTTTGAAGTTATGGGAACTATGGGAAGGAGGCATGAGGTGGAGGTGGGTCCTTTCTCTCTCTGCCTCCTGTCCATAACAAAGTGAACAGTATACCCCTTACTCTGATGTCACCATCAGGCTTAGTCTCAGCACAGATCAGAACCAACAGAGCCAAATGGGGCAATCCATGAAAACATGAGCCAAATGTAAATCTCCACTTCGCCCCCACTAAAGTTCTCGGTCTTCATCATGACAGTGAGAACTGTGAGTAGCAGAACTTCCAGGGTCAAGGCTCTGTCCTTCTGCTCTGGCTTAGGCACAGGGACTGTATCCAGGTTCTGTTTTTGTTGCAATACAATCTCAGCTTTAAAATTAGGAAACTATTTGTTTTAACTTTTTTTTTTTGGTAGGGACATCATCTTCCTGAATGTCGATTTTTGTAGAGAATATGATCTACTGTACTCTCTCAAATGCTGATTTTACTATTTAAACCTCAAGGTTCTGAGAAAGGTTTTCCACTACTACATTCTCTTGCTCCAGCTCTCTTGGGACCTCATTCAGCACAACCCCATTCAGACAGTTATTTCTCTGTTAAATCCATCTCCACCCCAGGTTTGTCCAGCTCCATTACATACCACACAAAAACACACAGACAAAGACAGAGAGAAACAGAGACAGACATACACATGGACAGACCAACACAGACACACACACTCACAGACACAGTCAGACACAGACACACAAACACACAGAGAAAGAGAGAGACAGAAACAGACACACACAC
>NW_026591113.1:0-1327 GCF_907164565.1 Psammomys obesus | reverse complement strand
GTAGTCCATCATGGAGAGCAGTTAACCTGGAGGCAAGAAAATGAGCAGATACCATGGAGGAACACTGCGTACTATTTGATCTCTCCGGCTTGCTCAGCTGCCTTTAGCAAACTTCTCAGGCCACCCTGTGTAAGTTAGCACCAGCCACAGCTGGCTAGGCCCTCCTCTATCAATTAGCAATCAAGAAGATGCCCCACACCAATTTTCTCAGGCCAGTCTGATAGAGGCGATTCTTCAATTCAGGTCCCTTCTTTCTAGGTGTGTGAAGTTGACAATGAACCATCATGAGTCACTTCTTTATCAACTCAACACCAAAACCCCGTTGCTGCAAAATTCAAACCATACCCTTATCTTTATTGTTTATTCCCAAGATCTCACATTTGTGTCATAGTATAAAATAGCATACAGTCTTAAAAGCCCCATGGTCTTCAAATAATTCCAATCATTTGAAAGTCCAAGTTCTCTTTAAAACCTAAAGTCTCTATAGGCTCTTCTCAAATAGAAAAGAAGTTATATACCTTGTCTTGCTTAAGAGGAAGAATCAGGGCAGAGTTGTAATAAAGACACAGTTAGGTCCCATAGTTTAAGAAGCACAGTGCTCAGAATCTGTGACTCTCTCAGATCCTGTGTCCCGGGCAAGTCGTAGTTCTCTGGTTCTGCCAACGGAGCATGCACCTGCCTTATAGACTCATGCCAGTCTCACCTCACACCTGCTCATAACCACAGAACAGTCTCTGCTGCTGAGTGAAACACCACAGCTCAGGCCTGCATTGTCTGCCTTTCAGCATTGTCTTCCACACGCTAACCAACCTATTAAGCTCTGAGCTCTCTCTCTTATATTCACTTTTTAAAAATTTCAGTTTATTTACTTTACATCCCAAGGATGCCTGTCTCTCCTCTCCTCCCATTTTCCCCTTCTTCTTGGTCTTTCTTCCAGAAAATGGGTGCTCCCCTCATCCCTGCACCAACACACCCCAGTACATCCACTCACATTAGGACTGAGCATATCCTCTTCCCCTGATACCAGGGAAGGAAGTGCTGCCAGGGAGAAGTGATCCAAAAGCAGACAATAGTGTCTATGTTAGAAACGTCTCTCCACTTGCCAGGTGCCCTAGGAAGACCAAGAGTCCCATTGGCCACATATGCGCAGGGGGCCTAGGTCCAGAACATCCTAAGTGATGTCTCAGTCTCTGTAAGGCCCCGTGGGACTGGGTTTGTTGTCTCTGTTGGTCTTCTTGTGAGGATCCATTCCCTCCCTGTCCTTCCATCTTTCCTCCAAAACATCCACAGAACCCCCAAAGCTCTGCTCCATGCTTGACTGCAAGTC
>NW_026591112.1:0-2032 GCF_907164565.1 Psammomys obesus | reverse complement strand
GGGGACTAATTAAGGAAGGAGAGGGACAGACAAGTGATAGAAGAAAAAGATATCCAATAGAGAAAGAGTAAGACAGAGGTGATAGATAATATGTGATAGAAAGAGATGATGTTCTTTCACTATTTTTGTTATTAATTACATTTTATTAACTCTGTATCCCAGCTGTATCCTGCTCCCTCATTCCCTCCCAATCCTATTTTCCTTCCCTCATCTCCTCCCTGACCCTTTCCAAGTCCACTTATTGAGGAGGACATCCTTCCTTTTCATCTGACCCTGTTTTATCAGGTATCTTCAGGACTGGCTGCAAAGTCCTCCTCTGTGGCCTAGCAAGACTGCTCCTCCCTTGGGGGGTGGGGAGGTCAAAGAGCCTGCCATTGAGTTTTTGTCAGAAATAGTGTCTGTTCCCCTTACTAGGGTACCCCCTTGGTTAGTGAGCTACCATGGGCTACATATGAGCACAGAAAACCAACAGCACAGGCTCTAAAAGCAAAAATCAATAAATGGGACCTCATGAAACTGAATAGCTTCTGTAAAGCAAAAGACACTCTTGTCAGAACAAAACAACAGCCTACAGACTGGGAAAGGATCTTTACCAACCCTATATATGACAGAGGGCTGATATCTAGAATATATAAAGAACTCAAGAAGTTAAAAAGCAATAAATCAAGTAATCCAATTAAAAATGGGGTACGGGGCTAAACAGAGAATTCTCTGTAGAGGAATATAGAATGGCAGAGAAACACTTAAAGAGATGCTCAACATCCTTTGACATCATGGAGATGCAAATCAAAACAACCCTGAGATTTCACCTTACACCCATCAAAATGGTTAAAATAAAAAACTCAAATGACAACACATGCTGAAGAGATGATTTTCTGAGTGCTGGTGTATGTTATTAGAATGTAAGTCTAGTACATTCATTGTCTGTGTAATTCAAGCTCTTCATTTTTAATTTGTATAAGAAAGGCTAGCATTTTCTTGTCTATGATGTCTGATGACTGTATTATAGTAATTGCAATATTCATTTATTTATTTATTTATCTATCTATCTATTTATTTATTTATTTATTTATTTATTTGTTTATTACAATTTACTCATTTGTATCCCCACTGTAGTACCCTCCTTTGTCTCCCACTAGTCCCACACACCCTCCCTTTTCTCCCTCTATGCCCTTTCCCTAGTAAACTGCTAGGGAAGGTCCTCCTCGCCTTCTATCTGAACCTAGCCTATCAGGTCTCTTCATGGTTGGCTGCATTATCTAAGCACCATCACTCACATGGTTCTTGAGTATTATTCTCCCTGAGTAATGAGTTTCCTAATTGTTTATCCAATTCTAAATGGTCAGCACGAAAAATGAATACATACAAACAACACAAATAGACACAACAGATTGCACTTGGGTGCATTTGTACACACACACATATGTATATGTATGTACAAATTAAAGAGGCCTTTTAAGTTTCAGAGTGGGTGACATTAAAGGAGTTAAATAAATGAAAAGGAAATAGAGAAGTTACATAATTATAATTTAAACAGAATGAATTGATCTAAATTAATAATTTATCAAAGACAAATTTTGAAATTTTAAAAGTAAATTAATATTAGAAAATATACCCTTACAATTGAGAAAAGAAGTATGTATGTTACAGAAGTGTCATAGACTGAACAGCAGACAAATAAATGATGTTCCATATAACTTCCATCTGTAAGCTGTGGTGTTGGTTCTACTGTTTGGAGGACCATTGGGAGCATCTCTTACATGAGGCAGCCCAGCTGGAGCTGTAATCAGGCCTTCTATTCTACAGCTTAAGCAGTGCTTTTTGTTACTATTAAACAAAAATGTAATGGTGAAAGCTAGAAAGAGTTATCATAAAAGAAGCTTGGTTTCCAAAGTGGTTGTACAAGTTTACATTCCCTCCAGCAAATGGAGGAGAGAGGGTTCCCTTTTCTCCACATCCTCGCCAGCATGTGTTTTCACTTGAGCATTTGATCTTAGCCATTCAGATCAGTGTAAGATGGAATCTCAGAGTT
>NW_026591111.1:0-1748 GCF_907164565.1 Psammomys obesus | reverse complement strand
TTTTTATATACTTGGATTTTAATGAGTATTTATGTTTCTTTATCACACAAAACCAACTCAGTGTTTATATTCAACCAGTAGATTAATTTAAAACTTCAGTTCTTGTGTGCAAATCTAATTTCAAGATACTATAGTTCTAAAGTAATAATGAAGTTATCAAATAATTCTTTTCTTCTTTTTATGCAGACTCCAAAGCAATGGCTATATTTTCTATTTCTTGAAAATAGTTATTATATGGATGTATGCTTACTCTAAGATAATATTGTAATGACTTCATGATGAATAAGTAAACCTCAACTATTAACTTTTTTTTTTTTTTGCACTTGGTGAGTGATTGCTTTATAACTATATAATTCTATTAAGGAAAGAAAAGGTTCCAGTTGTCATTAAGAATATTTTATGATAAATTTTACTTTCTGTTGAGTAACCTGGTGCCATACTATTCTTTTTTCAGATGGACATGGTAGCCCATGCCTTTAACCTCAGCACTTGGGAGGGAGAGGCAGGTGATCTCCGTGAGTTTAAGATCAGCATACTCTACAGAGTGAGTTCTAGGACAGCCAGAGAAACCCTGTCTCAAGACTCTCTCTTACAATGAACCAAAACCAAAAACAAACTTCTTTTTTTCAAACATTCCTCTCTTTTCCCTTTCATGTCCATGAAAAATGTATTTTGAAATATTTTCTTAATAGACCTTTCATATCTTCAAAAATAAAAAGGAGAAAATAGGCATTTCATAAAATTTTATTATTAATTTGTTCGTAAAATTTATCAAGAAAATATCACTGGAAAACAGCGTTTTCAAATGCATTTCAGTAACTTTACAATTTCTCTTTTCCAATGAAGACTCACCATGTAAGTTAGTGAATTTCTGAACAATATCAACTCAATCTCAATCACAGTTCAAATTTTATTTAGACATAGTATTTGCATAAAATTATAGATTAAAATAACTCAATATGCAGGTAGAATGTTTAATAAGCAAATTATAGCAATAGATATTTTACTTTCTGTTTAAAAGTTTTTAATTTTCCTTTTCCTTTTCTTAATTCTTTATTAATTACACTTTATTCACTTTGTATCCCCCCTGTGGTTCCTTCCCTCCTCCCATCCCAATCCCTCCCTTCCTCTACACTCTGCATGCATGCCTCTCCCCAAGTCTACTGATAGGGGAGGACTTCTTTTCCTTCCTTCTGATCCTTGTCAATTAGGTCTCATCAGGAGTGGCTGCATTGTCTTCTTCTGTGGCCTGGTAATACTGCTTCCCCCTCAGAGGGAGATAATTAAAGAGCAGGCCAATCAGTTCATGTCAGAGACAGTCCCTGTTCATATTACAATGGAACCCACTTGGATACTGAACTGCCCCAATGGGCTACATCTGTGCAGGGGTTCTAGGTTATCTCCATGCATGGTCCTTGGTTGGAGTATCAGTCTCAGGAAAGACCCCTATGCTCAGATTTTTTGGTTCTGTTGCTCTCCTTGTGGAGTTCCTGTCCTTTCCAGATCTTACTCACTCATATAGACATATAATATAGGATAAACCTACTAAAATCTGTACACTAAAGAAACTAATCAAGAGGGAGGACTCTTGCTAAAGTGCTCAATTCTTAACCAGAAAGGCAAAGAGGATGGACATCAGAAGAAGGAGAAAAGAGAGAACAAGTCAGGAGCTTGACACAGAGGACCTCTGAAAGGCTCTGACCTGCAGACTATCAATGCAGATGCTGAGACTTATGGGCAACCTTTGG
>NW_026591110.1:0-2913 GCF_907164565.1 Psammomys obesus | reverse complement strand
GAGGGATCCCATGTCTGGCTTCTAGCGTACATAGACCTTGGATCTAGGGCTCTGCATGCACTCACTGGAAGGGACACTCACACTTTTGAAGGCATAATCGGAAAGCACATGGGTTCCACCAGTTCTCTACTCTCAGATTTGGGCCTCTATGGGCAAATGTGATTGTGGGAGATCGGTCAGCTCACTGGTGTCCACTGTTTGGCTTCCAGGCAGGGAGAACCATAATGTGGTAGCCACCTCTGCATTATCAGCCACCTGGCATGAGGCATCTGCTTGGGGCAACTACGATTGCCTCTGACAAGCAGGGAGGCCTCTGCTTGGGACAAGAAGTACAGGGGGTGAATATTCACCACTCTCAGTCCCAGGAGACAACCATGTGTGACTTGATCTAAAATGTCTGTGCTCAAGCGTTGTACCCTCTTGCCCAGGAAGCCTCATTGTTGATGTTATGTCTTCAGTTGCCCCTCCACTCATCAATTTCAAAGTTTTGGATCCTGTGGTGGCAGGTGGCTGTATGTGCCACCCAGTTCTGCAGTCAGTTGTACAGGCTATACAGACTCCCCTTGCAGAAGACTGTAACAGTCTCCCAATTCTGCTGCAAGACAGGCAGTTGTGCGGGCCTCCCTGGTCTTCAGCAGAGGCTGGGAGGGTGGCAACTAGCCTTCTAGGAACCTCCATGCTCTGTGCCTGAGACAACAGAAGTGGCTACAGCAAGTAAGGGTCTCCCCGACCAGTGGACAAACAGTGGAACCACTGAGCTGAAAGATCTGCTGCACTCTCAAACCCAACAGACACAAATCTGAGAAGAAAGAACAGGGGGAACCCCTGTACTTTGTGATTAGGCCTGAATTAGTGAGTGTGCCTTCAAGTGAGTGCATGCAGAGCCCCAGATCCAGGGTCCCTCTATGATAGCAGCCCCTCTATGATATCAGATCCCTCCCAACACACCCCCACTGTTGACATGTGTGTTCTTGGGACAGTATTCTCAACATTGAAGCCTCGGTTCTATGGACCTAACATGGGAGGGAGTTCAGGCAAATAATTCCTGGAACCCAGACTCATCTAAATACCAGTAGGACTATTAAACAGGCCTATAGGTCATCGAGGCATTCCGGGCACCTGCCCATGTGCATTGCATCTGTGAACAGTGCCAGCACCCACACCTCCTCTTGTGCTTACACCCACAGTGCAGGCATCTACACACTTTAGCAATCTGTCCTTCAAGCACACTTCCATTCACATGACCGGGTTTCATCCTCCCTCACTTGTCCACCTGACCCTGTGACCTTCCTCCCTTAGCTACAGCTGAAACACCAACAACCATTCCCATACTGGTGGGCCACTCTCATCTTCCTGAAGAGTACTACAGACACTGGAGAAAGATGGAACTAATCTGAAATACAGACTCCAGGAACAAACAACAGAGATTTCAAATAATCAGATGGCTAGAAGTCAGCATAAGAATACATCCCAACAAAAATCTGGATATCAAGGCTTCATCAGTAACTCCCAAAATCAATGGACATTCAAATTCATTGGGAATACAGGAAAATGTTCTCAGTTCTAGGCTTATTCAGATATTAGAGGCACATAAAAAGGAAACGAACAAAGCTCTAAAAGAAATACAGCCAAACAAATAGAGGCACAAGTAGAGGTACTTGTAGTGGCATATAGATAGGAAACGAACAACAACAACAACAAAATAAAGGTCATCATGGAAAGAAAAAAATCCACATTCAAACAGATGAAGGAAATGGTGCAAGAAGTGAAAACAGAATTAGAATCAATAAAGAAAACACAGAGAAAACCCTGGAGATGGAGAATTAGAGAAAAGATCAGGAAGAACAAAGGTGAGCATCACCAACAGAATACAAGAGATGGAAGAGAGAATCTCAGGTGCTGAAGATGCACTTGCAGAAACTGATATGCCTCTCAAAGAAAAAGTAAAACTGGAAAAGTTCTAACCACGAACATCCAAGAAATCAAGGATGCCATGGAAAGACAAAATCAGGCAATAATAGGAATAGACAAAAAAGAAGACTCCAGGCTCCACGGTCCGGAAAATATTTTCAAGAAAATCATAGGAAAAAAGTTCCCCAACTTAAAGAAAGAGATGTCCATAAACACAGAAAAGGCCTACACAACTTCAAATAAACTAAACCAGAAAATAAAGTCAAGTCACATAATAGTCAAAACACTAACTCTACAGAACAAAGGAAAAATATTAAAAGCAGCAAAGGATAAAGTCTAAGTACCGTATAAAGGCAGACCTTTCAGAATCACACCAGACTTCTCAACAGAAACTATGAAAGCCAGAAGGGCTTGGGCAGATATTACGCAGATTCAAAGAGACCACAGATTCCTACCCAGACTGATATACCCAGCAAAGCTTTCAATCAACATTGATTGCAAAAATTAACTTATACAGTATCTACACAGCAACCCAGCCCTACAGAAGATACTACAAGGAAAACTCCAATCCAACAAAAACAACTACACCCAAGAAAACACAGGATATAGACAACTTCACAACAAAACAATAAAGGAAAACAAGCCTTAAAACACAAAAGCACGGCAACACCACCAACTCCACAATAAAAGGAAATAACATTCATTGGTCACTATTTTCTATCACCATCAATGGACTCAAGTCTCCAAAAAAAAAAAAAAAAAAAAAAAAAAAGACAGACTAACAGAATGCTTTTGTAAACAGGATCCAACATTCTGCTGCATCCAAGAAACACAACTCTGTGACAAAGATAAACACTACCTCAGAGTAACAGGCTGGAAAAAATGTTTTTCACCAAATTATCCAGAATATAAGCTGGGGTAGTTATCCTAATATGTATTAAAATAGACTTTCAATCAAAATTAATCAAAAAAATGAGAAGTGGCACTTCAGTCTCATCAAAG
>NW_026591109.1:0-1513 GCF_907164565.1 Psammomys obesus | reverse complement strand
GTGTGTGTGTGTGTGTGTGTGTGTGTGTGTGTGTGTGTTTGATTGTCCCTCTTTTCATTCTGATTCATGGAATCCAGGGATCACCCTCAGGTCCTAAGCTATCTCACTGGCCCCACAATGGAATAGTTTTCAGCTATAAGGAAGAATAAAGTCTTGTCATTTTGCAAGAACATGGATGCAGTGAGATACGTCATACAATATTAGTTAAGCAGACTGAAGATCGCAAACAAATATTGCATGTTTTCTCTCACTTGTTCTTCACTGATTCTATATAGAAACAAAGTCACACATGTATGCATGACATGAAAACAGAAGTGAAACTGTACGGAGGAACAAAGTAGATTAACAGGAGCAGGTAGGGGTGAGAAAGGAAGTGGGAGATATGTCAAAGTCCAGGGGACAATCCGTGTGAAAATGTCCTATTTAACCCAGGACCGTGTGCAAGAGATGCACACCAGTGGAGAGGAAAAAAATAACATTTAAAAAACTGTCAAAAAGATTCCTCTACTTTTTTTTTATTTGCTATCATTAAATGACTTAACTCTATGAATGTGTGATTTTAAGATTACAAGGGGCCTTAGAAAGTAGTGACTGTAAAGATAAGGGCACTGTCCTCTAAAGGTGCATTTAAATATTACCTACATGGCATTCTAGAAACCTTAAACGCTCTTCCTTCTTCTCCTGACCACAGGGACACATTCTCAGATCACAGTCACACACTCATGCTTGAGGTGAGGGTCTGAGGAAAACCTATCAAATTCTTAAGTGAAAACTGGGAGGGCCAGTACCATCACCATACTGCTACTGAACTGTTAGTCCCCTTTCAATACGTGGTCTCGGACCCCTCCACAGCACTGCACCTGACACGTGAGCTTTTCCAATAGAAAGGTCACTGTATGCAGTAATCCCCACTGCAAAGCAGGAAGTTCAGTGCTGGACTGATGGTCAATGGTTCTTATGGCTCTTCAGCATTTGCTTTCAGATGCCCAAGGTCATGGGCATGAGCCATGGCTCTCAGTTCTGTCAGAGATCAAGGCAAATGGAGAAGCTAACAATCGGGATTGGAAGTAGATTCATCCCCTCACTTCATCAAGACCTTCTCTATTGAGATGCATCGCTCTGTCTGGCCCTAACCCAAACAAGAGCAGTAGGAACAGAAAGTGGGGCCATACTCCTGGCTGGCTCTTCCAGAAGGGAAGGGGTACCATCCGTCACGGGTGTGGGCCTGGTGCCATGACTGGTTCTGAGCCGACCTAGCTCAGAGTTCACTGGTCTAACCCAGAAGACCCAGCTTCTGAGCCTAGGCCCCCAGTGAGTCCCTCCACACTGCTATTTATCTTGTGGATGCAGGCAACGTGTGAGGGTGAGAAATTCAAAACAGAGCAAAGGTTTCTATGGAAAGAATGTGTTCTCAGTTAATCTCAAAAAGAAAAAGAAAAAATCAATTTAAAAAAAGAATGTGTCACCCCCCCCCCTTGGGGGTGTGTTATTTTAAGGGACTGAACGCTATAGA
>NW_026591108.1:0-12862 GCF_907164565.1 Psammomys obesus | reverse complement strand
TCCCTGTGTCTGAGGTGCCCCTCATCTCTCTTCTCCTATGCCCCCCCCACTGTTTCTCTCTGTCTGTCTCTCTCTGCCCTCATGGCTCAACAAACCTCTTTGTACCACACCTGTTGCGTGGTGTCCAATATTTATATCATAACACCTGTGTCTGATATGGCTTCATAAAGAATATGTCCTTGTTTTCTGAGAGGGGACAAAAAACATTTCCCTATTTTTCAAAGTAGGAAAAGAGAGGCCACTAAAGAGCAGGCTCCACAGATTAGCCTGGTCACAGCCACTGAACATAAAACACATTATCTCCCGTTCTGCCTCAGTCTTCAGGAAAAATTCACATGCCGTGTGCATTGAGCTGTGGGAACGTAATGCAGGTTCATGTTCCGCTTCCGTTCATTATCATGCACCACCCAGCTAGCTGGAGCCAGCGCAAGTCAGGCGGCCTCTCGCGGGGCACAGAGCATCCCTCTGGGGTTTCCCAAGCTGCATTTCTTTCTCTCTAAAAGCTGCCTTTAAATTGAAAGAAGCTGAGTAATCGTGTCAGAGCCTCTCAGCCCACCTCCTTATATCTGAGCACAGCACCATGTCACTTAGACCTTCCTTCCTCCAACTTAACAAAATAATAGTTAGACATTTTTTTCTGGCTGAGAGAGGGGAAGAGTGAAAGAGAGAGAGAGAACTGAAATATCACCTGGCCTTGCCAAAGCAGGTGGCAGTACAGGAGAGGGCTGGATGCCACCAAGCAGGCAGAGCCACTGAGCGCCTTCTCAGACAGCTGAGCTGAGGGCTGTGGGCACGGCTCAGGTAACCCGGAGCGTGCCGAGCCTGCAGGAGTCCCTGGGTTGAATCTGCAGCACCCCATAGCGTGGGTGTGGCCCTGTCTACAGTCCCTGCACTCGAGAACCCGCTTTCCACCCAGGGAGCAGCCCACTTTGGTGGTTTTCCCTTGTCCCTGATTACAGCCTCTACAAGCATGGACCTCACATGCTGGCACAACTGCAAGCACACATTTACCACACACATACAAATGCAAAAACAAAATCTTCACCTCCACACGTCATTAGGTACAAGGAGAAAGGCGAGTCTGGCCTGAGCGTGCCTACCTGGGCTGTGCAGACCCGCTCACCCTGTCCTACCTGCAGCTAAGCAGATGCAGCCTGCTGGTCTCCTGACATGAGAACCTCACTTCAAGGGAGCTTTGCACCCGCCATTTGTGGAGCAAAGAACATGGAATATAGAGGTATAATTTCTTGGTGCCTGTTGGAATCTGAAGACCCCATCAGAGTCCTACCCAGGCTCTTCCTGGGCTCCAATGGCTCCTCTCTGTTTCAGAGCTGTCTTTCAGAATAACAAATCCACTGTCATGTTTGGCGTTAACGTAACCACTGCAGGCCAGGTAGACAAATATATAGTCCCTCCAGAATCAACCCTTTTGTCTTAGGAGCTTCCCTTGTAAGGATTCCCCTTTCCCTCCTCTCTGCCACGGCTTCTCACCAGCTACATTCAGTTCTTCTGTGTATCCAAAGATGCCATAATTCTGACAAATGGCTCACCTCTGTATGCCCACAATGCCCTTCCTCCCATGCAGCAAACTCCTATTTATGCTTCAATACCCAGCTCAAATGTCACCTTTCCCATGAAGTGTCTCCCTCTCTTTCATTGGCTCCTTCCTTGTGGGTCCCTGACACATGAGGAGGAATCAATGGCCAAGAACATCTGCCTGAACATGAACGTGCACATCTGTATCACAGAGATCACACGCACAGTTGGTGAAAATCTCTACACTAACATGGTACATGATCAAGAGACAGATGTTCCAGAACTTTTCAATAGCTGCACTATTCAACGATTGTAGAGGCTGTAGGAGAAAGAAAACAATCTCACTGAGTGTTCGGGACAGGAGGAAGGGTAAGACAGCCACACACTGGCTCTGCACTCCTACCCACCACCTGCTCTGTCAGACTTTTGTGTGAGTAACTAAATCAAAGATGTGGATTCACAGATATTATAAACGCAACTTCTCACAGCATTCCGGCAGGCGAGTGCCAGGCAGCGTTCTCTCGGGGGTCTGACGGTGGCTGTTCTAAGACAGAAAGAATCCCCCTAGGGGCCCACCAAACACTTAGTGGGGCGAAGTGAATCACCCAAGGTCACACAGCTGCGTGGTGGCAATGCCAGGACTCAGACAGAGGACTTCTGATATGAAACCCAACGCTCTGGTTATTAAGACGGCACTGCCCTTGGGGTAGTAAAAGGCCTGTCAGAGGAAATTTGGGGGAAAAAAAACGTGATTTTCAAAAATGAAATGGAGCTTCCTTAGTCCACCATCCAGACCTTTAAACGTCCACGTTTCTAAACCGTGGTCCTTGCATTCTCACAAACACTCAAAAGAACAAACCCTCCCAAGAACCAAATAACTCACTGTCAACTTGGCACTCACAAAAATAGTTAGAAGGGGAGCACCCTACCTGCCAGCTATCTTCCATGGCTGAGGACAGCCAAGCCACCACAGAACCCCCCAGAGGACACAGGTGCGAGGCTGCAGGGAGACGGTTGGTGGAGACTGAACGAGAAAAGATGCAGGTGTGAGAGACCAGATAAAGAAGCAGAGTGGGAAGGCACATAAGAGGAAATAATGTTCTTGAGGAGCGATGAGGGAGGGACAGAGGGGGACGACTAGAGGGTGTTTGTATATGTAACAAACATATACAAACTGTCTTAGTTGTTGTCTTGAAGGCCTCTGTCTGCTAACCTAGGCCTAGTCCTGGAAGCTTCTAGCCTCCATACGATCTAAACTAGGCCTAGAATGTTTTCAGCCTCTGAGAAAGCTCACCGGTTCTTGTTCTTTGAGCCCTGGGCTGGCTGCTTCAACTCAGCTGTTCTGGCTTGAACTGTTTTCCCAACTAACTTGTTCAATCCTGCTTTTCTCTCAGCCTTTGAATTGCTCTGCTTGGCCTCAAACCAACTCTAGCAATCTGCTCTAATATTTGGGCTTCTTTTCATCTTTGGATCATTCTGTCTTTACCTGAGTTCTCTCTGTCTCTCTATTACTGTCCCAGTAGAACTGCATCTCTCTCTCTCTCTCTCTCTCTCTCTCTCTCTCTCTCTCTCTCTCCCACACACCTGGACCTGGGCTTTTCTGTACCTGAAACTTGCTCTATACCAGGCTGGCGTTGAACTCAGATCTGCTTTCCTCTCTCTCTCCTGGATTAAAGGCGTGTTTGTATTCCAGCTGGATCACACAGACCTAGATCTTTGAATGTGATCTCTTGCCAGAACAGCCATGTTCTGAATTAACATTCCTCTACAGACATGCCTCAAGCCCCACTGAGACAGGAAGCAGAAGAGACCCAGCTTCTAGTTTCTACACAGATAACAAGGTCTTGGAAGGACTGTCATCCCTTTACACGCAAGATTAAGCAGAAAGTAGGGCTTTCCACCTCTAAATGAAGCTAAAATGCTTTTGTTTCAATGTTTGAAAAGAAATTTACCAGTTAAGAATTATATCATTGAAAGATAACTTTGTCTCCAGCTTGATTTACAAAATCATCAAGTTAATTTAACATGCCACACACACGCACACAAATTGCCAAAGGGATTGAAAAGTCAATGCAAAAGTGAAGTCATAATGAGCTAGAAGAAAATAGAAGGAATATGCACTTGAAATCAGGAGGCAAAGCCTTCCTAAACACAAAAGCAAACAAAAATTAATGAACAAATAAAGGAAATTGATTTTAAGCTCTAAAAGGCAAATGGAAAGTGAGTGAATTATATCCTCACCTGAAGCATAGGGTTCGCCCCTTCCATGTCTAAAGAACACTCACCACTGATAAGCGAGAAGAAGATATGCAAGACACATTGAGAAAAGAGTTTAGAATTATTCCCCCAGGAAGGTACCTGACAAAAACATAGTTTTCACTAATAATCAAGCAAATTCAAATTTTCAAAGATTAATATGTAAAGAATTTATCAAAGATTATATCCAGTGTAAACTGTGGGGAGAAGATAAAATGCATACATAAAAGTGAGAAAGAGAACACGGCAGGTGGAAAGGCTTCAGTGGGGATGAGGAAGCTGGGAGATGGGGAGAAAAATGAAGAGAGGGTGAAAGAAAAGGTGCATGGAAAGGCCGTAAGGGGAGCAGGATACTTTATAAGCTAATTAAAAAAAAACTGAAAACAAGAGGAGTTTGAATCAGTATACTCTGGCTGGAAAGAGCTATTCCCAGAAGCCACCTGTTCTTTACAATTTATTCACTTTGTATCCTCACTGCAGCCCCTCCCTCATCTCCTCCCAGTCCCACCCTCCCTTCCTCTTCTCCCCCTAAGTCTTTCCTCTACTCCACTGATAGGGGAGGTCCCTCCCCTTCTATCTTTCTATGTGACCCTAGCACATCTGGTCTCATCAAGGCTGACTGCATCATCTTCCTCTGTGGCCTGGCAAGGCTCCACCCCTCCCCACCCCCAGCCCAGGAGGAGATGATCAAAGAGCCAGCCACTGAGTTCATGTCAGAGACAGCCTCTGTTCCCTTTACAGGGAATCCACTTGGAAACTGAGCAGCCAAAGGTCTTTCTTTGAACGGGGGTCTAGGTCCTCTCCATGCATGGTCCACAGTGGGCTATCTCCCCGAATTACTGGTTAGGGAGACCTCTGATTTCTCCTCAAACAACACACCAGAGCTAGATAGTAATCTGACTGCTGAAAATATCACGTGCTCTGGTCGTAGGACAATGAAAATCAACCCGGAACTGAGAGGGAAGTTTCCCTGCTGACTAGTTTTCATAGGGACAGAAAGTGCTTCGAGGGCTGCTGGAGGAAAAACGTCACCAGAAGCTTAGCTGTGGGCCCGGCATGCTATGCGGCAGCCAGACAACATGTGTCCACTGGCCTAATGGTGGCATGGCTGTTACAGAGACAACCCATTGGATTTAAGGCAGGCTTGCTCTGCAGACGGGAATTCACTCTATGATAAACCTGGTCCAACGCCTGGGGAGCTCACAGGAGCTAGTTTGGGAGCTACTACTATTGTTTTGCTAAATGGACACATGCCTATCAAGTTGCCTTCTATGTATCTAAACTTCCACAGATCAGTGCTGCTCTCAATTTTGGCTACAGAAGCTTCTTCCTCCTCCTCGCCTCCCCCCAGAGCTGAGTGTGGAACCCAAGGCCTTGCTCTTGCTAGGCAAGCGCTCTACCACTGAGCTAAATCCCTAACCCCGAGAAGAGAAGTTTCTTTTTACAGCAGCCAGAGGGGACTACAGGAGCTCATTAGTAGTCCATGTGCTGAAAATATGTGACTGTCGAATGCACAGCCATAAACAGAACATCTGTATCACTCTCCTTAGCTCAGAGGTCGTGGACGGCAGCACACGGACTGTGAGAGTGAAATGGATGGGCAGAGGGTTGCAGAACACCCTCTTCAGGGGAGGCTGTGACTGCTGTGCTCAGGAGCTCTCTCTGACCTGCACAAACACCTACAAGACTGAGCATTCCAACAAAGGGGTAGAGGCCAGGCTCGCTGAAGATCTGACAGACAGTAATAGCTGCTGAGAGAGAAACAGTTTCCTAAATGATGTAACCAAGTGCTCAAGTTGCCTGTGTTCCTGTAACCGCAACCAGTGCTCCAGTAAACAACCGTAATTAAAATTCATTAGGTTCCCACCCTCCTCAAAAAAAAAAAAAAAGACAACAAATAAATTACTACGCTCAGATGAAGGGAAATGGTGGGAACAAAAAGAGGCAAGAGAAAATAATGATGTGAGTATCATCAAAGTTCATAATATTCATGAATGAAAATGTCACCGTGAGCCCCTACTGTCACACCTTATTACCTGTGGTAGTGACATCTACAGATTGGATACAGTGTTTATAAGAGCGCAGGCTAGGCTGGTTACAACCCGCTGATAAAGCACACCAGTATGTACCAATGTGACAGCTTACATTGAAAAGAAAGGGCTCTGGGACTCACTACCCATCCAATCTAACCGAATCAGTTTGATCTCCAGGTACAGTGAAATACCCTATCTTCACACAAACAGGGAAGAAACCCTATTTGACCTCTAGCCTCCACACACATATGCATGTACACACATGAAGAAGTACATGCACACACACAAGAAACGTATAAATCCTTAATATCAGAAGCATAGAACTCTAATGAGCTAGTCTGCATTCTGCCTCCTTTATTTGCTCATAAGTTTTCATTGTTTCCCACAAATGCTACAGTATAGACTCTTGCTACTTGGAGTATGGTCTTTCCATCCACACATCAGAGCCTGCCGGAATACAGACTCTTGGGCCTGGCCCCAGGCTCGCCACATGAAGATCTACACTGTAACTAAAGCTTAACTGACTTGAGTGCAGTCAGTTTAGGAAACACTGGCATAAGAAGCTGCAGGTTAACGTCTGACGGGTCCCACTCGAGATTACAGACCGAGCTACAGCATTCCTAAACAGCGCCAGGAAGGGACTGGTTCTTGGCCCCTAGCTCCCTGACCCGGTGCCCACTACTTAACTTCCGGCCATGCATGCAACACGGAGAGATGCCCAGCTCCACCCCGCCCACAGGAAAGACCAGCATTTCCAAAGCTCTCCGGCTTATCCAAGCAGCCACCCTTGAGGAACCCTGGCCTCCAGGCACGAACACGGCCTTAACCGAAGAGAGCATGGTGTAACTGCAGCCTGACCCAACGGGCCACGCCGTCCCTGTACGTACAGAGCAGCTCCCCACACAGTGACAGCGATATTAGTTACCCCAGCTCTAGCAGCCAGCACACAACTGGCGCTTGCTGAACATTTGTTGAAGAACTGAGCCTACATGGATGGAAGAGCTGACAGATGAAAGAAAGCGGGTGCCAAGCCAAATGCGCAGGAGGGTAGGCATATGAAAGCAATAGCAAAACACATGTCCAATCCCTTACATCTCATTGATGGGAGACTTCAAAGAAGCCTAAACCTTACGAGCAAGGTTCACTCGGAATAACAACAACAAAATCAACTATCACTGCAAAAAGGAGACGGAAGGTAAACAATCCAAGAGGGAGGCAGTAGAACTTGGTACTGCAGCACATCAGTCAATAAAACAGGTGAAGTGTGAGAGACAGGAGTCTGCCTGGAAACCGAAGCATGCTCTCGTGTGTCTCCTGACCAACCTAGGCAGCTGTTAGCCACGTCCAATAATTACACACTCCAGGCCAGAAGAGCAGTCAGAAACAGCACCTGTACATACAGGTCAAGACACACATTTCCCTAGCCAGAAGTCATAGGCAAGCAGGAATAAGGACTCCTGTAGGGCTGGGCAGATAGCTCAGGCAGTATATGCATGCCATGAAAGCATGATGATTTTGATTCCCTACACACACATTTTTGAAAAGCCAGTCATGGTGGCACGTGACTGTAATCCCAGCACGAGGATTGACAGTCAGGCAGCCCCATCAAATCAGTGAACCCCAGGTCCCAGTAAGAGACCCTGCCTCAAAAAACAACACGGAGTGCTCCTGAGAAATGAGGGCTGTGGGCTGACCTATATTATCCATATACATGTGCACCCACACACTGGAGCAAACACACTAACATACCTACATGCATAGATATAAAACCCCACACATGCATAAAACATTCACCAAATACAACCAAATGAGTCACCACCCTGCTTCAACTGTACGAGACTTGAATTGTGGTCACCCTAAGCCAGGCTTCACCTGTGGAAACGAAAAGTAGGGGCCACAGGGTGCTGCCAGTATTTCCTTCTCTGCTCTGAGGAATCACTTCCTCTGTCAGCATGACTAAAAGAACATACCAAACATGCTTCATTCTATAGGCCTTCCAGCTCTGCTCAGCAGGCAAGCAAACAGCTTTTTGAGTCAGAAACAGCATGAACAAGATGGCATCTATCCTGCCATCTGCTTACATGAGGCACAGACACTTCTGCATTGCTATGGTTTGCAATAGCAAGCCATAGAGACATTGTCTCTCCATGTCTTTCATTAGAGCGCTGCCTCTGTGGGCTGTCAAGAGAGGCCGCCACAGGCTTCTAGGAAACACCCACTTTACCCCCACACTGCTTAAACTGGCTGTACACTTAGAGGTTATGTCAACATTTGCCTTTGGGGAGCTCTTCAGCAGAGTGGCCTCACCACAAACCAGGCCAGCCTGACAGGGCAACAGGGCCAGGTGGCCAAGCCCCAGCTCCCCAGACCCCTCCTTCCAACCAGCCCTACCTCAGCTTCCCCATAAGTCATCACTTTCTGGTTTTGCTCTCCCATGGTGGAAATAACTTCCTCTTGGAGTGCCTGAGTTTGCATGTGATGTCATCCACATTCCTTGGCATGTCTCGGGAGGAACTCTGACACTGCAGCAGAATAAGACTGCAAGTGATCCTCCATCGCGCGTCTGTGGAACTCCAACCAGATGAGTCAGGCCCACTGCTCAGTGGGAGACAAGAGAAAACACTCCCCGGCAGGAGGCTGTGTTAGAAGCCCTGAGGCAGGCCTTCAGCTTCTGGCCTCTCCCTCACCTAGTCAGCAGATAGAAGGTGCAGACAACGCAGGGTACCAGTAGGCCTGTCGGGATAGTCGGGTGTAGCTGATGGCGTGAAGACAGCTTTTGAGTGGAAACATCTCACCCAGCAAGAAATTGTTCCCAAGAACCTGGCCCCATGTGCACTAGGGGCCCAGGGACTCCCACCTGTTCAGCCAGGCTGGTCACTCTTCAGCTATGGCAGTAACACATTCTCCAAGAAGACAGGTTCAAAGGTGACGTGTGACAGAAACACCCTCACACCCAAGAGAACTGGAATGTTGACAGGAGAAGGGGCATAAATAGAGGAAAGAGATTAAGAGGTGGAGAGTAATTAAAGCTACCTTATCTTTTCATGGCCTCACTAGCCAGGTAGGGGCAGCCTACTCAGATGCTTTGCCCATTTGACTCACAAATTATGGCTTTCTTGATGAGCTGTTAATTTTTAACTCTGCGTATGAGTCTCATTTCCCAAGGGAACATCTCCACGTCTGGATTTTTTTTTTCTTTTTTGCTTTGTTTGTGGGGTGAGATTGACCAGAAGTTTGGGTTTTAATGTCCTTTTTTTTTTTTTCTTCCCTTTGTTCTTTCTCTGTTCAAAAACTATTTCTGAAGGAAAACGATTTCAATATTGGTTATTTTTCCAGACAAGGTTAGATGGGAAGGGACATGGTAGCCAGCCTTGCACTTTCAACTCTCTGGAAGGCTGTGGAGCCCAAGAGAATGCTCTGTGGTTCTTCTAAAAAGAAGAAAAATACACGGGAGCCCAAATGTGATGGGCCAAGACAATGCAGAGGTTCCTCCATCTTGTATTCTTGCCAGGTCCATTTGCAGCTTTACTAGAATCTGATCTCCTTGATGGAGAATTCCATGGAAAATGACCCAGTTTTACCCTGGGAACCAAAGGTCAGGATATCCCAGCTAACTTAGTCTTTGCTAAAACGGCCTGTTTGTGCGGACCATCCTCCACTAGCCGGTTACCCTAGCGGCCAGCTTCAGTGACACACCATCCCAGCTGACAGCTTAGCTTCTGTCAAACTGCCTGCTTCCGACAGGGCACATGGGGCAGGCGCCAAGCGAGACGCCTTAAAGAGGTCTCTGCCCTGAAAACCCTGGACACTCGGGGCCACACCTGGGTCCCCAAACACTTGGGTATGATCCAAGCTGGCCGCAATAAGGATTTTCAATTGTTTGTGCGCTGTGACTGATCATCTATGTGATGGTCAACCCTAAAGTTTTAAATCGTGGCCTCTAAACTGTAAGCCCCACTTTCCCAAGGACAGATAACTCCCTAGAATTTGGGGGCGGGGGCGGGCTGTTGTTTGCGGACAAGCTTGGCTGCCCCCGTTGCACAGGATGCTTGCTTGATCACACGGAGGCAGGAAGTACGCCAGGATGTATGCTTGCCTCTGATTGGACAAGGGTAGAAAGTATGTCGTCCCGTAGGTTTTGCCCTTCTAAGGCCCTGGCTAATGTGACTCAGCACCATAGTCTGAGCGTGAGTCTCAAGTGCAGACCTGGCCAGTATTTAGTAAAGCTTGCTTCAAAAATGGCTAGAATTGTAGTAGAGGTCTTATTCTTCCCTGTGAGAGTAACATTTCCTGAAGGCTGCAACGAGATCAAATGGCGCACCCAGATTTTAAGGCTGGATCTTCACACCTCAGGAGGCGTGCACCTGGAGATGGCCCAAGGCCCTGGGATATGCTTTTGGTTTCAAGAACTGCTGTACTGAGAAAAGCATCAAGTGTCTTCAGACGCCTCCCTGGTAAGTCATAGTCATTTTCTTTGACATCTGGTTCTGCTGGGATCCCAATCTGAGACGAGGGCGGTCTGATGAGAACTAACACTCTTCCTTCCGGGGCAAAAAGTGAGATAATGCAGGGCCCACCTGAGGTCCTCGGTCTGGTTTTGTGTCTTGTTTGTCTAGTCTTTGTACATCTTGTCTTTGGTTTCATTTTCACCGTCTCTGTCTCTTGTACGTTCCGTTGTTTCTTGTATTTTTTTTGTGCTCACTGTTTATTGGTTTTCTTTTCTCCATCTCCACCTGCCGCTACCTGCCCTTCTTATCCTGTCTCAGAGTTCTGGGAGCCCATGCTTCCACTCTGCTTCCTCTCTCTCTGCCTTCCAGACACATTCTGCTTTCTGCCGATTTTCAAGCAACATTCTACTCTTTCATCGTCCAAGCAAGCTGCAGTAAACTGGTAGAATTGAGGGAAGTTACTGAGAATTCTATTTAAAATAAAATTGCTTGCCAGGCATGGTGGTTGGCACACACCTGTTAATCTTAGCATTTGGGAGGCAAGGACAGTAATACTAGAAGTTTGAGACCAGCCCAGGCTAATTAAAGACCTTGTCTCGAAAGACTAAAAATCAAAGTTGAGCAACCAACAAGTACAATGATGGCTAAAAATGTCTACATTCTTCTTGCTTTAGTAACTTCACTCCTGAAGCCGTATGTGTGCGCGTGTGTTTTCATGCCCCATGTGTGTGCACTGCTGAATGTGCGCCGTCCTGTAGGGTGTTAAGTCAGTATTGGGGATGAATGAACTACTGAAGAAATTAATAACTCTTTAGAATTGAATGAAAATGAAAACAAAGCACACCAAAACCTCTCTATAATAGAATCACAGCAGTCCCCTAAGAGGGATGTTAATAGCTCCAAGTATCTGTATTAAAAACATCAGAGCTCACTAACAAATGGTGAATGGCTCGTCTTATGACTTTAGACAAAGCAGGAACATGCTAGAACCCAAACCATTAGATGGAGGGAAAAAAATAGTATCAGGGCAAAAAAAAAAAAAACAATGGCATGGAAATGAAAAAACAAATTGAAAGAATAAAACAAGTGTAGGAGAAGCTTAAAGAAAGCACTGGAGAGCCAGGCAGTGGTGGAGCATTCCTTTAATCCCAGCACTCTGGAGGCAGAGGCAGGTGGATCTCTGAATTTGAGGCCAGCTTGGTCTACACAGTGAGTTCCAGGACAGCCAAGGCTACACAAAGAAACCAGACTTGTTAAACATGAGGACCTATTCTCTTCAAAGGAAGTCAATGACTGACACCTGGTCACCAGGAAGGTTGGAGTAAATGTTGTCTGAAAACCTAGTGATTTCTTTGCTATTCTATGTAGCCACCTTGAAGAATCCCCCCAAAATCCTGGGCATTGTTTAGGCCTTAATACTGAGCTTTGTCTCGTAGTGAATAGAACTCATCTATTTGAAAGAGGTTGCACATGCTTAGCATTCTCCACCAATAAAATCTATCCTTGTGCTTATCACAAATCCTTCCTCCTTGGGCCCTCGCCCCCGAGCTCTGTTTATCAGTCAACAGAACTCATTCTTAGTGTGAAGACAACTTTACAATAAGAGGTGCTTTGTAACCTTGCCAGAGAGTTTTTATGTAGCCCAAAGCCTCCATGGGGTGATTCTCCTTTTTCCAAAGCTTTACTGTGTTTAAATGCGTAAGAAAAATAAACCCTTAGGTCAGATTGAAAGTTTGACCCAGTGCCTGAAGAGGTGGTGCTGACTCAAGTTTCATTCTTCACCTCCCTGTCAGCTGTGAGGCTTAGGGAGGAGGGGGCTTCCCTACAAAGCAAGGAGTCTGTTCTTTGAAAAGGTAAACAAGATGGACACACTTTTAGCCAAACTAGCCAAAGACTTTAGATCAAAATTAATATGATTAGAGACGAAATGGGAGACATTATAATTATACAAATAAAATTTAAGAAATCACTGGGACAAACAGACTATTTTAAGTCAGGCACTCTCTCGGCCTGCCCTCAGGAACTTAGGGATTCAGCACCAGCAGCTTTATCACACGCCACTACCAGGCCCATGGCAGGCACATGTCCTCTGTCACTACGAGCTGACTATGGAAAATGTGCACCCTGTCATCCCATCCAACCCCCGTCTCCCATTCTCTCCGTGCCCACTCTGAGATGACCCTTTTGTCCTCTCTTCCCCAACAAATCTCTTGAGTGAGATCAATTGTGCGGGGTGCTCTGTGCAGCATACCATGGCCTGGACATGCCAAGGTACCTTCCACCACTTAATCCTAACATGATTCTTGGGGATTTATCTAAAGGACCCCAACTCAGCCTATCCCAGATACTTGAACATCAGTGTCGTTCACAACAGCCCATCTATGGAACCAGAATAGACGGCTGCTGAATAGGTAAAGAAAATACGAGATATATATGTATACACACACATACACACATACACACACACACACACGCACACAGTGGAAGTGTTTAAAACTTCATCATCATCTAAGTACATGAGTACATACATGTGCATGCAAGTATGTGTGTTATGAGTAGGCACACGCGTGTGCGTGTGTGTGTGTGTGT
>NW_026591107.1:0-1447 GCF_907164565.1 Psammomys obesus | reverse complement strand
ACAGGGAACTTCCCAGAGACTCATACTCCAACCAAGGACTATTCATGGAGATAACCTAGAACCCCTGTACAGATGTAGCCCATGGCAGTTTAGTGTCCAAGTGGGTTACATAGTAATGGGAAGAGGGACTGCCTCTGACATAATCTGATTGGCCTGCTCTTTGATCACCTCCCCCCCTGAGAGGGGAGCAGCCTTACCAGGCCACAGAAGAAGACAATGCAGCCATTCCTGATGTGATCTGGTAGACTAAGATCAGAAGGAAGGAGAGGAATACCTCCTTATTAGTGGACATGGGGAGGAGCATGCATGAAGAAAAGGGAGGTAGGGTTGGATCGGGAGGGGAGGAGAAAGGGGCTTATGGGGGGATACAAAATGAATAAAGTGTAATTAATAATAATAATAATAAAAAGAAAAAAATGGGGAAAAGAACTAAACAGAGAACTTTCTGTAGAGGAATATCAAATGGCAGAGGAGCATTTAAAAAATGCTCAACCTCATTAGCCATTAGGGAAATGCAAATCAAAACAACCTTGCGATTTCACCTTATACCTATCAGAATGGCCAAGATGAAAATCTCAAGTGACAACACATGCTGGAGAGGTTGTGGAGAAAGGGGAACCCTTCTCCACTGCTGGTGGGAATGTAAACTTGTACAACCACTCTGGAAATCAATCTGGTGCTTTCTCAGACAAGTAGGAATAGCACTTCCTCAAGATCCAGCCATACCACTCCTAGGCATATAGCCAAAAGAGGCTCAAGTACACAAAAAGGACATTTGCTCAACCATGTTTGTAGCAGCTTTATTTGTAATAGCCAGAAGCTGGAAACAACCCAGATGCCCCTCAACTGAAGAATGGATGCAGAAACTGTGGTACATCTATACAATGGAGTATTACTCAGCAATGAAAAATAAGGAAATCATGAAATTTGCAGGTAAATGGTGGGACCTTGAGAGGATCATCCTGAGTGAGTTATCCCAGAAGCAAAAAGACACACATGGTATATACTCACCCATATAAACATACAACATAGGATAAACCCACTAAAATCTGTACATCTAAACAAACTAAGCAAAAGAGAGGACCCTAACTAAAATGCTCAATCCCCATCATGAAAGGCAAGGAGGATGGACATCAGAAGAAGAAGAAAACAGGAAACAACCTAGGAACCTGCTACAGAGGGCCTCTGAAAGGCAGAAGAAGAAAACAGGAAACAACCTAGGAACCTGCCACAGAGGGTCTCTGAAAGCCTCTGCCCTGCAGACTATCAAAGCAGATGCTGAGCCTGATGGCCAACTGTCGGGCAGAGTGAATGGAATTTTATGTAAAAAGTGGGAAATAGCAAGAGCTGGAGAGGACGTGAACTCCACAAGGAGGGCAGCAGAACAAGAAAATTTGAATACAGGGAACTTCCCAGAGACTCATACTCCAACCAAGGACTATTCATG